>NC_052240.1:2829706-3145557 GCF_013401445.1 Tripterygium wilfordii
CATCTTCAAATTCCAAAAGGAATTCTGTTCGAAGCTGATACAAAAGGTTATGTTTGCATCTGCAAACCTCGTAGATGTTAGTGTAAATGTATTATCTGCAGTATCATTATGTACTCAATGTTGATCTGCAAATCTGCCGGCAGTGAATAAATCACTTTTTGTTTAGTTTGTCTTTGAAACGATTATGTTTCCCTTATTCCCTGTTGCCAGTTGACATATATGATTAGTGCTTTAAGTGGCAGTTGGTGAAATGGAAGTATGCTGTTCTGAATGCATGGATCTGGAAGTCTGGATGCATTATATCATAAATGCCGTTTTTATATTGCTGAATTTGAGCATATGGATTTACAAATCTGGTGAGGTTGTGAATTGTGCAGCTGATGTTAAGATCTAGTGTGATAGCCAAACCTTTATGCAACAACAACGGAGGAGGAGATGGTTGCAGAAAGTCTCACCCTCAAAAAGGGCCTAGTGTGATAGCCAAACCTTTGATCTCTCTGCCTTCCTTGTTGGTGTTTGTTCTTGAAGATTTCATGGTCGAAAATGTTAATTGGCCCAACATTTTTTAACCCAAGTTGTCCCAAGTCTATGTGGCATTGCCACATAGGCATGATGACATGGGAAAGATGTTGACATGGCATATTTTTTGAAAATCAACTTTCCCTCCTTTTTCCCTCCTCTCTTTTTGTTCAAAATTTAAAAATTAAACACTCACTTTTTATCTCCCACTTCTCTTTCTCTCCACTTTCATTATTTCATCATCTCTTATTAACCACAAATAGACAAGTAAATCAGTTATAGTACATGCGATTGCATTGTTTTTTTTTCTTCATACAGACATGCAATTGCATTGTTTTTTTGAACACAGACATGCGATTACATTGTTTTTTACCAAACAAACATGCGATTACATTGTTTTGAAAGAATGATTATACATTATTTTTTTACATACAGGCATGCAATCACATTGTTTTTTTGCCAAAGAAACCCGCAATTATATTGGTTTCAAAACAATGTAATTTTCAAAATAGACAAACATAAGCTGCAGAAAAAATAGTCCAAAAATCAGTTAAAATTAATAAGGTAGATACATTGTTTCAGAAGCAATTTAATTTGCAAATAGTCCAAATGGTTGTAAACACAATGTTACATTGTTTTCAATACAATGTAACTTCCAAATATGCAAAAAAAGGAGGAAAAAATTTACATTGTTGCTGCAGGTGACCGAAAATGTTGTTGAAGGTGGGTGGATGACAATAACGACAAATTACATTGTTTCTAAAACAATGTAATTTGTTTGGGTCGCCGAAATCCGATAGCTACTTGGCTGGAAAATGGATGGGTAAGGTGCGCCTCGATACCTAGAGTCCAAATATGAGGTTGGTTGTCGGAGGTGGCCGGATCGATGCATTTTTGTGTCGTGGTATCCTCCTCCTTTGGGTACTTTTTTTCCGACAAAACAAGCTACGATAGGTGATGTGGTGGGTGGGAAAATGATGGTGGTGGTCGAGGGCTTCTGTTCGGTGCGTCAATGACTCCAATCGGTGGCCGGACGGTGATGGTACAGTGGTGGTCGTGGTTTTCGTGAGAGGGAGAAAAATGAGAGAGAAAGAGGGAGAGAGAGAAAAGGAGAGAGATGATGCTTATATAGAGAAAAATTATTGAGGTGGAATCCTATGTGTAATGCCACCTAGGATTGGCCTGAGTTGGGACAAAAGACCTTGGGCCATTTAACACTACCGTTTCGTGGTACCCTAATGTCATGGGTCGAAGAGGCCCTTAATATGATGGGCTGATCTCACGTGGGTTGTAATACAACAACTCAAGATCACATCTTTGGGCCACTGCTCACCTCGGTCCATTCTTTAAATGGCCCAATATTAATAAATAATAGTTTTGTATTAATAGACATAAGTAACACAAATAACAAATGTATTTTATTTAATTCTTTTCCAGTCTAAGTAGGTCAGTAACTGTCGGTTACTAATTCAAATTGTCTTTAAATGTATATATTATTGTACAAAAACATAGCCATTGTGGCCTAGTTAAAAGGAATTTCTATCATCCACATGTGTGATTGTATGAACTCCACGTATTTTCTTCATATCGTTAAGGCCGTCTCCCGAATTGGTAACATGTCTGCACAAAGAGCTGTCAAGGTCATGTTTGAAAAGTCTTGCATGTGAGAGAGAGAGGTGTGTAGAGAGAGGGGTCAGTCCATAAATAGATTGCGGCGTCTAAGTAAAACAAGATGACCTTAGGAAGAAAACACGAATCTATCATGTTATTTATTTTTTCATGAAAGAAAATATCTCGTAATAACTTCGTAGTTAAGCGTGGTTTTATGAGAACACCACTAAGATGTGTGACATTCTGAGAAGGTAAAACTGTTCAAGCTCGATGTATCTACATGGAATCGAACAATCCAAAATAAACAATATTATTGATGCGTATTGCACTGAAAATTCTAATAGACTGCCCAATGCCCTACAAATTCTTATTTGATTCCTCTTCATAATCGGAAGAATTTGAATGGCTAATTGAACTCCGAGTTACGAATTTTGACAATAATGATTATAGAGTGAGTGGAGAAAGCCATATTGACAAATCTCTGCTTCTCCAAAATGTCTTTTAAACAGGTAATTAATCGCACGAGGGAAACACAATTCAATTGGCATTTCTCCTTTATGTCTGAATAGAAAGAGAAGCATTTCAAGTTGTTGAAACACAATTCAATTGGCATTTCTTCTTTATGCATAGCGTTGTAGAGGAAGCTTGTGGTTTAGTCCTAAACAGAATAAACAGCAAAATTCTAAGGTAACAAGTTCGGCATCATTGTTGCTGTCTTGTGTATATCTGTGTGGGCGCTTGTGCAGGAACCTATATAGCTGAAACCGAGTACTAAAACAGTGCACAACAAACAGAGCAGAGCAATAGCACTAAACAGCAGTACACCTAATCAGAATTATGTGTTTTTGGAGGGTTTTCTACAACAGCCCATGCTGTAATTTCGTTACGGTCTCGAGTAAGTTTTTTTTTAATTTCAAAAAATTATATATGTATTTTGATCATTTATATGAATCTAACGATATATCTTCTGTTACGTTTGAAACAAAAATCAAATTCATAATGAAAAAGACAAAACAATTCTGAACCGTTAGCTATAAACTCAAAACTTCTATGTCTTTTTCACGGTGAATTTGATTAACAAAAAAAAATATCATTAAATTCATTAGATAAAATATTACACATATAGAGTAATTTTTTTTGTTATTTTTCAAAATAATATAGATGCTCAAAATTACTACAGTAGGGACTGTTGTAATTTTATTTACAGCATCTCTCGGCACCCATTTTTGGAGTTGTTTCATTTGAAAAAGTAGTTACAGATTCATTTGGAAGATAAAAGAGTTTTTGCAATTATGTGAAAAAAATTTCAATTACATAATATTTTTATTTTAGACAAATAAATCAACTCGGCGTCATTCATAACGTAAGGCTGTCTCTACAATAGGTAACATGTCTCCTGTCTCCCCTCTCCACAACAAGTGCTGTCATTTGTGAAGGTGGTGTTTGAATAGTCTTGCATGAGAGGGAGAGGGAGAGGGAGAGAGAGAGAGGTCGGTCCATCAATAGATTGCGGCGTCTAATTAGTCAAACAAAAGAACATTATCTTAAACCAGTGAAACATAAAATAGAGTACAACGGTCGACTTTGGTGTCTTGGAATTGCTCAACTCTCTCCGTAGACGAGCTTTTCACATTTTTTATAATTTGAAACATAACTTGATCTATTGGCATCTTTTTGATTCCAAACCTTCTATGAAACTTAAAGTAGCAAGTTAGAATTCTAAGAGCAGTAAATAGAGTTCAATGGTCCACTTTGATGCTTTCGAATGGCTCAACTCTCGCCATGGATGAGCTTTTCACGTTTTTGTGTAATTTGAAACATAACATGGTTTATTGGCATCTTTTTGTTTCCAAACATTCTACAAAAGTTAAACTGGCAAGTTAGGCTTCTAAGAACACTAAATGGAGAACAACGGTCGACTTTGGTGCCTTGGAATTGCTCAACTCTCTCCGTAGACGAGCTTTTCACATTTTTTATAATTTGAAACATAACTTGATCTATTGGCATCTTTTTGATTCCAAACCTTCTATGAAACTTAAAGTAGCAAGTTAGAATTCTAAGAGCAGTAAATAGAGTTCAATGGTCCACTTTGATGCTTTCGAATGGCTCAACTCTCGCCATGGATGAGCTTTTCACGTTTTTGAGCAATTTGAAACATAACATGGTCTATTGGCACTAAACCCTAAACCCTAAACCATACTCTATTATCCAATAGCTGAAACTGTAATAAATCTGGGCCCCCTTGGGCCTCCCTTAAAAGGCCTACCTCCCCCTAAAAGGCCTAATAAGGAGAGAGAGGGCTTGTTTCTATATACAGACACTTTGCCTGGTTTTTAACCGATGTGGGACATAAGTCCTAACAGAAACAGAGCACAATAAACAGAGCAATAGCACAAAACAGCAGTACACCTATTCAGAATTTTGTTTTTTGGAGTTGTTTCATTTCAAAAAGTAGTTTCCGATTCATTTGGTTTCTCAAGAATATTTTTTTCTGTTACAAATATTTGGAATCTGAGAAATGTCAAATTTACTGCTCTGCTTGTACCAGCAGCCTGAGTAAATTGTGCTACTCCAGTACTCCTGCACAACTGCATAAGTCAACTGGTTTCCTCTAGCTTAGAAAACTCCACCTTTGCCAGCTTAACCATCATCACACCCACAACCTGATAATTTTATGAAGGCTGATTGCCTAAGCAGAGAAATAAACGAGTTGCGAGATCAAGAGAAGAAAGAAGAAGAAGAGAGGGAGAAGAAGATGACAAGTACAACAGTTGTAAATTGTAATATTATTCATCTCAAATGTACAACGGCTATGAAGCCTTTTAACAAACAGTCACTTCGGCTTGTATGTGGCCGTCTAAGCTATTGGATTAAGGACACAAAACATGCGAAAAGATTCTAGACAAGCCCAAAAGCTAAAGGCCCAATGGAGGATGGGCCCAATTCTTCAAGAGGACTCAAGCTAGGGCACACAGAAGCTTCGTGATAGAACCAACATAAACACTGGAGCCTATTTAGAAATAAAAATGTGATGTAAGTTTTTATTAATGCTTATTTTTGGGTTCAAATTGCGCCTTGTGCATCTTGGATTTAAAAGGATAACTCGTGGTCTGCAGGTAACTTCAATGACAAACTACACTGTAACGTTTTTTCCTGTCCTCTATAAATGCATTATGTTTTCGTTTTAAGGTCATAATGTAGTTCATTTACTTGTATATTATTGTATAAAGAAATTGTGACTCTGACCTTGTGAGCAGTGAAAAATTTGTCGTAGATTAATTTTAAGTTCTGAGCTCGTATGATTAAGTTAAGTGTGTGGTTGCTTACGAACTTCATGGCTATATATATGCTCTACATCTTCAAAGTCTTAAGATAATTCATTTACAGAGCAAAAACGTGAAGTTTTACTTATGACATAGTTTTGCTTTCCCTACTACATGCCCTGCACTTTTTAGAATTAATAATGGAGGAAATCATGTATGCAAGACAAACCCCAGAATTGTGCCTAAAAGGCCGAAATGATTGATGAAGAGAGGGCAATCAGTGTTGGACTTAATTTCTTATGTGCACGAATGCAGTCACTTTTAATGTACGATGTCTTTAAAATATACAAATTAGTGCTGATGCACTTTTTAGCTTTTGAAAGTAATCAAAATAGTGTAAATAGAATAAAAATATTATTGCAATTGAAAATTGGAAATCTAAAGATGTCCTTGAATGCAATATCAAACTACTAGGCATGCCTGCTTTTCTGTAGAATAGCATCAATTCCTTATAAACTTGTGCTATTCATATATTTCACTGACAAATTTCATTTCTTTGATTGGCATAGATTTGATATGGCAAAGCCAAAGGAATGAGGAACTGATGAATCGAGATGGACAACAATATGGATGTGGTTGGGAGGAGACTGGAGAGGAAAGGCACATGTATGTCCACAAGTGCTGTGAAGGTACGTGGAGTCTGAAGTGTGAGAGCTACATATAATTGTTCGAAAGCGATGTATAGAATTAGATTGGTGAGAGTGAGATTTATTTAGATGCTCATTCTAAGTAAAACAAAAGAAGCTAGCTAGCTATCATTCTCTTTGCCTTTGTTGCCATTTGTGTGTGCGTATAACTTCTATCATTTTCTCTATTTTTGTTCTTTCACCCTTCTTAGGCTCACTTCCGAAGCACTATTAGGTTGTAGATAAGATTTTGTAGATGATGGAGCCTGGAGGAAGATATATATATATATGTTTATAGTGGGGAATCAATTATGAAGAGACACGTGCCCCACGAACCTAGATTTTTTAATTGGAAAATTATATTATTTATCAAATATTATAATGATATTATGATATAAAACAGATATTAAAAGACAAGCACTATTTTTCCACATCAATTTGTCTCATGTCAATGCTCAATTATATATCACTATAAGAATTATATCTATTCTTTATATAACAACAAAGAGAAAATAATGACAACTAAGCACACTGTCTAATGACAATTAATTAATATAATCTCGTATCCATACTTGGAATACTTTCCCGAAGCGCTCTCTCTCTATTAAATTGGAAATGATAATGTGTGCCCAAGGGAACATGTTAAAGAATGAAAAATGTGCATTAGAATGTGAAAAAGTTATGTATTTTAAGTTTAAAAAATTAGGTGAGAGAGTTTTTATCACACATGACGTACTCTGGTAAGCTATAGTGAACCCTTAACGTTATTAATTTAAAGGAAGTCTTATCTTATTTCTTGGAAATTAAATGCATTACTAGAAAGAAGCAAAGTTTAATGTTTCGAGGAATTTGCGAAAAAAGCGATCCATGATGAGAAGAGTCAAATGATATGGTAAAAAGGCACGAGGCATATATATGTGAAAAAGAACCTAGACGGCTAGACTCATTAAGTACGACAGGAATTGTCTGTTGGTTTATTCAACGGGATCTCATTTATTTGGCATATGATCAAAGAATGAATGAAATTATCAACTTAAATTGATTAGTAAATTCACCAAAAGTAAGGGGTAGAGAGACCGACCACTCCCTCGCGCGAATTGGTGTAGCGCATCGCTTTCTCCCCATCTCCTCCGCGCGATTTGTTTAGAAATTATGGAACCCGAAGACAAGTGGAAGATTCCTCCAAAAACAAAATACCCCAAAATGTCACCTGGAACTCTAGCAGCCAAGTCATCCTTTCCACCATACCACCAGACCCAACAAATAAGGCCAAAAAGTCACCTACCATCCAAGTCATCAACTCACCATACCAGATTGCGACATGAAGCTCTCTATAAAGTGAGGATTTGGCCATTAGATTTCTTATCAATTGAATTTTTTTCCCCCTTCATTTTTAACTTCTTATTTCTTCTATCTCCCAATCAAAACTAAATGAAGGATACAATACTCCAGAAGATGAGAGCCAAGGTTTCAAAGGAGAGAGCAGAAACAGACTGCGTGAAGAAGCAGCTAAAAGAAATGAAAGCCAAGCTGGAAGATATAGAATCAGAACAAGCCCGAATGCTCCAGGACAACAAGCTGGCCATCGAGGAGAACATCTACATCCAACTCTATGTAGACTACATGGCGCTTGCCTTATGCGGCAGTACCGGTAATGGTGGAGCTTGAGTACCGTCATCTGCAAACTATGTGTCGTGTCTTTTTCGCTTGCAATTTCCTATTTCTTTGGTTGTGGTGGAAGGAAGCTGACTATTGTTGGTTTCCCCAAACCCCAGCTTGTCTGCTTCTCTTTTTTGCTTGCAATTTCCTGTTTCTTTGATTGTTATGGAAGAAACCTGATTGCTGTTGTTATCCTAAATCCTAGCATCTGCATTTGTAGTGTCTTTTGTGGCGTGCAATTATATTTCTTGCTTGTGAAATATTGGTTGGCAGCTCTGGAGAGCACAGGAGTGGAGTGTAACCTTTTGTGCTGATTGCAAGTGGTGGAATAAAATTTGTAATTACAAGTCTATCAAATCTGTGGATGTGGTCAAGTAGGTACTTGAAGCGCAAAAGTACGGCTTCGCTTCAAAGCACAAAGCACACTTTAAGGACACACTTCAAACTTCAATCATGCGAAGAAGAATATTCACAAATTATTTAATAAATTTAATAATAAATACAAATTATATATATTTCAACAGATAAACAAATTCAAGCTAAATAAAACAATCCTTAAATGAAATTTCGAAGTAATAACATCACGACTCACATAAAAAAAAAAGTTACAAACACATATCTATTAGCCAATAAGTTGAAAAAGAATTATTAGAGTTCAAATAATAAGTTGTCAAACTTTTGGGATAAAGTCTTCTTAAAAAAAAAATTTAGGATAAAGATTCAAATAATGATGAAATAACAAGCCGTCAAAAACAAAATAACACACCTATATATCCAACAAAAATAACATACAGTACTCAATAACAATGCATTTTTTTTAATGCCCCACAGCCATGCATTTTTTAGTGGGAAATCAATTATGAACGGACACGTGGACCACAAACCTAGAAATATTTTTTTAATGGGAAAAAATTATTAATTATCAAATATTATAATGCTATTATGATATAATACTAATTATAGGATATTAGGATGTGGTTGGGGAGCAGAGGAACTGCACATGTATGTACTTGATCACCCCTACTTTCTTCCCATTGACAGCCTCCCAAACATATCGGAAGGTCGCCACCAGAATTGGTAACATGTTTTCTAGCTGTGAAGAATAACTACTTTCATGACCTGATGTCATTTGTGTGTGACTTGCTTCACTTGAATCCTATATATTTTTCTCTATTTTTTCTTCTTTGACCATTCAAGGTCCTTAGATCCACTTTCATTTCATCACGTGAATCCTTGGAAGAATAATATATACTTTCAACCCATTGTTTCATACAAATACAAATTGACAACTCATTTATATATATATAGGTCCTTAGATCCACTTTCATTCCATCACGTGAATCCTAGGAAGAATGATATATATCTATATATACTTGTAATCTCACACGACACTCTTAAAAAAGGCCAACCATATGTGAAGAAGAACCTAGACTCATTCATACAGCAATTGCCCGTCTATTTGTTTATTTAATGACGTGGCCGGGATTTGGAAGGGTAGCACTGCAGGAGTTCGGAGGCTTAATTAAACTTTTTGTATGTTGTTTGTTAACATTCGGACTAGTAAATAATACATTATTTTATATTATTAAAAAATGACAGATAACAAGATAAAAAAAAAATATATTTTTTGCTATCATTAATTTTAATGACCAAAAAACTGTAATTAAGGTTTCACTGTAAATTAATAAATTAAGTTCATAAATATTAATAATTTAATATTTTTTGCTAATCTCTCATCCATCGCATGGTGTGTTGATGAAATGTACCATTAATGCTACCCAAGTTAAATCAGTTTTGTAAGTTCACTCTGCTTTGCTGGCTGGACAATCATTGAATTGTTTAGTTCACCTCAGGACCAGTGAGTTTGGGGGTGCATGGACTGCTGAGTTGTCACTTTTAATTTGATGTACATTTTTTTTAACATTATTAATGTGATTAATTTGTGCCAAAAGTAGAATAAAAGATTGAATAGCAAAATAAAGGCTGAGATCAGTAAGGAGCAAAAATGCACTGCACAGGGGGCAGGGACGAGTGAGGAAGTATAAGGAGATCCAAAAGAGCACGAGAACTGTAGAAGGAAACATTGCTCATACCTCTGCAGAATTTGGGATTCCGAGTTCTTGTAAATCCTATGTTCAGAATTTTGAAAGCAAGAATTAAAAGCGATTCTACCAAGGTTGCTGACCTCATTAGATGTGTAATCTCTGTTAGAGGCAAAGCCTCTTGTTAATAATGTTGTAAAAATCGGATTTTGAATCATGCCCGTTAGGCCACAAGCAACTGGTTCAACCGATCAACCGATATGATTTAATTAATTAAAATTTTTGATAATTCATAATAAATTATAAAAAAACCTATAGTATTATCACACTCAATCTCAAATTAACAAACTTCCTTATAAGAAAGTCCAACATAACCATATAAATTATAAATTCCAAGTCCAACATTATCATTTAAATCTCAGTTAGGTTCAACTTTTACTCTATTAATTATTTTTTTTACTTATTTATTTTTATATTTTGTTATTTTTTATTGAAAAATTCTCAATTTTGACTTTTTCAAACCGGACAACTGATATTCATACCGAAAATCGACCGGTCGAAACCAATATTTTATCGATATTTTATTAAATCGTACCGGTGACCCCTCTAATTTCTGGTTGAACCGATCGACCAACTGATTTTTTAAAACACTGCATGTTAGTGAGGGGTCAGCTAACCTCCTCACCAAATTTTAAATAAGTCTAAGTATATAACAAATTTTAGAAAAGTTATCCTAAATTTTCAACTTAGACCCCAATTGTAAAAAACATGCTCAAATGATTAAAACAAGAAGACATGTGCTATCGATTACGGATTACTTATCTCATTTTATTGTCATTTTTCATATTTTCGAATATATAATTAATAGATAATTCAAAAAATTTCAGGGACGCTATCACTGGACCCCATTTAATTTTTTCAATCCTGACATAAAATTATGTGTCCACACCTAACGATCCCCTCATATCATGTCTTTGGCTTCGCTCATGATCTCTGTCTTCTTTTGTGGTTTGCTTTCACTTCATGCTTTATGAGGCCAGCTAACATAAGAGGCCTATAACATTAGAGCTGATGAATGCAATTTTAGCTTAAAGTGATCAAAATAGCGTGTATAGAATTAAACAACACGACTGCAATTGAAAATTTGAAATCTTAAGATGTCCTTGATTTCTGTAGAATATATACTTATGCTATTCATATATTTCACTGATATTTGTTTGATTGCCATGGATTTGATGGCAAAGCCAAAGGAACAAGGAATAACTGATGAATCGAGATGGAAAATTAAGGATGTGGTTGGGAGTAGAGGAATGTGCCACTCCACGTGTATGGATGTATGTACTTGATCACCCCTACTTTCTTGACGCAGTGCGGAAGTAAGGATTGGTTTATTAGTTCGCAACTAAATCAACATAAGTTGAAATTTACCAAAGAAAGATTAGAATTCATCAAGAAAATTGAGAGAAAATTAAATTAAAAAAAAATCACATATTTATTTTATTTCAAAGATTACTTAGTATGACGGATAGCCCTATTTAAATAAAAACAAGAAACTCTAATAAAATTAAAAATACTAATTTGCCTAGAATTCCTATTGACTACTAATTAAAACTCCTAAATGCACTTCAACTAAAGAAATAAATAATTAAACCAACTCTTAATTAAAGAAGTAAACTACTAAATCTTGTCCTCCATCATCTCTTCCAATATTTGAGCTCGTCCCAAACATACCGTAAGGCTGTCTCCAGAACCAGAATAGGTACGTAACATGTCTCCACAAGTGCTGCCAATGTGGTGTTTGAAAAGTCTTGCATGAGAGAGAGGTGAGTTCACAAATAGATTGCGATGTCCAAGTCAAACAAAAGAACCCTTTCATTTTCATGACCTGGATTTCATTTGTGTATGAGCACTTGCTCATAAAGAAAAAACACGAACCTATACTTTTCTCCTACTCCAAGGCCCACTTTCATGATCACTTGAGAAGCACTTGAAGCCGTCCATGTCTTTGTAGAGGACGGGCAATATATACACATGTCTTCATTCAATGGATCTTAAGTCATTAGGTGGCATTTGAAGAATACGTATGAATTAGCAACTAAAGAATAAGTAAGTGAAGTGTATCGGCGCATCCCTTACCTCGCGCGAATTGGTTCAACCGGATCACTACTCCTTCCGTTCGATTTGTTTAAGAATTGTGGGACCTTGGAAGAAGAATACTTCCCGAAGCTGTCTCTTTCTATTACTAATTTAATGGCATCTTGAATGTAAGCAACCCATTAATTGTTCCATACAAATACAAAACGACGATTATATATATATATATATATATATATATATATATATTATCAGGAATCTCACATAAAGACTTAAAATAAGGACTATTTTTTCAGGGCGTGTAATCTAAATGCACTCTTATTTCTTGCAAATAAAATGGAACATGTTTTTTTTTTTTTTTTTTGGTATGAAAAGTAATCTTGATCTCAGTCAATGATGGGAATCAACGGAGCTGAATCAAAAGAGGCATAATGAAACACCATCTAAAAAGGCCCGTCCATATGTGAAGAACGTAGAAATACGTCAGTAATATAATTGCCCTTCTGTTTATTTATTGAATGGGATCTTACTCAATGAGATCTTATATTAAGGATAAGTAGCTGCTAGTTCACCCCAACCCAATACTCGCGCGAAATGGTCAAGTACATCGTTTTCTCACCATCTATTCCGTTCGGTTTGTTGAAAATACTCAATAGTGGAACCCCAAAACATTAACCTAAAGCCAACCTTTAACCATTCCATTAAGCAGTTTCATGTTGAAAAGTCAAATCAAAAGATTTATCCATAAAAGAAAAGAAGATTGTTCAAAAAGACACACTAGCTGGAATCCAAACCACCCAAACATAACATAGCCTACCATGATTGACCACACCTGCGGCGTGTAGCGTCTGCAAGCTTCATCTTCAATTTCCAAAAGAAATTCTGTTCGAAGTTGATGCAAAAGGTTATGTTTGCATTTGCAAACCTTGGGGTGTCGGGGACAAATCATAAATATGTACTATTTTTTATAATGAACCAATGATATTTTTTTGTTTGAAATAAAAATCAAATTTGTTTCAATCAAACACATCGAATATGTTAAGTTTATATCCGACGGTCTATAATTGTTATGTCTTTTTTATGATGAATTTGATTTTTGTTACGAAGAAAAAAAAATATATCCTTGAATTCGTTATGATGAACACTATATTTATGATTTTTAAAAATAAAAATTTTTTACTACCCAGAAAGGGTATTACAGTAGAGCCCCACCACTCCAAACCTGGTGTGATAGCCAAACCTTTATGCAACAACAACGAAGGAGGAGATGGTTACAAAAAGTCTCATCCTCAAAAAGGGGCTAGTGTGATAGCCAAACCTTTGATGTCTCTGCCCTCCGTGTTGGTGTTTGTTCTTGAAGATTTCGTGTGCCCTAATCTCATGGGTCGAAGATGCTCTTACTATGATGGGCTGATCTCACGTTGGTTGTAATACAACAAGTCCAGATCAGATCTTTGGGCCACTGCTCACCTCGGTCCCTTCTTTAAATGGCCCAATATTAATAAATAATAGTTTTGTATTAATAGACATAAGTAACACAAATGTATTTTATTTAATTCACAGCGTGGTGGCCAAGTTAAAGGAATTTCTATCATCCACATGTATGGATGTATGTGCTCCACGTGTTTTCTTTCATATCATAAGGCCGTCTCCCGAATTGGTAACATGTCTGCGCAAGTGCTGTCAAGGTCATGTTTGAAAAGTATTGCATGGGAGAGAGAGGTGTGTGTGAAAATAGAGGTCGGTCCATTAATAGATTGCGGCGTCTAAGTAAAACAAAATAACCTTATAAAGGACGCACGAACCTATCATGTTATGTACTTTATTAGCTTTGCAAGCATTTGGTCAAGTAACGAGAATTTATGTTTCTTGGAGTTGTTTCATTTCAAAAAGGAGTTTCAGATTCATTTGGTTTCTCAAGAATCTTTTTTCTGTTACAAAAACGGCTACTATAAAATATTAATTACTTGTCAAGTAAAGTCCATTTATTATATGCAATAATTCCAACTTCTAATTAACCCTAGTTTCGGCCTATGTAAGATTGGCAAGTTTCATTTTGTAAAAGAGAGAGCATAATACAATTCATTGTCCAAGGACAATCATAGTCAAGTATATAATAGTGAACTATATAATATACATAATCAATTATGATATAAGGAACTAACTAGTGGTATAGTGGTGTTAATATGCTTAACCCAATTATAGACGAAATATACGAAAATTGTAAAGGAACCAAAGAAATAAAGGAAATGGATATTCTTACTAGCTTACGTGAAAATGTGAGAACTTGTTGGTGACTAATTTTTTCCCTCAAACTACAAATTTCAGTCATTAATCTTTGGTTCTCAACTGCTCTTGCTTGGAGGCTTTGATCTGCGAGATCATTCTCTGACCTCAAGCGCCCTTTCTCCCTCTTCAAATCTTCATTTTCGAGATTCAAAAACGCTTGTAATTACGTACATATCAGTGAAGTTCAAAAGAGGAAATCATGTGTGCAAGATAAGTTCCAGAATTTAATAGTGGAGAAACTCATGTATGCAATATAAGCCCCAAAACTATTCCTAAAAGGCCGAAATGATTGATGAAGAGAGGGCAATCGGTGTTGGACTTAATTTCTTATGTGCACGAATGCAGTCTCCTTTAATGTACGATTTTTTAAAAAAATATACAACTTAGGGGCTGATGCAATTTTAGCTTTTGAAAGTAATCAAAATAACGCAAATAGAATAAAACACGATTGCAATTGAAAATTTGAGCATCAATATATATGTATATATATATAGCATCAATTCCTTATAAACTTGTGCTATTTATATATTTCACTGATATTTGTTTGATTGCCATGGATTTGATCATGGCAAAGCCAAAGGAACAAGGAATTGATGAATCGAGATGGACAATACTAAGGATGCGGTTGGGAGCAGTGGAACGGCACATGTATGTACTTTCTTCCCATTGAACGCCCAAACATTCCTAAGGCCGTCTCCAGAATTGGTAGCATGTCTCCACAAGTGCTGTCAAGATGGCGTTTGAAAAGTCTTGCATGACAGAGACAGACAGAGAGGTGGGTGTGTGTATGAGAGAGAGAGAGAGAGAGAGAGGTCAGTTCATGATAGATTGCGATCATTTTATTCAATGGGATGGATTTTAAATTTGTTATGAAGAATGAATGAAATAGCAACTTAAAAAGATAAGTAAAAGTGAAGGTTATCGCTTACTCGCGCGAATTGGTCAACTGTATCATTATCTCCGTTCGATTTTGTTTAAAAATAGTGGGACCCATTAGGTCGGTTTGACTTCGGCATTGCAACGAACAGAAATGAAAGAGGGTTTTCTCCAAAGACCAAACCATCCACCATTAAGGGAACCATAATTTCTGATTGTCCAAACCTGCGACATGAGCTATAAATATGAATCCCCTGCCAGAAGAAGAAAATACTTTTTCTAGAACCGAGAAAGAGTAGAAAGTTCAGTGTTGCTGTTTTCGAAGAGCAACAAAACCCAAGAAAGAAATTACTGAAGGTAGTGTCTCCTTCTTCCTCTCCCTCCTTATTCCATTCTACTGCAAAACCCCGGGTCACCGAGTTTGATCCGGATTTCTGTTCCGGCTGCCCCCTGCCCTACAAATTCTTCTTCACTTCCTCTTCGTAATCGGAACAATTTGAATGGGCTAATTGAACTTCCCAGTTACGAATTTTGACAATAATGCTTATGGAGTGAATGGAGAAAGCCATATTGACAGATCTCTGTCTCTCTAAAATGTCTTTAAACAGGTAATCACGCGAGGGGATCGGGCATGGCACTGATGACACAGAAAAAGGCCAAATCCACTGGATCACGGCTGCGTTGTGGGACAAAGAGAAGGAGCCTTGAGGTCTGTACCATTAGATTTCTTATCAATCGAATTTTTTAAAATAATTTCTCATTTGTTCTCCCAATCAAAACTAAATGAAGGCTGCAGTCGAGAAGCTGAGAGCCAAGGTTTCAAAGAAGAGAGTAAAAACTGCACGCGTGAAGAAGCGGCTTAACCATATGAAAGCCAAAGTGGAAGAGATGGAAGCAGAACAAGCCCGAATGCTCGAAGAGAACAAGCTGGCCATTGAGGAGAACGTCCACATCCAACTCTATGTCGACTACATGCTGCTTGCCTTCTTATATGGTGGAGCCTGATTACTGTCCGTAAACCTCAGCCTAGTCTATGTGTTTGTGTCTTTTTGAGTGCAATTTCCTTTCTCTTGATCAGTATGAGTGTCTTTTTGTATTAGAAGTGGAAGCTTATTTACGAATAAAAGGCTAAGGTTGATGATGAAATTTAATCCATTTCTTTGATTACGCCGCCAAATTTTTGCCATTGTTGCATTCATTTGGAATCTGAGAAATGCCAAATTTACTGCTCTACTTGTACCAGCAGCTTGAGTAAATTATGCTACTCCAGTACACTCCTGTACAAGTCAACTGGTGTCCTCTAGCTTAGAAAACTCCACCTTTGCCAGCTTAACCATCATCACACCCACAACCTAATAATTTTATGAAGGTTGATTGCCTAAGCAGAGAATAAACAAGTTGCAGAGATCATGAGAAGAAAGAAGAAGTAGAGAGGGAGAAAAAGACGAGAAGGACAACAGTTGTAATATTAGTCATCTCAACAAATGTACAAAGGCTATGAAGCCTTTTAAATACGGTCACTTTGACTTGTCTGTTGACAGTATGTTGTTGTTAAACTGTGCCTTCTAAGCTATTGGATTAAGAACACAAAACATGCGAAAAGATTCTAGACAATCCAGGGAAGGAGAGACGCCAGGGAAGACCTGAAGCAGAAGGGCAACCTCAAGGAGACATGCGTAAAGAGCATCACTTGTAACACAACCACCGCCAACCACTTATCCGCCATCATCCACACTATCCCGAGCACTACCGGCCGCCCAACCGGGGGGTTAATCGGTGAATTTTTTACTTTCGATGAAGCTTCGAAACAAAGAAAGAGGCTAGATGTGGGATATATGTTGATTTCAACAACGATTCCTGGCCAAATAACCAAACTGTGGGATTTCTCCATTGACGGTATTACGTACACGATTAGAATGCTTGAAGAAGCGCAGCGCATATGGAGCTCGGAATCTAATGAGGATGGGTTTAGCTATAATCATACCGAGGGCTCTAGGGAGAAAGACGACGAAAGCGTAGATGCGACGGCCTCAGAATTAAGCTCTGCTGCCAAAAGACGGCTGAACTCTGTCAGAGTCGGACAGCAGACTACACAAGTTGAAATTCAAAAGAGAGCCCTACTGCAATCTTAGATATCCCAAAGGCTAAAGTCTAAACAAACTCAAGAGCCCAAAACTCAAGAGTCAAGAGAAGGCCCACATAAATCAAAAGGTATCCTTCAGAAAGGCCCATCAAGTAGAAGGAAGACTGAAAGTCTGAAAGAGGTCATAGGTAGGGTCTACCTCAGAAAAAGCCCAAGAGAGGGGGAGAAAAACTCCGATAAACTGAAATATTTTGAGTTCAGTAGAATAAGCCAACATAGTTGGCCTGCAACTTGAATCAATAAAGAAGATAGGAAGAGAGAAGAGAGAAGAGAGACCAGAGATCTGGTAAAATCTTGATTTGTTTTGAGTAAACAAGACAAACGAGTCACAGAATCTGATGAATAAAGGCATGTAAACGATAGAACAAGTTTTCCTTACCATCACCAACAATTCTGGGGAAATGACTACTCGTCAAATCTGGGGTAACCTCCATTAGTCCTCTTGAAGCAACCGAGCTTGAGTAGCTGCACAATGATTCACTGCATACGTGTTAACGAGTAGATTAATCCTTCACTGTTTCACTTTCCCTTAACCCAACAGAACTCATTGCTTGCTTGTCAACTCGTGGACTAATCAAATAAATGAAAAGGAGAGGCATGCTAGTAATTTGTCTTCATCTCCAATTGGAGTGAAAACCAACAAGAAGAACCTAGACTCATTCCCGCGTAGGTGAATGATCAATGACTTAGCAACTTCAAAGATGAGTAAGTGAATCCATCATCATTGCCCAACCGGCGACATGTAGTATAAATATGAATCCCATCCCATTCCATTCCCCTTGATCCTCGATCTCAAAGAAACCCTGCCATGAAACAACAGAAAGAAATGGACCAAGGTAAGTGTCTCCCTCTCCCTCTCCCTCTCTATTCCATTCTACTGCAAAACCCCGAGTCACTTTGATCCGGATTTCTGTTCCAGCTGCCCTACAAATTCTCTTCTAATTGAACTTCCGAGTTCCGATTACGAACTCTTACAATAATGATTATGGCGTGAATGGAGAAAACCATAATGACAAAATCTCTGCCTCTCCAAAATGTCTTTTAAACAGGTAATCACGCGAGGGGATCAGTCTTGCCATTGATGGCACAGGAAAAGCCCAAATCCACTACTGGACTACGGCTGCGTTGGAGGCCAAATAAAAGGAGCCTTGAGGTCTATAGCATTAAATTTATTATCAATTGTATTTTTATTTTTTTTTAAAATAATTTCTCATTTGTTCTCCCACTCAAAACTAAATGAAGGCTAAAGTACTCGAGAAGCTGAGAGCCAAGGTTTCAAAGAAGAGAGCAGAAACAGAACGCAAGAAGGAGCAGCTAAACCAAATGGAAGCCAAACTGGAAGAGATGAATTCTGAACACGCCGGAATGCTCGATGACAACAGGCTGACATTTGAGGAGAACGTCCACATCCAACTCTATGTGGATTACATGCTGTTTGCCTTCTTATATGGCTAATGCAGGGTGAAAACAAACCGTGTGTTACCGCATAGTGTAAGCACCTTAGTTTTGTATACTGGAAATATTAGAGGTTTATATGTATTCCCAACCTCCCCCAACTTGGAGTTTTATCTTAAACCAATGAAACATAAAAATTTGTAGGGGAAGCTTGTGGTTTTGTCCTAAACAGAATAAACAACAAAATTCTAATGTAACTAGTTTGGCATCATTGTTGCTGTCTTGTGTATATCTGTGTGGGCGCTTGAGCAGGAATCTATATAGCTGAAACAGAGTACTAAAACAGAGCACAATAAACACATGAAGGTCGGCTATGGTGGAGACCCATTGTTCCATACTGTTGGAGTACACATGTGCTTCATATGTGTGTGCATGTGTCAAATGTGTGTCCATGTATTTTTGTGTCACGTGTGAAAGAAGTGTTGTGTGTGTGTCTTTATCTCTAGCTTAGTCTAGAAGGCTCTTAGATTAGAAAAAGTGCATGTGTTGTATTGTATATATATATATGTACTGTGTTGAAAATATATAGAAGAGAGACGTGTGTGTTTGTAGAGCTATCTCCTCCTCTCAAACTCTCTCTCCATACTTTCCCCCTCTCAAAACCAACACATACAATGACAACTGGATAAAATAAAGGTAGCAAGTAGCAACCCATTGTTTCATACAAAATACAAAATGACAACTAAGCGCACTATCTAATGACAATTAATTAATATAAATCTCCTATGCATTCAGACGCACGGCAGCTGTTTGCTTATTCGATGGAAGCAGAACAAGCCCGAATCCTCGAGGAGAACAAGTTGGCCATTTAGGAGAACCTCCACATCCAACTCTATGTGGACTACATGCTGCTTGCCTTCGTATATGGTGGAGTCTGATTACTGTCTGTTAAACCCTAGCAGCCTGTCTGTTGTGTCTTTTTGGCTTGCAATTTCCTTTTTCTTGATTAGTAATTTACTATTGTTGAGAGAAGTTCCACTAAACATGTAACAGACATGTCATAGACGTGAGCTCTGAAAGTCTTGGAAGACCATAGACTCCCATGATGGAGTTGGGCTTGGACTAACAAGTATGAGTGTCGTTTTGTATCAGGAGTGAGCTCTGAAAGTCCTGGAAGACCCTAGACTCCTGTGATGGAGTTGGGCTTGGACTAACAAGTATGAATGTTGTTTTGTTTCAGGAGTGAGTTCTAAAAGTCATGGAAGGCCCTAAACCCCTATAATGGAGTTGGACTTGGACTAACAAATATGCGTGCCATTTTGTATCAGGAGTGGAAGCTTATTTATTGATATGGTAATGTATGTATTAATTGTCAAATATGCATGCAATAAGATTAAAATGAGGTCGGTAGGCGTGTGGTTGGTATGTAATGGATAGACTTGTCGTGGGTTTTTGCTTTTACTTTCCAATGCTATGTGTCTCTTCTCTGGTGGTTTTCAGGTTCATTTTCTCCTCTTTTTTTTCCTTCAAATTGAAATTAATTTAAGGCCGATTGTGATTCATTTATATATGTGATTTTTCATTCTTTGTTTCGATGGACGATGGTTAGTAAATTACTGCACTAAAGTGAAGGCAGCATGGCTAGCGCATTCAGTATAGGTGAAACAGAGCACAATAAACAGAGCAGTAGCACTAAACAGAAGTATGCTTCGGAAAGACCCATCAAGTACAAGAAAGAGGTCATAAGTCTTCTTCAGAAGAAGCCCAGGAGGAGCGATAGAAGGCGAAAGAAGTTCAGAAATTACAAAGGGAAGAAACTCTGATAAAAACAAATATTCGAATTCCTAGAATAAGCCAACACAGTTGACCGGCAACTGGAATCAACTCACTGTATAAAGAAGATATGAAGAGAAGGGATTTGATTGGTTCCAATTGAAGAGAAGCAATCATAGCCGTCCACTTAAAGGATGCTATGTCATTCCTTTCTCAACTCGATTATTTATCAGCGACAGCCGGCAGGGAGATCCTGTCAGGGCATAAGACCATCACCGTCCTGATAACCAAACAGAACCCAATCAATTTATTACTTTACTTAGCGAAATGCGAAGCAGAGCAACGCAACTTCAATTGAGAATTGAGAGGATTTCACCCTCTGATACCTTTCATAGGGCTTCGTGAAAGCTTCAGACACAGTTTCAGGTTCCGGTGTAGGAATAACAACCTTAGTCATAAGAGCAAAGTTTACCTATTCTCTCTGAAAGAGTGGGTTTTCATGTATCTCCTTGAACTTTCCACGACTAAGAGGACCCTTCTCTGAGGATGCTTGATTGAAAGATCTGGCAATTGGAAGATGAAGTTGAGACGAATATGAGAATCAAAACGCGTTCACTGTTTAGGTAGAAAGTTGTAGTGAATTTAATAATGTCATAGGTAGATCAGGTCACGATGGTCCACTGGCCACAAAATTGACAATAACCCACACTCGCGATTCCACGGACTTTTCGCGCGAGCCAACATGACAAAAGAACGAACTTTACTTCAAAGGCGAGTTCCTTCGAAACTACTTGTTTGATTCATCGAAATTGAAACGACAATTTCACTAACTCACATACTGTCAACTGTTTGATCAACTACTTGCATTCTATATATACACTCCATATTAATCAGAAACTTATTCACCCACAGGCCACAGCTTCTTGTGTCTAGCAATTCACACCTGTTTGAATCGACACGGCTTTCTATACAAATTAAGGAAAAACAAAACAATGGGGCTTAGCAAGGCATATTTGAACAACATTGAGAAGAGCTACTCTGCTTCAAGGCTAAGAAGACTCCAGGTCTGTATACTAAATTACTAATATTTACATTGTTTTGCACATTTTAGTTGTGATTATATCTGTTTAACCCTTGATTTGTTGAATGTGAACTAACAGATTGATGACGAAGAGAACATTAAAGCAAGGATGCAAAGATTGAAGAAGGAGATGACAGATATTGGCGAGGAGCACAAGAACATAAAAGCAGGGCAAAGGGAAGTGAGAAAGAAAATTAAGGAGATCAGGGGCCAGTGTGCACAACTCAGAGAAGAAACTAAGCTTATGTTTGATCAAAGCACATGCATCAAACGTCGACTCCATATCATGTCTCACATCTTGCAAGCACGACAGCGCGGCGATTTTGTTAAAGCGCAAAAGCTTACTGAGTTCCTCAAGTAAATCTTCAAGGCAGCAATTGATGTCCCTTCAAAATGCCTGGAGTGGAGTTCCAAAACTTGCGAGTTGATAAACTGCATCTATATGTTGTGTGAAAGTTCATTCGAAATTTGATTGATAGTCTTGAATTTACAATTTATTGTGAATATATATATATTGTTGGAGATTTAGCACAAATTAGTGTGTAATATACTCATTGTATTGACCTTTCTTGGCTACGGGGCTTCGGATTCGTTGGATTAGCCGGGTTTTCCATCCCGCGGCTCTAAGTCCTTGGAGGGATTTGATGGAGATTGTTTTGTCATGAAGGAGGAGACGATCTTTGGTAGAGTTAGATTGGATTAGGCTTTGAGCAAGAGTTATTGCACCACATACATATGCTTCTGAGGAATGGAGGATTGTTGCATAGGCCTCCCTTTGTTGGTATGATGTGTGGTTGAGCTTCTCTAGCACGATTGATTGTGCTTTTAAAGATATCGAACCTTCTTCTTTCCCTGCAAATATAATTAATTTATGTAAATGATTATTTGAAGAAGTCGATCACAATTAATTAATTTATAATCTATAAAACTTAACAAGTAGGATTGTTCATTTCTTTTTGGATTAGTCATGAAATTGAAGGAAGAAAATAAATATTGTAAGCATATACATACAATTTATGCATATTTGGCAACATAATACCTAGCAGGATTAATCAAATTCATTACTCTCTCTCTTTTTGTCGATCGAGAATTATATCATACAAGTTTACCTTTTCGACATTTCGGGGCATTTGGCCCGTGCGCACATAAGTTTCATACATAATTACAAGTTGGACCAAAATTCAGTGCATGATCATAATGGTATTGCTCCAAATAAAAATCAAATTCAAGATATATCGAGTCTATACGGTTTGGTCTCATAGAGATTCACCAACTAAGCTATCATCCATTTGGTTTCGACTTCATAACTCTCATTCACTTTATAAGCTAATAGAATGTATACTAGCTACATTCCCGAAATGTTCATAGTAGAGACTAGAGAGGACTTGGAAGATTTGTGTGCAAGACCTCTTTCAGCAGAACGAAAGTCTAATTTTCTAAAGAATAGATTAAAAGCTCCAAGACGATAGATAGTTCGCACCATTTAAGTAGAGCCAAAATCGGTGGGAATCCAAAATGATAAAAATTTAGCGGCGTAATCAAAGAAACGGACTAAATCGCATCATGAACCTTAGCACCATATACAAAAAGACACTCATACTGATCAAAAGACACTCATACTGATCCAAAATGATAAAAATTTAGCGGAGAAATGCACGTGGCACCAAGGAGAAGCCTTTTATTCGTAAATAAGCTTCCACTCCTAATACAAAAAGACACTCATACTGATCAAAAGAAAGGAAATTGCACTCAAAAAGACACAAACACGTAGACTAGGCTGAGGTTTACAGACAATAATCAGGCTCCACCATATATGAAGGCAAGCAGCATGTGGTCGACATAGAGTTGGATGTGGACGTTCTCCTCGATGGCCAGCTTGTTCTCTTCGAGCATTCGGGCTTGTTCTACTTCCATCTCTTTCACTTTGGCTTTCATATGGTTAAGCCGCTTCTTCATGCGTTCAGTTTCTACTCTCTTCTCTGAAACCTTGGCTCTCAGCTTCTCGACTGCAGCCTTCATTTAGTTTTGATTGGGAGAACAAATGAGAAATTATTTTAAAAAATTCGATTGATAAGAAATCTAATGGTACAGACCTCAAGGCTCCTTCTCTTTGTCCCACAACGCAGCCGTGATCCAGTGGATTTAGCCTTTTTCTGTATCATCAGTGACATGACTGATCCCCTCATGCGATTACCTGTTTAAAGACATTTTAGAGAGACAGAGATTTGTGAATATGGCTTTCTCCATTCACTCCATAATCATCATTGTCAAAATTCGTAACTTGGAAGTTCAATTAGCCCATTCAAATTCTTCCGCTTATGAAGAGGAAGAGAAGAAGAATTTGTAGGACGGGGGCAGCCGGAACAGAAATCCGGATCAAACTCGGTGACCCGGGGTTTTGCAGTAGAATGGAATAAGGAGGGAGAGGGAGACACTACCTTCAGTCATTTCTTTCTCGGGTTTTGCTGCTCTTCAAAAACAGCAACACTGAACTTTCTACTCTTTCTCGTTTCTAGAAAAAAGTCTGCTGGCAGGGGATTCATATTTCATATTTATAGCTAATGTCGCAGGTTTGGACAATCAGATATTATTCTTATCTTAATGGTGGATGGTTTGGTCTTTGGAGAAAACCCTCTTTGATTTCTCTTCGTTGCAATGTCAGTAAAACCGAGTTAATGGGTCCCACTATTTTTCAACAAAATCGAACGGAGATACTGATACAGTTGACCAACTCTCGCGAGCAACTTATCTTTTTAAGTTGCTATTTCATTCATTCTTCATAACAAATTTAAAATCCATCCCATTGAATAGAATGATCGCAATCTATCATGAACTGACCTCTCTCTCATAACACACACACATCTCTGTCATGCAAGACTTTTCAAAACGCCACCGAGCTTGAGTAGCTGCACAATGATTCACTGCATACGTCTCAATGAGTAGATTAAGGGTGTTGCTATATAAACTCACCCTATATCTCCCTATACCTAGACCTACTCAGAGTAAGCTACTAAGCTCTGTGATCTTATCAAAATATAGCTGCATAGGCAAATATAAACACATCAATGGACTGCAAACAAAAAAAAAAAAAACTATAACAGCAAATGAAAATAGTTGATAATCATCAGATACCTGCAGCTCCCTAGACAGTACATGCTTGACCGGTAAAAGCTCTATTTTTGTCACCTTTAACTTTTGAGCGAGGATTGCAATTAGAAGGAAAAAAATCTCATCGTTTCTTCTCTCTCTTCCTCTCAATCTCTCACTTCTTCAAATCCGATTCTTCCTCATCCTTGCTTATCTCTAAGCGTGCGACTCTAAGATCTTGGTGTAATGGTGTTCATTAAGAGTATCTGGTCAGTTCATGAAAATTGATTCAAATCAGATTCATTGTTAAAAAGAAAAAAAATGAAAAGCCCCAATCCATAACTTCGGTCATAAGAAAATTAGCAGGATTCTTGATCATTTTATCCCCAAATTGCCCCAGATACCCAGCGAAATATTCACTGCTATAGTGCTATGCCCTCAATCATTCAACCAAACCCACAACCCAACATGAAATTATATGTATTTCCATAGATATACGAGTTGGTGAAGTCGGCGAATCAAATCAAACAAGATAACAAGAAATGCACGCAAGTGGCGTGGATCTTGAGTGTGAACAAGAAAAAATAAGATTCGAACAAGAAGAATATCTTGGGTGAGAGAGGCTTACAAGAAATCATTGCATGGTTGTCAACTCGCGGACTAATCAAATAAATGAAAAGGAGAGGCATGCTAGTAATTGGTCTTCATCTCCAATTGTATTTTTTTCTTTTATTTCAAAATAATTTCTCATTTGTTTTCCCAATCAAAACTAAATGAAGGCTACAGTACTCGATAAGCTGAGAGCCAAGGTTTCAAAGAAGAGAGCAGAAACAGAACGCAAGAAGGAGTAGCTAAACCAAATGAAAGCCAAACTGGAAGAGATGAAATCTGAACACGCCGGAATGCTCGAGGACAACAAGCTGGCATTTGAGGAGAACGTCCACATCCAACTCTATGTGGATTACATGCTGTTTGCCTTCTTATATGGTTAATGCAGGGTGAAAACAAACCGTGCGTTACCGCATAGTATAAGCACCTTAGTTTTGTATACTGGAAATACTAGAGGTTTATATGTATTCCCAACGTCCCCCAACTTGGTGTTTTATCTTAAACCAATGAAACATAAAAAGTTATAGGGGAGGCTTGTGGTTTTGTCCTAAACAGAATAAACACCAAAATTCTAAGGTAACTAGTTCGGCATCATTCTTGCTGTCTTGTGTATATCTGTGCGGGCGCTTGTGCAGGAATCTATATAGCTGAAACAGAGTACTAAAACAGAGCACAATAACAGACATGAAGGTCAGCTATGGTGGAGACCCATTGTTTCATACAATGACAACTGGATAAAACAAAGGTAGCAAGTAGCAACCCATTGTTTCATACAAAATACAAAATGACAACTAAGCGCACTATCTAATGACAATTAATTAATATAAATCTCGTATGCATTCAGACGCACGTCAGCTGTTTGCTTATTCGATGGGATTGATTTTTAATTTGTTATGAATAATTAATGAATTAACAACTTAAAAGAGTTTATCAAAAAGAATTAAACAGAAGAAAAGAAACGAAGAGTTCGGTCAAAAAGTCACTCCACTATCCAAGTCACCGAGCCGTCCACCATTGCCGACAATCATTGTCCACCTACGAAGTCAAGCTATAAATATGCATCCCCTCTTGTTTGGCAACAGAAGAAAACCTAACCTGCCATCTCTTTCTAAATGAAGGCTATAGTCAAGAAGCTGAGAGCCAAGGTTTTAAAGAAGAGAGCAGAAACAGAACGCATGAAGAAGTGGCTAAACCAAATGAAAGCCAATGTGGAAGAGATGGAAGCAGAACAAGCCCGAATCCTCGAGGAGAACAAGTTGGCCGTTGAGGAGAACCTCCACATCCAACTCTATGTGGACTACATGCTGCTTGCCTTCGTATATGGTAGAGCCAGATTACTGTCTGTTAAACCCTAGCAACATATCTGTTATGTCTTTTTGGCTTGCAATTTCATTTTTCTTGATTAGTAATTTACTATTGTTGAGAGAAGTTCCACTAAAGATGTAACAGACATGTTATAGCCGTGAGTCTGAAAGTCCTGAAAGGCTCTAGACTCCTGTGATGGAGTTGGGCTTGGACTAACAAATATGAGTGTCGTTTTGTATCAGGAGTGAGTTCTGAAAGTCATTGAAGGCCCTAGACCCCTATAATGGAGTTGGGCTTGGACTAACAAATATGAGTGTCATTTTGTATCAGGAGTGGAAGTTTATTTACGAATAAAAGACTTGGTATGTTAGTTTATATTTCCTTTTTCTCTTTGTTTTCCTTATCCAAATGCAAGGGTGAGTTTCTTTGAGAGGTTTATATGTATTCACTGCTGTTTTAACCTCACTTCACTCCATTGATTTGACATACTCTCAGATGTCTTCACTTTTTTAAATTCTCATTTCATCTTATTTATTGATATGGTCATGTATGTATTAATTGTCAAATATGCATGCAATAAGATTAAAATGAGGTAGGTAGGTGTGTGGTTGGTATGGAATGGATATACTTGAGGTGGGTTTTGTGCTTTTACTTTCCAATGCTATATGTCTCTTCTCTGGTGGTTTTCAGGCTCATTTTCTCCTCTTTCTTTTCCTTCAAATTGAAATTAATATAAAGCCGATTGTGATTCATTTATATATGTGATTTTTCATTCTTTGTTTCGATGGTTAATAAATTACTGCACTAAAGCGAATACAGCATAGCATGGCTAGCGCATTCAGTATAGGTGAAACAAAGTAATAAACAGAGCAGTAGCACTAAACAGAAGTATGATTCGGAAAGACCCATCAAGTATAAGAAAGAGGTCATAAGTCTTCCTCAGAAAAAGCCCAGGAGGAGCGATAGAAGGTGAAATAAGTTCAGAAATTACATAGAGAGAAGAGAAAATCTGATAAAAATAAATATTCGAATTCCTAGAATAAGCCAACATAGTTGACGGGCAACTGGAATCAACTTACTGTATAGAGAAGATATGAAGAGAAGGGATTTGATTGGTTCCAATTGAAGAGAAGCAATCATAGCCGTCCACTTAAAGGTTGCGATGTCATGCCCTTCTCAACTCGATTATTTATCAGCCACAGCCGGCAGGGAGATCCTATCAGGGCATAAGACCATCACCGTCCTGATAACCAAACAGAACCCAAACAATTCATTACTTCACTTTGCGACGCAGAGCAACGCAACTTCAATTGTGAATTGAGAGGCTTTCACCCTCTGAATACCTTTCATAGGGCTTCGTGAAAGCTTCAGACACAGTTTCAGGTTCCGGTGTATGAATAACAACCTTAGTCATAAGAGCAAAGTTTACCTATTCTCTCTGAAAGAGTGGGTTTTCATGTATCTCTTTGAACTTTCCACTTCTAAGAGGACCCTTCTCTGAGGATGCTTGATTGAAAGATCTGGCAATTGGAAGATGAAGTTGAGACGAATATGAGAATCAAAACGCGTTCACTGTTTAGGTAGAAATGTCATAGGTAGATCAGGTCACGATGGTCCCACTGACCAGAATATTAACCATAAGCCACACTCGCGATTCCACTGACTGTTCGCGCGAGCCAACATGACAAAAGAACGAACTTTACTTCAAAGGCGAGTTCCTGCGAAACTACTTGTTTAATTCATCGAAATTGTTAGATCAACTACTTGCATCCTATATATATATCTACTCCAGCTTGATCAGTAACTTAATTCACCAACTGCTTCTTCTATCTAGCAATTCACACTTGTTTGAATCGACGAGGCTTTCTATACAAATTAAGGAAAAACAAAACAATGGGGCTTAGCAAGGCATATTTGAACAACATTGAGAAGAGCTACTCTGCTTCAAGGCTAAGAAGACTCCAGGTCTGTATACTAAATTACTAATATTTACATTGTTTTGCACATTTTAGTTGTGATTATATCTGTTTAACCCTTGATTTGTTGAATGTGAACTGACAGATTGATGACGAAGAGAGCATTAAAGCAAGGATGCTAAGATTGAAGAAGGAGATGACAGAGATTGGCGAGGAGCACAAGAACATAAAAGCAGGGCAAAGGGAAGTGAGAAAGAAAATTAAGGATATCAGGAGCCAGTGTGCCCAACTCAGAGAAGAAACAAAGCTTATGTTTGATCAAAGCACATGCATCAAACGGCGACTCCATATCATGTCTCACATCTTGCAAGCACGACAGCGCGGCGATTTTGTTAAAGCGCAAAAGCTTACTGAGTTCCTCAAGTAAATCTTCAAGGCAGCAATTGAGTTTGAAGTTGTGTGCTGTGTGGCTGTCCCTTCAAATGCCTGGAGTGGAGTTCCAAAACTTGGAGTTGATAAACTGCATATATCTGTTTTGGGAAAGTTCATTCGAAATTAGATTGATAGTCTTGAATTTACAATTTATTGTGAATATATATATATTGTTGGATAAATTAGTGTGTAATATACTAATATTCATTATAACTTATAAACTCTCTGAACAGTGATGCGGAATGCATAATGAAGGTTCTCCAAATTCTCTTGTCTGGATACCAAGTCTTGTATTGATCTCATCATAGTTGAAATTCATCTAATTGTCCTCTGTGTTTCAGAGTTTGCGTTAGAAATCTATAAAAATTGGGCTTATTCACAAGTAGTTGGAATGCTCATTATTTATGACTCACAAAACCATGGTTCGTGAGCTTGAGTCCATGCAAGTATGCAACTATTTCTTTATGAGCCACTTAACTTTTTTGTGTTTTTTCGATACGAGATTCTTGTGTGGGTCTCCAATACTCCCCCCACACAAAATTCTTTCAAATTGGACCTAAAGAAAAGTTGCATTTTCATGACTTAGGAGAATATAATAGCGAGCCATCCGAATGAGAATGTTTGGACATATTTTCAAATGCAATCATGGGCGGATCTACATGTATAGTAATTGCCCCCTTACGTTTTTAAAACTACCCTATATAATACCTATATTTCCATTATGTAACTCTTTAAAAAATAATTTTTTCCAACTTAAACACACTCGTTATATTTTCATGGGTTATATTTAACCCATATTTTCATGGGCCAATTTAGTGGACCTGGGCTATACTCCATATCAATCAATAGCAAAAGTTGAGGACCAAGCATATATTCTTAGAGGATATGAGGTGGAGCATCTGTCAAAGATCTCTTTGTCAAATGAATCGCGAGCTTGTCGCGCGATGCCGCGTCACCATCGCGCGGCAGCGGCTACTGTGCAATGCTTAGTTAGTTTATGCCCTATATATATATACACACATACATATATATTATGCAGTTTACTCTTTATCTTTTGTCTATCACTGAAGCTCTTTCATTCATGTAATTACTTGGTATTTGGCTTTCTTGGAGGACTTGATTAATAGTAAACTCTGGTTCATCAGATCTCCTTAGAGCAAGTCCGGAGGAAAATATGACTTGGAAGCTTACAAATAAATTCTTAATGAATTAATTTTGGGTATGTATTCATTGCCCTCTCTCTTGTTTATATATGTAAGTCATGCGTTAATTCTTAATTTCTGTCTCTTGAACATTATACCTTGTGCAAAGTGTTAGAAACTGGCTATCACAAGATCAATCTGAGGTTTCTTTTAGGGATTTTTTTTTAACCTTTGAGCTCATTTGTTTCTAGGTTATTTTCAATATAGATGTAAAATAAAAGTAATTTCGACCATTGGATCTAAAACTCATTTTTGGATTTAAAAAATAAAAAAGATTTATTATCCAATAATGGGTCTGGTTTAATATTTAGTTGCTTGGGCCAAAACATAAGCCCCAAACCAGCGGGCCTTTGTTCTTGAATCCCTCATGTTTATTTCTGTTATGGTATTTATTTATGTTTTATGTTGATAATTTAAGTGTAAGGTGCATACAAGCCATCTTTTTAGTTGATAGGCAAGCCAAAAACATAATGTGATAAATATATATTTTTTAATATTTTCTGATATTTATTTTTATATTATTATTTTATTAAAAATATATTTTTTAATATAATCGATAAAAGTTAAACGAAAAATATATTGAAAATGGTTTAGAAGAATTGATGGGAAGTGCTGTATAATTCTATTTGATTCATTTTTTTTTTATTGTATTTAAGAGAATCTAGTAAAAACAACTGATGCGATACTTTAATTACCTCAAAGTATGTTATATCTGGCAGTAGATTGATGGTTTGAGATGCGATGTCAGGAACTAGAATCTTAATGTCTGGTCCTAGTTACGCTATTTGGGCGTCTGCCTTTTCTGATTTTGGTGCTCTGTCATGAAACAAGAACTCTGTGATTGATTCTTGGGCAACCAACAAATTCTCGTTGATTCTATTTTAAGGAAACTGGTAAATACTAATCAATCTTTGCCTTTTTCTATAATCATACTACATAGACTGAGTGCTTTTGTTGATTGTTCTTTAAATCTGCCCTTGACAGGCAAAGGTTCTACACGAGGATGGAATACTGACGTGGCATGATGATGCATACGATGACAGCCCTAAACCTAAAAGATAGCACACATTCTTATATAAGTAAAACGACCATAATAAATATAAAATAAAAAAAAAAAAAAAAAAACACGACCATAAGAACCAATGATAAATTCGAAATAATTTATTAACCAATTAAAAAATTGCTCAGTCAACGTCAATTTATTGAGGGTTGGTTATGCGTCACACAAACCCTTATCTTTTTGTCGATACAAATATCTGCAGGGCATACATGTCAGCAGTAGGGTTCTAAGGTGTGACACAAACATTGAATCTCCGACCTCCAAGAACAAAGAGAGTGTGGCCTTTAGTGATCTGACGACATTCCGATGCTCAAATCAGTGTTTTTGTCAAGAATAAATCAAAGTATTCTATGTCACAATTTATAGTGCGTATCTCATCTCGGGTAGATGATTCATTTTATAGACACTGCAAAGCGCATTCGTTGGGATGTTTTTATCCTCGATTTTCAATCTGTTGAGATGAGATGTGATTTGATCTCGACTTTGAGACTGTTGCAATGGGAGTTCATCCTCATCCGATTTTTTTGAATTTTTGAATCCTCCCAGGTTGACGTGATGAGAGTTCATCCTCATTTAATTTGAAGAAAGGCAGTGTGAATGGATTATGAACTCTAAAGTCTCAAGCACGTGGTCATAACGTGACTCCACAATAAACCCACGCAATCGGGTGTAACGCACACGGGCTAATCACCTGTCATGCTGACTAGGCATGATATTTTTATTCATACACACTCTCTCTTTTTAATTCTTTCATTTATTTATTTTTTTTTGAGAAGACAAGGAACCAATTCATTAAGAAAAGGCAGGGATACAATCCTCAGCAATTGCATGAGTAATAATGCCAAGACTTTTATTTTCTAAAGAGCAAAACTTGTAATGTGCCCGACAAATACTGACATATGAAGAAAAATAATTACGAAAAAAGAAGACTTGGTCTTTGTTTCAATTTCGCAGAAGCATGTAGGGAAGCTTCATGGAGGCTTCACTGGCAACACATGGAAGTTTATTGGTTTGGGCCCTGATTGGGTCCCTTCTTGGAATCTTTAATTTATCACCCAACGCAACGCGCGCAAGTGGTGTATGGTTTTCGACGACTTTATCTTATGGCCAAGGGACAAGGTGGAGTCTATTTTTTTTATTTTTAACTAATCAATCCAACGTTAATTTCCTCATCTTTTCTACATTCGGCTTCTCTTATCTTAACCCACATGTTAGGAGGAAGTTTTCGCTATAAATATAGCTTTTAATTTTAGGTTCCCAATGCACATAAACCTGGACAAATCCAGGAGAGTAATATGGCTCTTTGAATTTTATTTTCACAAGAAGAAAAAGAGAGAGATGGTGGGGATTAGAGAGGGGCATAAATGCATAAAAGAGGGGCAGATTGAAACAGAGAGAGCTAAGCAACGCTGGAGGGGAACAGAGTCTAATTTCGAAGCAGCATGAGTGTGGGTTTTGGACATGAGATTTAGAGACATGCAATTGGATGCTAGCTGCTTTGCTATTAGCTCTGTTTCCTTCTTGAGCTTGTTCATGCTCTGCTTCTCCTCATGTTCTTCTTAGTTTATGCATTTCTGTTCCTCACTAATCTCTGCTATCTCTGCCCTTATCCTCTTAATTCCTTAATTCATGTTTTTTTCCCCCTTTTGTTCGATCATTGTATTATTTTTATTATTCTTACATGTCTAACTTATTAGCTTAAGCTCCGTAGAATGTTTCGTAAAAAAATAATGTCAAAAAACCAAGTTTTGTGGTAACTGCTTGATTTTGGATATACTTGACTTTCTGGTTACACTTATAAGAGATTCGAACTTTCTACCTATTTTGAAATCATAAAGAGTGGCTAACACTTGTTTTTTTTTTTTTTTTTATTATTGAGAAACAGAACAGGAAACAATAGTCAGGCATCAAAAAGCACTTTGGACAAAGCCATCTTTGTTGAGAAGGTAACTCCATATCAAATACCTCAATCCTGAGCATGAAGAACATCTTCAGAGTCAAAACACGTCCAGAGGCGAATTTCAACCCAACCTCGCCACTTCTAGTCGTATTGACATTTGGAAGGAATATTTTTCTCCAATGTGTTTTTGTGCACACTAGATGGGAAACAAACTATGTCGCCGACAAGCTGGCAAAAGACTTGTGGATAGGTGGTCTGATTTCATCAATTGGCCATAATCTAGATTATTATTCAATCTCTTTTTCTGGGATCACTGGAATATCATTTTCGTTTTTTTTTATACACATACATGCTCTGGCGGTTTATGCCAGATAGCATATCCGCATGTTTGGTAAGGCGTTGGACTAAGCGGTTCTGTTGTGCGGCCCGTTGAAGTCCAACGCCATACCAAACACCATAGCGACGGCAGTGGAACCGCTGCGCTTCTCATGGTTAATCAATATAAGACTTTAATATATGTGTATACCCAACATAAAATAGTCAAGTCCATCTAAAACAAAATTGAGTTCATGATAATGACTATGTTTGTAAACATACTTGTTTGTGTACCATCAAAAGTTCCATCTCCACCCTAATATCCATTGTTGGGGCACAGTGCAGCGAAACACACCACAAGATAGCACCTCGGAGAACAACGACTGAAAATAAACCAATCGATTGAAAGTTGTCCTATCCAACAAGTAATTATCACACAATAATAAGAGAAATAAAAGCAAGTAGAGAAAATATGAGCACACGGATATTTACGTGGTTTGACCAGAACAAATCTACGTCCATGGAATTGTGGGAATATTTCACTAGATGAAGAACCAATCCCCATCGTCTAAAACCCTAAAGCTCTAAGAGTTCCATCTATTACGCTAATTTGAATTGTTCATGTAATTTTTCTTTTTAATTTTTTTAGGTATTAGGATTTTGTGAACTTACTGTAATTGAGAACCTTTTTTTTTCAATAGATTCCTTCTACTTGGCTTGAGACTTGAAAGTAGAAAAAAATTTTGAATGAGAAAGCTTCATATGAAGTTAGCAAGGGAAAAGTAACAGGAGAGAGCGAATGAGTTGAGTGACCAAAGCAGAGTCTTTTTAAGCCCTCGCTTTAATGATTTTGAACATCAAATTTAGACGCTTTTGGATGGTTACTTACTGAATCTCTCAAGGCTCAAACCTCTCCCTCACTTTTCTTTAACCCCCGTTGTCTCTGATATTGTTAAAATTTGTAAAAAATCTCACATCGATTTAGTGTAAATCAACAATGCAAGTGATTTATAAGTGTGAGCCCAATCTTTTAACAACTGATGTATCTTTTAAAGGACAAAACCTGCCTTGGGCCCATAGCATAAACAATACCTCAATTGAATTGAGTCAAACCTCTCTCACCTACTTTTTCTAATCTATCAAATTATTCAAATTATAACATGGTATTGAAAGTATACACTTGATCCTAATGACTTTCCATATAATCCATTTGTTAGGCTTTGCATAACCGAGCTCAGAAGTGCGAATGAATGTTAAAGATTTGTAAAAAGTCAGACATCAATTTCGTGTAGGCCAACGATGTGTTTATATGTGTGAGCCCAACCTTGTAACGTGGAAATCACTCAACTGCTCACCGGACAACTACCTGGTAAACTGCGGGTAATATGTAAGACCATGCAACCCCCATGAACCAGTTGAGATCTGAGTCGATGCCCAGTGTCAGAACATAATGTAGAGTGACATTCACACATGTTGGGCTGAGCAATTGCGACAATGGAAACACCTATAGGCTATGAGACTTGAACTCACAACCCCTTGTTTGCGTTAAGAGTTACTGCAATGAAGTTCACCATATCAACCAACGACACGTTGCGTGAGCCCAACATTTAATACTAGATACGCATTTTGAATGATAAAATCACGCAAGTCTTGAGCTCATAACGTGAACAATACCTCAAGTGAATTGGGTCAAACCTTTCTGACCTCCTTCTTACTTCTCATTTCCTTTTCCTTTTATGACCACTCTCAAATTCTTCAAATTATAACCACACATCTACGCTCCGCGACTAATATCCGCTTTCTCATCTCCCTTACGTAACCCTTTATTTTTCCTGCCGTGCAAATGCTGAAACCGAACAAAAACAAAGAGTTACATATGAAGGTAGACAGAAGGCGTTGGTACATCACAACATAAATTTAAGAAACTTAAACACAGATAGATTTCCTTCTCCTGAGTGATGCAAATTTGAGACTTGTATTGCGTGGAGCAGAAGGTCTCAAACAGTGCAATCGTAAAGGCTTCACGGTTTTGCTTGCAATGAATGTGTGTAGAGGCATTATAGCAAGTAGGCATATATAATGCCAGGTTTGTTGGTATTGTCGTGCGTCCTCGTGAGACAGTCGCACGACCGATAGCGTTTGCGGTAGTTGCCTTTCCACGTCAGTACCAAGACCTACTCAATGTCTAATTTTTTTATTGTGACAAATTATGTATAAAGATATTATATAATGAATTATTTAAAGTGAGAGAGAAGAATATGAAAATTATTTATTAACATTCTCAAATGCTCTTGTAATGGTTGGTTTGAGTAGTATTTGTCAAATACTACTTAATTAATCGTAACATATATATGATACCTTCGAATGAGTAACAAGCAACATGTTTCAAAAAAGAAATAATCTCAATCATCCGATCAAATCATCTTGTTCTTTAATTGATATAAGTGTAGAGACTTACAAAATCTGGTGATTGAACCAAAGAGTGGTTATCATTTTTTATTAAACTTGTGGGAATCCATAGGAACAAAACTCCAAAGTATATGCACATATCACTCAAAAATCCATTATTTAAAACACCAAAACACATTATAACATCAAAATATCTCATAACACATACCATCAAAACACATCTAAAAAAACTCAGAAGCACAACCTTAGTTTATGCCGTGATAGGTACATTTAGTCATATATATATATATATATATATAATCCTCACCTACTAATCTTGTTTGCAAGGAAAACCAAAGCAGAAAATGGTGGCAGCAAATCTAGTGGGGGTTATCTCATGAGTACTCTTGCCCGTATTATTCAAGTGAATATCCGGTCAAACAACGCAGCGGCCAATCGAATTCATGGAACATGAATGATGCTCTGGCATGCAAATATTCACTTTATTTAACATGAAAAAGAAAAACATGTGTACTACCCGTCAATAACTTTTAGACACGTAGCCTGTCTGATGTTGAATGCGGTGTCAGTGTTATATAAAGATTAAAATTCCATGTCGGTCATATTATTCGTGGCGTAGACTTAAACAAAGTCATGCACATATATACACACACATGAATTCTTGGACCAAAAAGTTTGTGAATCAAAATACAATGGTTATGATAAAACACAACATAAATGGGTGCCCCACATTTATTATGGAACCCATCACATTTATGGTTGAAAAATAAACCCACAAAATTAGTCCACACTTTTAATCCACATGAGAGAATTTTTATATATATATATATATATATATATATATATATTAGCACTTTTATATACATTTTCGAGGAACTTTTTCCTAGAAAATGAGAGAGAACAATAGATCATCACGGCCGACATGTTAACAAGTTAGCAAATCCGGTTCCGATGTCGCGCGATGTCCGAGACGTATCGTCAGTGTTTTCTGGCTAGTTCTCGATCTGTTTCTTTTTCTTTCACCACTCACTATATATATATAAGTAAATAAAGCTTGTTGTCTTCTATGATTCTTAACTACTGAAGAGAAATCAAAGGGAAGATTAGCAGAAGGATTTCATGGATAATTACTTTGACTTCACTTCAGAGGGTAAGCAATTTATATCATCAATTATATATCCTTCCCCTCTTTTTCCCATGATAGACATTGATATACATGATCTGCAGTGATCATGAACTACTAATACTTATCTTGAAGATTTGGATCTGTTCATAATTTGTTAGATCAATTGATCTATTATATCTTTCATTGCTGCTAGAGTTTACCCTTTATATATATGCTCAACTTAACTTAGATATATATAATTATAGGTTTTCTATAAACCAAAGCAGAAAATGACAACAATATTATAATTTTGGGTTTTAATTCATGTTTTAGTAATCTTATTCAGGAGTTGTATGGATTATAGTTAAATATGTTTTAGTAATTGAATTGGTTTCGAATTTTATAGATGATAAGGAAATGGCATCTCGCAAAATGGAGGGACAGTTTAGTATGTCGAATCAAGGTAATTTTATTACTGTCTGAATTAAAGAAATTATCTACAAGTTTTGTTTCTCATGAATCATGAATGACTTGCAGAGGGAGAGAGAATTAGTATACTTGACAATTATCAAGCAGGCGACGATCAACCTGCCGGACCATCTCGACCTTCCAATAAAAGAAGAAGATGTCAAGGAGTTACTATCACTCCAGCACAACGACGTGAAAGAAAGAAAGAGATCGATAGGGCATTCCATCAACGACGAAAGGTTAAATCATTTCATTCTTCAACAAAATCGATCTTCAAAGTGTGGATTCAATTCAAAACCCTAACGTTTCATGTCTATATATATAGTGCAGGAACAAGAAAATCAAATGAAGGAGAATTTGCATTTTCTCAATGAAGAGAACACGATTCTAGTAAGGGAAAATCAAGTTTTGATGACCGAAAGAGACTCAATGGATCAAAATTTGCAGTCAGCGGCCATGGAGACCATACAACTTCAATCCGAAATACTTGGTTTGAATCGAGATATTGCCACTGGGCAACGATTTGTGGATTTATATTCGAATCAGCTGGTAAGTATATGTTGTGTATATATATATATAGTTCCTCACATTAGCTATATATTGGCTATTATTACAAGGGTTTAGAGACGTCTGGATGTATATAAATATGTGATGTAACTTGACTTGTTCAGCTGTTTTCTTCTATGTCGTAGGCAATTAACTTGCCGAACCACGTAAATTTGTATATTTTTTGTTTGTTGATTCTTTGTTTATCTACATTTGCACGGCAATTTTTTTAGTGTTTCCTTCAAGCTTTATTCTTTCTGAATAAATATTTATCTTTTCACGTTTTCAGGTTGCAACCAACGCTTCCCATCTGGTTTTTGAACTCAGACAACATGAGATTGAAAATGATATCTTGAGCCAAACTGACTGGGAGAACTGGGACTCAGAAAAAGAACAACTTCTGCAAAATATGGCGAGATTGGAAGTTGAAAACAAGTCGCTCAAACTACAACTTGAAGCTTTAAGTGACTTCATAAACACTAATGAGGACGGCCAACAAGGATAGACAGCGCAGCATAATCTATGGAGTACTTAAGGAAGAGAGTGGCTGATGATTTATATATATATATATATATATATATATATATATATATATATATATATATATATATGACTAAGAGGGATTAGAATTTCTCATAAATTTGTTAACTAGCACTCTTGCCCTAGTCTTGTTAATCTCTCAAACTAAACAAATAACGGCATATCAACGTCAAAATTACTTTGTCCAGGATAAACAAATTGAATTACATAAATTTTAATCAAGGAATTAAAACTGAATAGAGAAATAAAGGCGTCGTATCAAAGTGTCTGAAAGCCGAGATGGCAGAGATTAGTGAGGATCAAAAATGCATAAAGCAAGGTCGAAGACAAGTAAAATTTGAAAAGCTGAATTAATCACAACTTTTGCAGCTTCAAATGGAGATGGAGACATTGGAGCCATGACCCAAGCAGTAGATATACCTGGAAGCAATTTATATGTTAATTCCCTGATTAGTACTTAAACATAAATGTTTCATAAAATATTGAAAAGGTAGTTTAGGGTTAATTTATCTTACTGTTTCTCATCAAAACCTCTCTCTCAATTTCCTTTGGCCCTCTCTAATGCAATTTTGTTCCTCACTGATCTTTGCCATCTCGGCCTTCAATCGCTTGACGCCATGCCTTTGTTTCCCTATTCAGTCCTCTGCATGCCCTAACGTCCCTGTACTTGCTCTTACTGCGAGGGAGGCAATGAGAAAGCTTCACCAGGGATGTCCATATATATAGAATCTCCAAATATTAATAATCCACAAAAGTCATGCTCAAACCGCGGTGGACTTGGAAGTTAGGTTGCCAATTGACTTGATACGCGTCGTGTACCATTTTTCTAACTTGAGTCTTTCATATCAATTCATTACTTTACGATTCTGCTGATATATATATATCCCCTGATGTTTGTCTTGTAGACTCTCTCTTGACGCGTTGGAGTTTCATTATTTATTTTGTTTGGATCGATTCAACTCAGAATTTTTCATTGTTTCCTCCAATTTGTATGTAAACAACTTAAGAATAGTCATTGTGTTTTCACGGAAAATTAACCTTTTACAGTGGTTGGTGGGCCTTCAAATAGGAAAAGTCATACAAAATTGTTGAAAGTCAACCTCGAGATACAAGATATTCATATCTATATACAACGCTTAAGAGTTTAGAGACGAATATGTGATCCAATGATAGCGTTACACCTAGATATTACATGTTCAATTCATAAAAATAGCCTCTCCACGTATAGTGTCGTCCTCGGTTATCAAACAAATATTTGTGTACATCTTTTTTGTCATCAACCCCAAACCCAATGCACGATCCTTATACATAGATGTTGTTTACCTTTAGATAATACTTGAGAGCGTATATGTCGTGCGATGGCTAATAAGAAAAAAAAAACATTAAAGATTCATATATATGTATATAGTATATATAGTATTTGTTAAAACTTAAAATCTGTATTTTTTAGGTACTTCCTCCAGACCGACCAATTCGTATAAAAATTAGAGATATTATATTCTGGTGATAAAAATTGCACACAATAGGCCGTAATATCCCAATTCATTTGGAAGAGTAAGTGTAATTGCTTGTTAGGTAATTGTTATACCACATTCCAACCTTTCATAATGTTGGAGAAAAATGAAATTTAGAGCTTGTTTGGTTCATGAATTTGGAGATGGAAATGAAAATAGGATCTCAAGAAAACTATTTTCTTGACATTTTTCATTCCTTGTCAATATTTGAATGATAGTGTCATACTACTAGCTCCATGTTTGGTTTAAGTAAAAAAAAATCCAATGAAATAATATTTAGATTACTGAAATACCTTTATTATCATATATATTTTAAATGATATATTAAACAATTATTTTACGACATAGTAAAAATAAAAAAATAATTTTTTTTTTATTTTTATGTGATCACATCTACTCAATGAAAAATAAAATAATATAAAAACGACATATTTTAAACACAATTTCATAATTTAGAAATTATGTGTTTTTCAAAATTAAATTATAAATATTTAATTAAAAACAAGCAAGTATTTCGAGGATTATTCTATTTTTAAGAGAAATAGAGAATTCCTCATTTGCAAGTAATTTAGCTTTCCATGGAATTTTAAATTCTAAGGATTTCAATCAAACAAATATAGTAATCATTAGAAAAAGAAAAACTCTTATTTCTAAAAATTAGATTTCCATAAACCAAACGAACACTTGGTATATATTCATACCACATTTATGCTATATCTTGCTCGAATACAAAGTAAAGAATGAAAATTGTCCGAGAATGAGTACATAATTCAATTAAAAATAAAACTAACGATGAACAGTAGTTGTAATAATTTGTTCATTGAACTCAAACGTTTAATTTTACAAATAAAAAGTAATATACACGTAGTTCAAATCATCATTTCTCTCAATCCAACCCCTCACATATAGCACTGCAACCTGTCCATAAATCACCAGAATCTGCAGCAAAAAAATGACTATTTCAATTACCAGTACAAGTTTTTTTTTTGATAGAAACAAGAACAGTTCATTATGGTAAATGAGAAGAGTCCTTAAGTTAAGGAGGTAGAAATACAATTTGGGTACTCCTCGAGACCGGTACAAGTTTTAAATATACAAACATATCTATCGTTAGGGGTGGAAAAAAATTGGTATCAGGTCGGACAAGAACACGTTTTTACATAATATTTACATGTTTAAATCCTAACATGGATTGGGTTTCGGACGTATTTAATTGACCAAACTCGGATTTGTTTAAATCTAGATAAGTAAATCAGAAAATAATGTAATATGGGCTAGGGCCCGGATAAGTAAATTAGACAATAATTAATGTAATTTGCGTTAGGGTCCGGACAAGTAAATCATACAAAGTTTCTATGTTTGGACCATGACTTAAACCGGACAAAAACTTTGTGTTTGGACTCAGATTTCGGACATATAACTTATATACAAACTTGGTTTAATCCAAGTCGGACCAATTCGGTCATCCGAACCAGACGGAGTTTTGCAATCCCTATCTATCATTATATCTGTAACTTCATGATTTGATAATATCACAATCAATCAAATTATATAAGAAGAAAAAGGATGAGAGTTTTCACTTACCATTACATGTTTTTTTGTGTCCAGCATCAAGATCGTTGTGTATTTTCTCACATAATGCATCAACTTGTACTTTGAGAAACTTATTCTCATGCTCCAAATTTCCAATTTCATGCAGAAGTTGTACTTTGTTCGTCAACCAATCCTCCCAATTATTCTGCTTTAATATCATGATCTCATTCTGAAGCTTTTTAATCTCAAGCCGGTGATTCTCATTGCTCGACACATCATCCTATCCAAGACACAAATTGACGCAACCGAAAGTTTGAAACTCAAAGAGTTGAATAAAATCAAAATTCTTATTGAAGGCAAAAGCAATATATTCTTTCCAAAACTCTCCTAATGACATATATATATATATATATATATATATGAATAAGAAACCCTAATAAGTCTAGAAAACCGAACACTACTTGAAAACAAATAAGGAAATCCAAATGAAACTAAAACAAAACACCTCCGCGGAGAGGTTAAACGCCGTTTCCTGGTCCTAATTTGAACTCTTCAACCTGGTGAAACCCGGGTTGCCCTAGGTGAATTTCAAATCAATCCTTAAAAATATATTATGGGCCTCATAACTCCAAGCGGAACAAAACTTATGGCCACTTTTAGATTTACCAATAAACCACTAAACCGGACTTCGTTTTTTGACCTTTCGACGCTCCATACAATCCAGAAACTCATTTGCAAAGACATCCACGTCACAAATTCCATAAACCCCAAATCCACACTAACCATATATGGTTAACCAAACTTCACAATACAAATTCGTAAACCCCAAATCCACACTAACGATATATGGTTAACAAATATTTTAGAACAAATTTACTTTTTTTTAGTAACCAAGAAGACATCATATAAGTTTGCCCTTTGGACAACCGACATAGACCTAAACTTGGGTCATCAAGTCCGCGCGCAAAGAAATTTCTCACTTGACGATTGGCGACATAGTAAGTCAGGCCAAAACCTAGCATGTCACTACAAGGTATTGAAACCACAACACTAACAATGACTAGCTAACCAAGCTTCACAGAACACAAATTTGTAAATCATCACATCTACACTAAAACAAAATTGTTGACAATGCCACCACAAATATATAGTGCATTTAGTGCTATTTAGAGAGAGAGAGAGAGAGAGGACTTGTACTTACTAATTTCTTTAAGAATTGATCAACGAAAATTTGTTGGCTCTTCATGTTTGTCCTCAAATTGCGAATTTCCGTATTTAGGTGCTTTGTCTCGGTTTCTGCCAAATGCAAGCTTTTGTTTATAGATTCTTTTTCCATCATCAAATCCTTATTCTCATCATGCAAGATTTTATTTTCTTGACCAAGCTCATACAACTCACTTTCCATTTTCTTCTTGCTTTCCTACACCAAAAAAGAAAAGAAAACCAAATAAACAAAACAAATTTGACAAAGAAGACAAAACCAAAAAGGATGACAAAAACCTATCCTCCTGATACTGTTTGAGATGAAAAACATATCAGAAAAAGAAAACAATGCCGGATGAATCAATATTTACCCGGCATTTTTCTCGATATCGTTTGTCGATTTCTTTCTTTTTTTCATTGGATACTGGAGTTTTTCCAGAGTTATTCCTCAGTAGATGTAGAGCCGGCGGATTTTTACTCCCGCGCTTGCGGCCTGAATCACTTGTTCCAGCTTGAGTTGATGCTATTAATCCTTGTTGTGGTTGGTAATTCCACAGAGTTTGTGAAGTTTGATAACTTTGATTCAGTTCTGCATGGATAATATTTATAGAACATGATATGATATGACAACAATTGCCTAAATTAGGGCATATATATATATATACATATATAATCTAAATATTATATTTTACCTTGATTCGGCCAAGGCAGATCTTTGTGTGATTCTACAAGAGCATTATCTTCAAAATTCATAAAGTTTAATTAGATTCAGACCATATATTGTCTGCATATCAGACATTACTATTTAGAGTAAAAAAAAAGAAGTGGTGAAAACAGAGTCACGGACAGAACAAAAAAAAACAGGGCAGGTCAATTCAGTATCAAACAATAAGATCTGAACATTAATTGTATCCTCTAACTCCGCCACCACAATCTAATGACTCACTCATAACGTTGACCCTGAGTCAACCTCTTAGATCGTCGTCTGCATCTACGATCTAAGAACCCAGATCTTACATTTTTGGAAACTACAAAACTCTACAGTTCATTAATTAAACTAAAAAAGTAGTAGCAGCATTAACAACTAACAGAATAAACGGATTTTAACGCAGAAACAGCAAGCACTGCACTTACATGGATGAGTATAAACTGAGACATCATCAAGAATAGCGTAACCTTCCCTGTCATCATACTTTAACCCTTCAGTTTGTCCACGGAGATTCGACGATGAACCAGGGTACTCCATTAATCAACTGCAAGGAGAATCTAATTCGATGGGGTTAAATGCGAATCCAAGATATCAATTGGTACAGAAAAACAGAGAGAATACATGGATACATATATATACACACAGAGAGACACAGAGAGATCGGTTAGCAAGACAATATTGCGCGCGATGTCGCGCGAATGCTTGCGATTCCGATGATAGGGGAGAGAATCAGCTTGGACGGCTGCTCCACCACATTAGTTTTTTGAGTCAACGGATAAAACTCATTACTGTAGTCAGTATACTGTGTGTTAAGGATGCGCACGTATGTCCTACTCTGTTGTTTTTTTTTTCCCTTTTTAAATTATGTATAATTAGCTTTTAAATTTTAATTATTTTACATAAAAGGATAGGCAGGGGTGACCAACCTTAATTACGTCTATAGATTATGTGTACTTAGTTTATATATATAAATTATAGCTTATTCACATTTGTCTTGTTCAAAGATGGATTTCTCTGATTAGTTGTGGATTAAGAAAATCAATATACGCAAGTGAATCGTTGGTTAAACGGCAATCACATTGCATGTAAGGGATCATCCACCCATTAGATCGTGGATTTGAATCATATTCCCTCCTCAAACTCCTGTTTCAAAAGAAAATGAACAAAGACCCTAATTGTAGCACCTGAAATTATAGTTTCATGACAATAATCACAATCTGATTGTTGGATCAAGAATTGTGATGGAACAATGACGTAGTCGGAAACTACGATTAAAGCTAAATTATTGTTTTATCTAAAATATCAACATTGGAATATACTAGATAGAGAAAAAACACTCTCAAATTTTGATTAATTTCTTCAAAAGCAAAAAATAATGAGCATTAGAGGTGGCTACAACCCTAAATGAAATTAAAAAAAAAAAGTGAAATTATGAAAATGTCCAAAAATCCTAAAAGGCCCATTTGAGTTCATAAAAAATGAATTTTGACAAAAATATGATGGGTTTCATGTCGAAACTAGTGCTGACAATCACGTCGAAGCAAGTATCCCAACTAAGTTTCGCGCAATTCTGACAACGTGTCTTTTCTATGCTACTAGCCAGTTTGCTTGTAATTAACTTGTCACTAGTCTTATATCAAACAAAATCATTATTGGCGTAAAAATTAATAGACAAAGTTTGGTATAGAATTTACTTGGGGAAAAAAGGAGAGTAATTGAGCAAAAGAGTAGATGTTGTTATCCCTAGATATATGTAAGGAGTTAGAATTAACATGTGGTATTGTTTTTGTTAAGCAAGAGTGTTAAGGTTTCACTCTACATAATCGATAGAGTATGTACAATATGTAGTTCCACACGCACCAAATAATTATCGGGTCTCAATATTCTTGGATGTACGAGAATATTAACACAAATGGGATTTCAGTCTTTTAATCCACAAAGAAATATATGGGTGTGAAAAATCACCACTCATATAAATTACAACCACGCACAATAATTAAATACCGATTCCAAAATATCTTATAAACAAAAATCGGTCATTTTAGTTTACCTACATCATCATCAATCCTCTCGCTTTCAAACTTAGTAGACTTATAGGATAAGCAAAAAAAAAGCACACACATACAAAAGAAAACCATTTTACAAGAATTTCATCACAAATACACAAATAACTTGGGGTTGACACTGAAAATGAAATTCAAAGATCTAGATGTGAAGCTGCAGGCACATGCAATGACTGAGGAGATAGAATGTTGATTTTCATTGTTATCCATCCTCACATGTCCATTACTATATATCATCAGGAGCCAGTAGTCACACACCTCCCTTTCTCACATTTTGATTTGCTATTAAATCACTGCATCAACAGAAAAAAGAAGAAGAAGAAGTTGTTGTCGTTAATCATGCACAAATTTCATAATTAATTAAACCAAAAACTATGATTATATATGATTATATGTATGTACCGAAGAGACTGAGTGAGTTGAACTGCATTGGCAAAATCGTTGCTAGCTTTTGCTTTGAAGATTTTGTAGATTAGAATGAGACGTTGTTGGATTGTGAGGCTTTGCTCTGAGATGAGCTTGGTCTCCATCTTGAGTTGCTCTTTCTCTACCTTCAACTCTTGATATTTGTTTCTCACATGTCTTTGTTCCTCTTTGATACTCTTTTGCTCTTCAACAATCTCTACCATTTCAGCTCTCAAACATTTTATGCGTGCCTTCAATTTTTCATCATTCATATTCCTTTTCTGGTTCCACAATGGCAACATGATTGATGAGTGATCATAATAGTAGTAACTTAATTGGCTAGTTAATTAAGAAACATCTACGTACAAGCTAGTGGTAGAAAATTAATTTGTAACATGTTTTAGTTAACAACTAAAAGACACTATCTTGATTGAGATCCTTGTAATATTTTTCACAATATATATATAATTCCTTTCAATTTACCAATTAAAGCTGTTTGGGTGAGGGGGGGGGGAACGTAATTCAAAATTTTCTAGTGATATTAAAACAAACACTTGATTAGGAATTCCAATGAATCATAAGAAGAAGAAAAAAAACGCTAGAGAATTTGAAGCCATTCATTGATCTGTTTCTGAATATTCTAAAACGATAGATGGGTCTTAAGAAGTATGATTCAATCGACTGATTATATTGTTAGGAAATAACAATTAATGGTAGTCCATTCGTTGATTAGTGTTTCCCAAGCTCATGTTAAAGCCCAACCCATCACAGGGTTTCCAGGACTTTTGAGGGTCTTTTAGGGCTTACAACTTCAAAACATGTCTTATTAAGTTAATTAAGGAAATCATGAGCTTACAACTTTGTCCATTAAATCTTTATTTTAGCATTGTGAGACTTTTCGTTCGCAAGAAACTCACCAACGACCTTGAGGGACAATCCATACCCAAGTCCAAGCTCCATGTTTAAATAAATCGAGTTAGGATCTAGAGAAGTTCGATTTATCTTAACTAGTCAGCTAGTTTGCTCCCCTTACATGATTTATTCTTGTGAACATTGAAAATAATGAGTACGCATGTGTCAAGCACTATTGTATGCAAAAATCTAGGACGACAAAATTGTATACCTGATTCCTCCTTTTAGTAGCCATGGAACTCCTCCGCTTTCGAAACAATTTCCTTGAAAACATGTCTAAAAATGGTTTTTTTTTTTTTTTTTTTTTTTGTGTGTGGGGGGCTGTGGATGTAGAATTAACAGGGAATTTGTCTCTTTATATAGCTTGCGAAATGTAGAAACCTTAAAGAGCACGAGACCCGAGAGCTTAACGTGGCTGAACAAGCAAATGATAAAAGTCTTAGAAAACACTCCAGACTTGACTGGAAGCAGCAGCCACACCAATTAAATAAGTTTTTTTAGTTGTCGCGCGTAGGTCGCGAGCCCTCGCGAATGATCGCGCGGTGTGACCCACTGACCCCATGCGTACGCCAAAAGCCAACCATAAGGTCCATAACCAAAATGTTCAAAATGCAAACCATTAATAATTATAATAATTTAATTCCAAAATATAAATCATTTAAGACTACGCTTGGCCAGGCTGGATATCTATTGAAAACCTCAGTTCACTCATATTAATGATATTATCCGTTTTTCGTTTATCAATTTCCTTTGATATGTCGGACTCACACGATTTTATATTTCTTGAGTCATCACACGTTGATATTTAGATCCAAGGAAAAAGTCTCATTAATGGATAGAAAATGAGATTTTCTTTAAAAATCACATTGCTTGGAATAACCCAAGCGATAAGATATTTTAAAAGTCTTGACAACGTATACGAGCACCCCTGTTAAACATAGCCTTAATTATGAGTTGTATGTATGTATGTATATACCTGAAAGAGTGTCCTTTGCGGGGAACCAGATGGTAATCTCTTACTAATGAGTGCCATTTTGCAACCAAACATACAAACAATTGCAACATAGTATTATTGCTTGTAACCTTAAGCTTGCAATTGGTGAAAATGTTAATGATCAAACTGGACAATATATATATATATATATATATATATATATATATATATAGGGTGATAAAACTTCTTGTTCAAACAATTAGTAAGAGTACTACTATAGTCACTGTGAATTTGACTTTCATGCTTCCATTCAATATTCAGGACATTAAAGTAGTAAGAAAAAGCTGGCTCGTAATTTCCTCGCGCGAACCTTGATTCGAAAGCGCGAGTGTCGTGCGTTTTTTTATTCGTCTTTTTTTAATATCCGATCAGGATGTTCTTCTTTAGTCAATTTAATTATATATACAACAAAAGAAAAAAAAATTAAAGTTGTCATTTTTGTGCGAGTACTTTGATGCTTATCTCTGGAAACATAAAAAAGGAAAAGAATAAATCCAAAACGCGATGTGACATGTCGTGTTGTGAATTATTGAATGTAGACAGCCACCAGGCTCACTGATTTTGAACCAAAATATTTGATCAAGTCAATTCAGATGTCTCAGATTGTGGGCCTAATGGGCTCCATCATGGCTCTCATGGGCCAACGTGTCGAGTGGGTTTTCATGAATATGTTGATTAGAGTTTCATGTGGACAGATTTTGGCTCATAGCTTCATACAATAAAAATGTATGTGAAGAGTTAATATAATTTGTCGTCATTGAAATATTTGACATGTTTTCAATGCAGTACCAAAACTCATAAGTTACATTTTAATCGCTTAAGATTGAAAATGTTGGTTGAATAAATTTTATACCAATTTAGGCGACAACACATTGATGATTTGAATTTTAACTTCTTTATTTTTCTTTAGTTCGCGGAATTAACAAAGTGTTAAAACCTCCAACTTCGTAATTCGTATCGACAGGTTTGAATAGAACGGAACATACCTTTTATCACACTGCCTGTATCACTTCGACACGTATATCTTAAATTTATGTATTTATTTTAAGCATAATTTAAGAAAAACCAGAACATATGACATATTGAGGCCTACGTACTTGAATTTGGACCTTCTTAAGTAGACATGAGAGTGAGTTCTGGGCCGTTCAGCCCACAATCAAATTTGGACAAAAAAAAGGGCCCGTCATTTGGGCTTTTAGCCCGATCTAGGTACTGGGCCGAATATGTAGGCCTTAAAAGGACAAAATAGGACATTTGTTGTAATAATATACACTGATAAAAAGACAGCTGAATCATGTAGCGTATATCGGTCATTCATTCTGTGTTTACAATCAATCTGACGGACTCTGCAGTTGCATTTGATGCAAATGAAGACCATGTTGGGTCTGTACTTTCTTCAGCATCCTCTGCTGCTGGTAGCATTCCTTCTAAACTCAGAGATGGCTTAGGAGGTAGTCTCAAGTGTTGAGTGTCTGCTTCGAGCATTTGGATTGCCTTTCTCATCGAAGGACGATCACTGGGACTTATCTGTATGCACCACAATGCCACTATCATCATCTTCTTGACGATGCTCTCCTCCTCCTCCGACGTATCCTCGATTTCTGCAACTTTTCCATTGATGATTTCATCATAAACCAAATTAGGAAAGTAACTAATCTGGCTTGAGTTCTCTGTTGTTGATACCAGCTTCTTCCTTTTCCCTGCCATCTCCATTAACAACATTCCAAAACTATACACATCGGCTTTGTAAGAAACGCCTCCAATTTTTTTGTAAATCAATTCTGGTGCAATGTATCCTATAGTTCCTCTTGCAGCAGTAAGAGTGACAATGCTATTGTCTGTCGGGTACAGTTTTGCGAGTCCGAAATCAGAAATCTTTGGAACAAAATTCTCGTCGAGAAGAATGTTGTGAGGCTTGATGTCAAAGTGTAGGATCTGCATTTCACAACCTCTATGTAAATATTCGATTCCTCGTGCCACTCCAAGAGAGATCTCGTACATTTTCTTCCAACTCAAGGAGTTATATCCTTCTTTAGAAAAAATGTATTTGTCAAGAGACCCTTTAGGCATGAAATCGTATACTAGAGCGCGGTTTGATCCTTCGGCACAGAAGCCAATGAGTCTCACCACGTTGACATGGTGAATCCTCCCTATTGTTGCAACTTCATTGATAAAATCTTGTCCATTCGCTTTCGATTTGCCTAACATCTTAATAGCTACAAAACGGCCACTTCTAAGCTTTCCTAAATATACAGTTCCATAACCACCTTCTCCCAATTTTTTCTCAAATCTTTTGCTCATCTTCTTTATTTCCGTGTAAGAGTACCTTATTGGCATGAGATTGTGCTGGTTTCGCAGAAATTCTTCAAGCGAATCATCCATCGATAGATGCCTCCTTCGCCATTTATAAATCAAAAACCCAAAGAGACATGGAAAACCAACTATTGTTCTCAGGCCAATACATGGTCCTGCAATGGAAAATTTTCCACAAAATTTATGTCGTGTGATATTAAAAACTAATTCCCTCGTATATTCTCCAAAATAAAAACTCTAGTTTCAAGCATACATGCTAATTTGCTAATAATACGTAAGAAAACTTACCAATCACAAATGGAGCCACAAAATACTGGAGCACAAAAACAACTGCAAAAATTCAAACATAATCGAATGAGCTATCCAGATACGTCATAGAAATAACATTTGCTACATCAAGAAACATCAAAGGAGCTATCATCCTTGCCACACTACATCTTTTGTAAGCATTATAGGATTAGAAGAAGAAGAAGAAGAAGAAAAATCTTACGTGCACGGAAGAAGAAGCCAATTTTGCTGATAAACCCTGCACAATCCATTCGATTCGAAGAATCATATTACAGATAAATTGAAAATGGAAACAGACTCCATAGTTAATGATATAAATGTATAATGTTTATAAAGACATAGACTTGAATCCAACATGCCTGGAGAGAGAACATAATAATGAGATTATGCATGTAATTCTTCACTGCTACTCTAGTTTTTCATGGCGAATGCATTTTAGAAGACAATCTATGATCAATATGTGTGTGTGTGTGTATGGTTGATAGTGAAAAACTGATGACAGAAAATTAATCAGCAATCTAAAAGCTTACTCACATTGGAAGTCACGGCCTTTGGGGAATATGCAGTTGTGGATAATGGTGTTGTTGTAGAATTCACAATACCCTATTCCTCTGCAACCTTCACAGTCAATGGTATCCCATGAAAGCTCCAAACCGTAAGCAAGCTCTCTGTGGATGTCCATATAAGTGAAGTTCCTCTTATTTCCTCGCAGCAATGTTGTCATTGCTACTATATCCACCACACAAAAATCCCCCATCTCAACAACCTCAATTCTGTCGACGATTACATAATGATATCTTCTCTTATAGAAGGACAAAGAAGAGTTGGAACCAATACAAGGAGCAGTGTCCACAAAAGAAGGAGACTTCATTGGTGTTTCACAGCTTACAAATGCTATCTGTTCTATGTTAGACCAGTCGGCAATGTAATAGGGTCCATTTATGGAATAGAAATTTCCATTTGGGCTTAAAGAATAAAGAGGAAAAGAAGAGCAGTTGTTTTCTTGGACACCAATATCAGCAACCCGAATTGTACGTTTCTTGTAGTTGATTGCCTTCACAACATATTTTCTGAAACCCAATTCAACTATTGTTCGATTGTTCTCACAAGAGACTTCATAGTTGCGGTCACCGCAGTTTGAGGGACTGCTTTTTAATCGGAAAGGGTAGGTAATGTTGGCAATATCGCCGCAAGAAGAGTGGTGTGTGCAGGTGTATGTTATGTTACCAGGAGGAGCAGAGCTGAAGGATGTATGGAATAGTAGTGCAAGAAAGGGTAGGTGAAGGAGAAGCTTGATCTGAAACATGGAGAAATGGAGGCAGATCGGAGATGGAAGTAACTGGCTAACCTTTATCACTTCGAAGTTTGAAGGAAGATATCTTCTTTCATTCACATGTACCAGAATTTTATATTGATATGGGGTTTTGACCAACAGCTGGCACCATTGATTTCGACTTTGACTGCTTTTAATGGTATTGGAATATCCACTCCACCATCACCATCTTTTCCAAAACCCATTTGCACTGTTGGGTGGATTTGTGTACAAATCATCTTTTAGTTACGAATATTTCATAAAAAAATACCATAACCTCTCTCACCAGGTCTCTGATTACCCTCTTTTTTTAATGCTATTACCTTCTTACCTTCTTTTTAATAGGCAAGACCCCAGATGGGATGGTTGAGGCAAGAGCTTGTTCCATTCTGCCTTTTTCAGTTAATTCAACTCACAAAATTAAAATGCAAATTTGGAATTTAACCAAAAGGAGTCCCAGTCTTCCTAACCAATCAAGGGAAGTCAAAGTCTTTGTCGGTAATAAACTGCTATTCCTTTTTGAAAATTCTTCATAGCAATTCAGTGTCAAGACTTTAAAAGAGAAAAATATTAAAAAAAAAGAAAGAAAAAAAGATGGGTATGGTTCATTCATTATGAAACACTGATTAGTCAAACATGGGGACACCCATTATTTCCTGGAAGAACATGATCACAAAAACGCGGTTATGGCCAAGTCTTGTTGATTTAAGTGGGTGCTTATGGAAGGAAAACCTGGGGTGATATCTTGTTGAATCTAAACAGACAGCTAAGAGCTCTGCGATGGGCATCTCCTATCAAATGTTGGTGTATTTGTTTTGGCTAATATTGGCAATCCCAGCAACAGGCCAAGATGAGTGCTCCGAGAGAAAGTGCGGCCGCCGTGGTCCGGCTGTCCGGTTTCCCTTCAAGATCAAGGGGCGTCACCCAAATCACTGTGGCTATCCTGGATTTGACATATCTTGCAATGAAAAGCAGCAGCCTGTGCTGGAGCTGCCAGATTCAGTGAAACTCCTAATCAAGAAAATAAAATACAAGTCCCAGGTGATTCATGTGTACGACAGTTGCCTACCAAGGAGCATTAGATACCTAAACATATCAGCCTCCCCTTTTAATTACTTTGATTCATATCTATCCAACTACACTTTTTTCAAGTGTTCTGATAATCCAATGAGTTATCGAAGGGTGAATTGCCTTGAGAGCAGCCCAGTAGACCAGGTTTTTTCTGTTTCTTCGAATGGCTATATCTATGACTCTGCCGATACCATTTTGAATTGCAGTAAAATGTATGACATTTTATCAGCTCCCTACGATATAGTTTATGGCGGACCTGCTGTTCTTCAATTGAATTGGATAAAACCAGACTGCTGGAAGTGTGAAAGTGTAGACAAGAGATGTAGATTATTGAACACTACCAGTACGAAGGCTGAGATTGAGTGTTATGGAAGGTTAAGAGAAAAAACTGGTATAATCTGCTCTCTTTGTTTGCTTTCTGCTTTTCTTTCCCTTATTTATCAATGTTTCCTGCAAAAATATATACAGGCCAGGCTTGATAGGCTAAGATTTGAACCATCTTGCGCCTTTATAAACCAGATAGGCACAAAGACTGAAAATGTTTTCCTTTGTTTTCTCTTTTTTTTTTTTGGTAAGCTTCTTTGTTTTCTCTTCTGCAGATGTAGGGAAGATATTGTTAATCACAGGTTCGGTCCTCGGTGCCATCATAGTTGTGCTTCTGCTCTTAGCATTTTACCGTGTGCACAGAGCAAAAAGGATACAGGAAGAGAATCAGGCAAGGGTTGAACAGTTTTTGGAGGATTACAAGGCTTTTAAGCCGGCAAGATACACATACAATGACATCAAGACGATTACAGATGACTTCAAGGATAAATTGGGTCAAGGAGGTTATGGAACTGTGTACAAAGGAAAGCTTTCTAATGAAGTTACAGTTGCTGTTAAGATCCTTATCAATTCCAAAGGAGATGGAGTAGAATTTATCAATGAAGTGGCAACGATGGGTCGAATTCACCATGTTAATGTGGTTCGCTTGGTTGGCTATTGTGCTGACGGGTACAGAAGAGCTCTAGTGTATGAGTACTTGCCAAATGATTCACTAGAGAAGTTTATATTTTCTGAAAATGGCAAAGATCAATCCCTCAGTTGGGAGAAGCTACATAGTATTGCTCTAGACATAGGCAAAGGAATTGAGTATCTTCATCAAGGCTGCGAACAGAGGATCGTTCATTTCGATATCAAGCCTCATAATATACTGCTAGACCAAAATTTCAATCCAAAAATCTGTGATTTTGGTCTGGCAAAATTGTGTTCCAAGGATCAAAGTGCCGTTTCAATGACTGCAGCAAGGGGCACCATGGGCTACATTGCACCAGAAGTATTTTCAAGGAACTTTGGCAATGCCTCACACAAGTCAGATGTTTATAGTTTCGGAATGTTGCTGCTTGAAATGGTTGGGGGAAGGAAAAATGTTGATGTCACAGCAGATAAAACCAGTCAAGTATTCTTTCCAGAATGGGTGTATAATAAACTAAGTCAAGGAGAAGAGCCGGTGATTCGGATTGGTGAAGATGTTGATGCCCCTACTGCTAGGAAGTTGATGATCGTTGGGCTCTGGTGCATTCAGTGGAATCCAGTAGACCGCCCTTCGATGAGAGTTGTGGTTCAAATGTTGGAAGGGGAAGATGACAATTTAACCTTGCCTCCTAATCCTTTTGCTGCTAACAATGGAGCAAGAATGAATACAGGTATGCCAGGAATGCCATTTCATGAACATCATTTAACAGTTATCTCAGAAGCAGAAGAAAGTATATAATTTGAAGTAATATGTTAGATACATAGAAACTAAGTTGTTCATATTCATCCATGCATGTAAATGTGGTACCCGATCACTTATCAATTCCCACCAATAATCCCATCCTGCTATCATCTACATTGGTTGTAAAATCATCAGTGGTAGCATAGGCAAGGGAGGAAGTTTCCAAGGCAATGCCAGAAAACTTTGGCTTTTCCTATATTTTACTTGTTTGGAATTCAGTTGTATGCAATCTATCCATTCAGTTTCATCGTTTAAATGAAATGTATTGCTAAATTGTCAGGTCATCAAATGCAACTAATTTGACTGCTTTCTGTTTAATATCAAACAACTAATGATTGTGCTGATGGTATATACAATAAAATTTTCCACTTCTTGAAAAAACAATTAGAAGAAATATAAAAAGAGGTTTCCACTACCTTTCTTTGCATGTACAAGGATGGCAGCACAGTTTTGACTTACTAAAATTCAGAAAAAAAAAAATCAAAGAAATCATTATGATATGTTTATCAAAATAGCCATATATGCATAAGCCATTCTAAACAGATATACTAGAAAAGCTCCATTCAAGTATTGCAATATCCTTGAACAATCATACCACAGCAGTAGACCATCTCATGTTTTTAAGCCGAATGTCATATCCACTGAAGTAGATAATTAATTAGTTGATAATTTGATATTGTGCAAAATCAGTTCTGAAACTCACTTTTAGTAAAATATAGTAACATAAGAGGCCTCAATGACCAAGGCCCTCAACAGCAGGTTGGCTGACTCCAAATTTCTAAAGAAGCTTGCTTAGAAAATCAGGTGAGCATACCTGATATTTTACTTGTCCAGAAGGCATAGGCAAAGCTTAGCCAATTTGAGTTTTTCTGAAGTCAGGTTTATGCTGTCCATCATCTTAATGAGTCCTTTAGTGCTAACTGAACTGACTCTTCTCTGCTGATATCATCGTTTTAGTCCTGCTCAAGAATGGATTATGCTTCCTGGTTGTTTGCCCCAACTACAGCAGCCTTCCAATCACCATAGTTTCCACTTGAATCACTCATGTAAAGCTGGAAAAGAAAATTTTTGTCCCAACCCGATAACAAAAATGGATGGAGTAAGAGATTGAACAAGTTGTTCAACTGGCGTAAGCATACCTATTGAGCTGGACTTGGACCATTGCTCAGTAGATAATGATGTTGGCATCAGACATTATACCCACCACAACACAGGCTGCCATGGTCATCATTCTTGTACATCTTCTGAGTCGATTTTGCGGTTCGAAGAAACTTGGAATTGACCTTCTTCTCACCAACCAAAACAAGCCCATCCTTTGACAACATGGCTATTGCAGTTCCTGCATTTCCAATTGCCTCCACTGCGAAAAAGGAAGAGTTGATACAAATAAGCTTCTGATTTCAGTATGCTATCATACACACAAACATATACAAACCATTAATCACTCAGATAATGGAAACAAAAGTTGAGATGAATGTGCAATCAGCAACCGATAGTTTTTTCTTCATGCAAATGGGAAACACTTGTTACTTATAATCACTCAAGAAACTTCTCCATTATCAATTTATGGTTACTCCAAATCTAACTACATTTAGCAAAAGGAAAACAAACCCATCTATACACCTTGATTGCTTGAAAATTGAAAAATCTTGGTCTCTAGCCACCGATTCCTGTGAGAAGAAAAGAATCCACAAATGCTGAAGGTCGGTCGATTGCTGAAACTGAAACTAGTCGGCGCAACCGATCAAACTCAATTGGTCTGAAAGGGCCGAGTTTCACTTCTGTACATATTTAGTGGGCCGAGACATCAGTAGTAATAACATTGGGCCAAGATCCATGTATCAGGCGAATTTTATGTGGGCCTATGGTTTTGGCTCATGCACCGCACCAAACAAAACAAGTCGAAAAGCCCGAAAAAGAAAATTTGGCTGCAAAACCTCAGGCTAGCGTCCATGGTTCTGGCCTTTTGGGTGAAAGTAACATTCAGTTTTTATTTTTTTACTGTTTGGTTGCCGGTTTGTACTTTTTAGTTTTTTCCATTTTATGTCAAAAAAATGGTAAAAACTTTGTCTTTATCTCCACCCTCTTATTTGGGTTTTGTTCTGGATAGTAGACTAGCAGTTAATTATTTCCTTGCATGTTTGGCAAGTCTATATTAGTATATTGTACCACATTAAATGTGATGCAATCTCTAATTTTGAGCAAATATGCAGTGAATATTCCATCCCTAAACATTTTTTTTGTATAATTTTTGAGATTTGAATAATTCTAACCAACCACATGGTATTATATATAAAAGTTGACGCACAATGGATGGAGCAATCAGATTGAATCAAGAACTAAAAATGCAAATGCAAATGGAGAATTATGAATTAAGATATAAAAATAAATGCAAATGTATGGAATCAAAAGGACATTATTTTACTCAAGGGAAGAAAAAAAAGGTGGAAAATTTGGATAAAGATGATAATTAGAGGTAATGGGAACAAATAAAAAAGAATTAAGAGTGAATTTAGGGAGACTAAAAACAGGAATACCAAAAATTGTTTTTGAAAAACAAGGTACCTGAAGAATACGCCTCTGCTCCCCAGTCCTCTGTATCCGCCATTAATGTAGCGATCTATCTATGTATATATTTCAGATTTGGTTGGTCTTCTTCAGTACTTGAAGAATACGCATCTGCTCCCCAGTCCTCTGTATCCGCCATTTATGTAGCGATCTATCTATATATATATATATATTTCAGATTTGGTTGGTCTTCTTCAGTTCTTTGGTGGTCCCAGTCTATGTAAACGAAGCCAAAAGCTAAAGCTGAAGTCGCAAGGAAGAACCTTCAACACTCCAAAGGGAAGAAAAAAAATGGCGATTTCGTCGTCGAAGCAAATTAGCTTCTCCTTCGTCTGAACTTATGGGTATGTAATCTAATTCTTTATTCTTGATGGGTTCTTCGATTTTTTTTTGTATTGCTTCTATGTGTACATGGAATCTTACTTTGGGCTTTTGGGATGCATTTTCAAGGTTTTATACTCTGTCCGATTATTACTTTCAATGCGTTTTAATTTTGAGAGCTTTGCTTTCGTTGTGGTTATTTAATGGCTCCTTGATTAGATTTGATTTTGTGTTTCTTCTGTTCCATATATGAGAAAGAAGAAAAATTTTGATGGATTAGGCTCGAGATTAATTGGGTTATGTACATTTTAATGAAAGTTCATCATCACAGGTATCAATCAAAGTTCTCTGATTGCTGATTTCTTTGATTAAAGTAGGTGTCTTTTATATCTAAATCTCTGATTTTTCTGAGCTGAGTTAATCGAAGGCATTGATGTTAAGAATTTTCTAGAGTCTTGATGAATGAGAGCTTGTCTAATCGTGGGATTAAGTCCCACATCAAACAGCAAGTGCAATTGATTTTACTTAATCTCTAGATTTCGCAATATTGTAGAAATGAAAGTGGATCAGATTTCTAGGTTTCTTCCTAATTCAATGTGGTATCGTAGAAAATAAAATACTTTGTTGACAAGCTCTGGGAGGAGGTATTTAAACTCATGACCTCATGGTGGTGATCTCCATGGAATCTACCTACTTAACAATGATTTTGAATTTCTGATTGTTTAGCCATTTGTGACTAAAAGAGAATAATGTCATCCAGGTTGCCTCATATGGCTTTTACCTCTCCCAAGCCAAAAAAAAAAAAGTTGCAGCAGGAATGAATTAGAGGAAGAGAACTTAATCGATTGGTTGGTATTTTGTCATCTAATTTTGAAACCATATTCTTTGTTGATATGTATAGTCATTCTTGTCATCATCTTAACCTCTTGATGCATTTCAGAAATCTTAATATGTGTGCTTTGAACTGTGAGCTAGTTCCCCGTCAGATGTACGACATCCTGCTCAGAAGTTGGTTATAGTATTGTTTGCCAATCTGATATAAACTGTGACGAGATTAGCTTTTCTTGACACATCGATGGGAAAGGTCTTTGCTATTTGATAGTTCTCCTATTTTGTTTGAATGGACACATAAGGCTGCAAAATAGTTCTTATTTACCTGCATTCTGACCTTTTGATCTATTAACCCAACCATTTGCAAGGATTCTTATAATTCGATGATTGGATGTGTTGTGTACTTTCTTCAGAACTCTCTGTTTTGGGAATTTTATTGATTCCATTAGTGGACCAATAATTATTTAGTTCCTCATTGTGCTTTAAATTATTGGATGCAGACAAGTTGAATCAGTAAAAAAGACGAGCAGAGCCAAGGTGATATAATTTGCTGAGGATTCATTTATGATAAGTAGAAATTCAGTTTTCTTGGCAGAAGATTTTGGAGTTCGTTCAGTGTAAACATCTGCTGCACAGGTTTTGCAATGTCTTTGCTGTCTAAACTACGCTGTATCACTGTCGATGTTACTGGTACACTAATAGCTTACAAAGGGGAGCTCGGTGACTACTATTGCATGGCAGCAAAATCTGTTGGACTACCTTGCCCTGATTATAAGCGTGTGCACGAGGGCTTTAAATTTGCTTATACAGAAATGGCGAGAGAATATTCTTGTTTTGGGCATGCAGCTAAGATGCCTAACATTGTCTGGTGGAAGACATGTGTGAGAAATTCCTTTGTCAGGGTGAGATATATGACTCAATCGCTGTATGATCTTTGGTCATATTGCAAATTTATCAGGAATACCTCACTTATCAGTGCGTGTCACATTGTATTGAGTTGGTTATTTATGTCTTTGAGGGGACAAGAACTATTTCAATGATTCACACGTTTTCAACTTCTTAACATGGCAAGAGTAGCCTCCTTGTGGCTATGTAGTTTGCAGTAATAACAAAGGTCATGACTGAGATGTTTTGGGATATCAATGTTTCCCTTGATTCCATTGAAGCAACATTTTGATAAATCATGTTTGTTTTCTGGCAGGCTGGATATGATTACGACGAAGAGACATTTGAGAAGGTGTTTCGACGCATATATGCATCCTTTGGGTCATCAGCTCCTTACAGTGTCTTCCCTGACTCCCGGCCATTTCTGAGATGGGCACGTGAAAAAGGTCTTACAGTTGGCATCATTAGCAATGCTGAATACCGTTACCAGGACGTGATACTTCCTGCCTTGGGCTTGAATCAGGTACATGACTAGTTTCTACAAACGGTAGTACGTTTTATTTTAGTACTGCACTGCTGCTTTGTTTGCTTGATCCATTTGGATGACCACAGTTTCACACTAATGAGTCCGTAACTAAGAAACATTACGGCACTGCCACCCTTTAAATGTATGTTCGTATTTATGTTTGGATTGGCAAGCATGGGAACAAACTGACATAGACTCTCTCTCTCTCTGAGAAAATCAGGGATCCGAGTGGGACTTTGGTGTGTTCTCCGGCCTTGAAGGTGTCGAGAAACCAGACCCAAAAATTTATCAAATTGCGCTTGAGAGGGCTGGAAATATTGCACCAGAAGAAGCTCTGCATATTGGTGACAGTATGCGCCAAGATTACGTGCCAGCAAAGAGTGTTGGAATGCATGCATTGCTACTGGACAGATTTAAGGCTCCTAATGCCAAGGAGTGGGAAAAATCTGGTGCAATTGTCCTTCCTGACTTGGTGGCAGTGCAGGAATTGCTTAGTTCAGAGAAGTTGACAACAGACTTGTATACATCGCTTTGCTGAAGACGCTGATATTCGTTTAATTATCTCTCTTCCCCTACCTGTCTTACCTACCTTTGATATGCAATACATGATGAAACTTTCGCAGATTCAAGTGTTTTTTTTTTGGGGGGAGATAATTGCATTAGCTTTGTACAATTGTACTAGCATTGTTGTTGATATTGAGCTGGAAAGTAATTGAATCAGAGGAATTTTTTTCCTTCTTTTGTGATGCATAGTTATGAACTGTTAATTGAATTATAGCTAAAACAATTAGATCTGATCTACAGTTGAAATTTTCTTTAGGGTTCTAGAGAGAAAGCAAAGAAGAATTGTGCAAATTTGTTCATAAACAAGCTTTGGTGAAATTCTTAGTTAACCACGAGAAAGCCGAAGAAGTTTAGGTCTTGTGCATCGGGCCGAGCAAGACTGTAAGACTATGACACAATGACACCAAACCCAAGTCTGAACACGGCCCATGGGCCTGATCCCCTTGGGAGTCAAGACTGAAGACTCAAAAGGAACCTCCTTTGCAGATACAGAGTAGGTTGGCAGAGACAGACTCGAGGAACCTCGTTTGCTTCCCATGAGAGCGATTGATTTTCCCGTAAAACCCTAAAGCCCCATCTTTTTTGGTTTAAGCTTTGTTGCGCCTCTCTCTCTCTCTTTCTCTCTCTCTCTCCATTCAAAACTTAACTTTTTATGTGATTTTTTTTTCATATGAATTCCTCCAGTCCCTAATTGATAGACTACCTCCAGACGGTGTAGGACTCTGAAAATTGTGGTACATTGTATTCACAGAGCATTTGAGCCATTTCTGTGTTCGGATTCTAAAGTCTTTGCCGCTATGTTCCTAAGTTAAAACAAAGCTGTGTTTTTTATTCACCATTCAAGTTGAACAATTCTCCATATTACATGCACACCAACTGTTCGAGGAATTTCTCTAGAGAAGCTAAAGTTCATTCACTTTGATACTTGTATTCGTGAAATTTATAGTTTCATTATGGAGAATGAGAACAAAGCCGAGGTCGAAAGTTTTATAAAAGAATTACCTCCTGTAGAGTTCTGCTGTGTATATGGCTCTACTCTCCATCCAAACAACCATGATAAGGTTTATGCCCGCATCTCATTTATTTGGTCTCAATATCTTTCATGAGAGTATTGTTCTTATTATAAAGTTTTGAAATTTGGGTGCAGTCGTCCATGGTAGATTTCATTCTTGGTGTAGCAGATCCTATGCAATGGCATTCTGATGTAAGATTTATGTAGTAACTCATATCTTGTCTGCTGTCATAAATGCGTATCGTATCTGATTCTGTTTCTTTTCTTATTTGAGCCAGAATCTTAACTTGAATAGAATCCACTATGCCTCATGGATGGTGCACCTTGGTGGGGCAAAATTGGTGCCAATCTCTCTATCTCTCTTCCTCTCTCTCTCTCTCTTGTTTATTATTTATATATATATATATTTCTTATTCTATAATTTCATCTTTGTGTTAGATTACTGAAGTTGCTGAAGGGATCGGTGTAGGAGTGCACTTCAACCCTTTTGTTACTTGGAATGACAGGGTATAGGACTACTTTCCAGTAATGAGAACATAAAAGGGTCCTTTGGTATCTGCCATTTGTTCAACTTATTAGCAATTCAGCAAGTTATGCTTGGATCAACATTATGACACGGCCATAAAAAATTCTGTCTCACTTACTGCTTTACATGTGACAGATGTTCAAGTATGGGATTGTCAGGATGCATGATCTAATTCGGGATGTACTGACTTGGGACAGGTTTTACTTGAGTGGTCGTTTACAAAAACCAGTATGTCTTTCCTGCTTGTCTCATCTTTTTGCATTTGTAAGCATGAGAGCATGCATCTTTCACTAATTTTGTAAATAACCAAAAACACATACTGAAGGACAGTATGAGAACACTTTAGTTAATTGTTTTCCGATTGCATTGAGGAACTCATAAAGTTTAGCTGGTTTACTGTACCTGTACTTATATTCACTGTTTTCATTTAATGCTGTCACACTATCTACATATATGGTTCCTGTCCTTGTGAATCTCTCATCCATTTAAAAATACTTTGTGCAGGTTCAAATCCTTGTAGATAATTTGGAAATTGCAGAAGTAAACTCAGTAAATTTGAAGGCTGCTGTCGCTTCAGCTCTCCTTCTTTTGCCGTCCCAGTTCACTGAGGTTTGTTTCACCGCTCAATGCTTATTTAGTTGATAGAATTGATGATATTCTCGATGATCATGTAGGAAGACTTGTATGCAAAAATATGCAGCCTTTCTTATATGGGTGACTTGCGTATGTTTTTTGCTGAAGACAAAAACAAGGTATGGCTCTATCAAACCTTACATAAATCTCTGGGAGCATTGATATGGTGGCTTGAAAAATTGCTTACAGGTAGTCACTGCTCTGCATGTTTTTTTGGATGGAAATCTTATTTGCTGGTTTTCCTCCCTCTCTTTTTTCAATATAGATCACTTTTTTTTTCTATGATGTACATAGATAACATTGTTTGGCAGCTTAAGTTGTTGGCCAATCATTAGTGAAATAGCCAGCATCATTATCTTACAAAGTTTCTCTTGTCCAAATACATCTGCAACAGGTGAAGAAGATTGTACAAGGGCAATTTGATTTGTTCCAGTCATTATATAAGCCTTTTCTTGAAGAATATGAGAAAAAGGAGTTATTAAGGTTCTCATCATCTGGTGTACAGGGAAACATCTCTCAGGTATATTGAAATCCTCAACATCTTACGTTTACTTAGATTCATTCAACGCTATGCAATTACATAAGAGTTTTCCTTAAATTATTCAGAGACTATAAAATTATTTTCCACTTTGATGACTGGTATGTCAGCAATCACTTGAGGAAAGCAGTTTCATGTATAATATTACTGAGATAGACACTCAACACCCTACAGCAGATATTCAAAATCTATGCAGAAAGTCATTGAACAGCTTTTTAATCTAATAACACTGAATCTAGCCTCAAATATGCTAATATATTGTTGTTTCTCATAACCAGGATTGCGGCTTATCTGCAGCCCATTTGCATGTTTCTTCTCTTGGTTCAACGATCAGAAGCAGAATGGCAATGGAGCTAGGAGATAACAAAATGCTAGATGAATCTGGTATGAACTTTAGCTTGTGCAGAAGAGATAAATCAACTGCATAATAACTTAGTTTCATCCTAGTTTTGAGTTTGATCACTATACCACCAGCACACATTATCTTCACTGTCTTTGCCTGAAGCCTAGATGCCTGAGCATAGTGCTTAATTTTTTTTTGGTTGATTATTCTGTATGTGCTCCTAAGGGAAGAGATTCTTACATTCTGGTAACATTGAACTGCAGGTAAAGTTATACATCAAGTTGTGATCAATTCAAGGGAGGAAGCTGCAAAATGCATGCAGAAGGTCCTGAGGCGAGTCGTCATGGTCTCAAGTGCAAGGCAGGCTGTGTCTGGTCTACTAGCCGTGGGTGGTGTTAACGGCACAAGATATCTTGCTAATAAAATTCGCAAAGCCTGGAAATCCTGGTCATGACACCAAAATTAAAAGCTGTTTTTAAGTAGAGATGCTTCAGCCACATATACTGAGTGGCTTTGCCAAATTTTGATGATCCACTCATATATCCAATTAACTACATGTTTACCAAGGAGCACAGCAAATTCCTTCTAGTCTTATTACCATGGTGGAGATCATTTTTCTCTCATTTTGTGTTTTGCCCTAAGCTGGTTGATACATTTATTGTTGTGGATGCTGTAATTTCTTCCATTCTTGGTTTGAACATTAACAGCATAAAATAAAATAAAATAAGAGAACTTAAGCAAAAAAAGAGCTCAAACAGGAGCTACAGAGAATTTGACAAAGTTTCTCTGGATCAGTTAATGAATAGGTGTTGCTCCTCTGTATCCTTCAAGGAAGAGAAGTGGCCATAATCCAATGGTATGTTAATTGTTTCCCTGTATTTGCAAAATAAAGTATTTCCAGTCACTCAGGGTAGCTGCTGCCATGGAGAGTAATTGTTCAGCAACTTAAAAATGCATCTAATCAACAAGTTATAGGTTCACAACAAAATCAGAGTGTAAATGCTTGTCCCTAATTCCAATGCGACGTGTTCACTCATGGTTCTATTAGCATGTAAAAAACAGTTCTATGATCTATAGTTGAAAGAAATGTATTTGCATCCCCGTAAGTAATACTAGTTATTGTTCCGTTTACAAAGGAATACTAGCAGATGGGAACAATGTAGCAGTAAAGGTCTACAAATTGCAACTTGAAGGAGCATTTGGAAGTTTTGAATCTGAATGTCAAGTAATACACGACATCGAAACCTTGTGAAAATAATCAGCTGCAGTTCAAATGAAGGTTTCAAGGATCACCGTCAAAGACAGGATTCAAGACCTTTGTCCCATTTCTCCATACTAGACATCATGCCGAACGGAAGCTTGGTGAAATGGATTCATTCTGACAACTACAGATCTGCATTTTAAAGAGAATGGAAGCTGTGTTTAGATGTTACTTCAGAATGTATCCATTAATTTGGAAGAATACAATTATATTTGACTTAACATAGGCCTTTCTGTCCATGGCTGCAGATACAGTTCAAACCGTCACCAGAACTTCTCAATATCTGGCATTAGAAAATCCTTTTTTGTTCATAATCATCAAAAATTGATTTCCTGGATAAAACCAAACTCATCATATCACAATACTAAACCAGGATAAAATACTCTTAAAGAAAACGAACATAATGATAAAGTACTGGAAATTTAAAAAGAAACAAAAAGATAAAAAGGATAAATACAGGACCTCGTGCAGAGGGGCTGGGTAGATTTTAATCTGATTGGATTTGTTTGCATAGACTTATGTGGTTAAATATAGAAATCGAAAATTAGCAATGTAAATTTTTTCAAAATCTGTTGATTTACAAATTGTGGATAATGGACAAAATATTCAATTCACTGCATGTAAGGTATGCTGTCCTAGTGTTCTATATCTATAAATGGGAAAGGCTACTTCACAGCAAACAAGAAAAGGTTCTTAATTAGATGACATAACTTGAAGCGTAATAAATCATACTCACCATTCACACTTCTGCTTGAACCAGACATAGATCATTTTGAGAGCAGATCGACAAACTACAGGAGAGCTTGAAGGCAAAAGTTGTCCTTCCAGCACAAGTAGCAAATGTATAATTACTCTGGAAAAGTCGAGCAATGTTCAGGACTTAAAGTCTGCTTCAGTGTCCTGGCAAGTTTAGAAAATTGTCTAAATCAACACCAACTGTAGTACAGTGATTGCACAAGAATCAAGGGGAAAACCCCATAACTAAGAAATTCACATTCAAGACAAGCCACCATCTTGTAACCAAGAAACTTGAGCTAGAACAAAATAATTCAACTTCAAGTAATTTTATTAGTAGTCAGCACCAGAGAGTGCTTGTGGAGTGAAAGAGTAGAGTATGGAGAGATTTGGCCAAGAACTTATTAAAGGTGGAGCAAATTGGATTTCTTACCTGTACCATCCTTTCAGAATTGGACCAGGTACCAGTCTTCGGCTATGTGCTTTCAGATATAATTCCGTTTGAGGACCAACTTCAAAAGACAAATGACGACAGTGAGGTCAAGGGAGTGCAAAAGCAAAGTGAAAACAATAGCAAAGTGAATCTGCATCCTTGCCTGGTGGAAAATCACATGATGTGGATGTGATTTCTGTTATTGTGACCCACATTTCATATGTTCATGGCCAATAAGCCACAAACATGCTGGAAAAGTACTCTGTCAAAAAACTTATGGTTAAGAGCAATGCTCTTAAATTTGCTTTTTGGACATTGAGTTGCAGGCAGGCCATTTTCCTAATCATTGAGTAAGGAGATTTGGTTTTCATAAAGACGGGACATATACTTTTTGAAAGCATTGTTGCAACTTCTCAATTCAAACCCCACCAGAACTTGTTACACATTCACACCACACCAAGAGATCAGTAAACTAATGTCCTTCTAATGTTCTATGACCTGGCAGTTGCTACAATGATGGTAACAATCAGCGCAAGGGAAACTACCACTTATATCGCATATCTACACTGAATACTGTATAATCAGGTTTCTGATGATTGCGAGGTTTTCTTGTGCTAACACATCCAATTCGACTCCCTTTTTCCTCTTTGTGGCAAGGGAGATCCCAAGCAACTATATACTTTGCTTATGTAGAATGTGATAGTATCACCACCCTGGCAAAAGAAACTAAAGACCATCCATAAAAACACCACTGGAGTCCACTGACTTGGGAAATGCCACTCTTCAGTAAGTTGTCTATGGTTAAGATCCCTCCCCACACAACTTTCTGGCAAAAAAAAAACAACTTAAGGGCAGAGGGAGGGGGCTATAAGCTATGGATTTCCTGATTGAATTCCAGGGGAAGATTCAGTTACCCAGGTGGTGCTTATTTTTATGAAGTTCCCTGTAGTAAGAGCAGACAGTGAGAGATAGTGAGAACTGATAAATTCCAAGTATGAGCATCAAGACCAATATCTCTTTACTTCTTCTTGGGGTATATTCATTGTTCTCCAGTGCACAACGCCAAGTTTCGAGTTTCATGATCCACAATCTCCATTTAGTTTACTGAGCATAGTCCTCACGAAAACAAGGTGAGTGGCTTACATGCCATCTAAAGCAGATGATGCAAAAGTAAAATTATGCTCAAAATGAACATGCCAAGAACATCCTGCAAGAAGAAATATGCAGAAAATAAATTAGATGGAGCCACACTAGAGCTATTTTGAAAATTTTCAAACCTAGTGCAAAACTTTTTGTTAGTATGAAATCTCTCAGCCATTAACTCTCTATAACATTATCAAGCCTTAATTTCATCCTAGTTTTGCCAGTTACCCAAGAAATGTCATTATTTCTAAAGCTACTTCCTAAGATTACTTAGCCATTTCACCCCTCCTCCTAGGCCTAGCATAGCTGCATAAGAAATATCTATTGGAAATATGTGTTCCTTTCCTTTGAAGATTGTTGGTAATTCAACCAAGATATAATGGTTGAAAAACAAATAAAGACCTGAAAAGTTGCAAATATGTAACAAGAGCCTTACCTATATTTTAGCAGAATAGATTGCTCCAACATTTGTTAATGTCTGCTCGTATCTTCTTGGGTTTGCAGATTTCTTGAACAACTCTATCCCATGTAGAGGCTTTTGGTGCGAAAGACTTTTGCAGCATTACTTCCAAAATTTTAGATGCACCTGACACTCTGTGTCGTCTAAATAGCCTAATCACGAGCTCGTCTAGAAACTCCCTCCCGTCTTGCTGAATGCTTAGATTTTGTCCGAAGGCCCTCAAGAATATGTTGCATGTGACATAGTCTGGATCACATTCCCTATCCAACATGCCATTTAAAAGATCAATGGCACGAGAGACATTTCCCTGCTCGCAGAAAGCTTTCAAAAGAATGTTATAAGTGATGACATCAGGTTGAGATTCAGGCTTATGACAAAGCATCTCATTGAAGAGTTTTATAGCCTCATCTAGTGAGCCACTGTTGCAGAGGCCATGAATCATCGAACTGTAAGCTACAACATCTGGCTTACATCCTGTGTACAACAAGCGTGTCCAGACCATCATAGCCTCTCTCAGCTTTCCATCCTTGCAAAGGCCATCAATAAGTACACTGTAACAAACCTCATTGGGTATACAATTATTTTCAGCCATCTCATTCCACACCTGTATGGCTCTGCCGCTGTTACCTATCTCAAAAAAACCTCTCATCAACGAGCTATACGTGTAAGCATTGGGTGGGCAACCCTTGTTTATCATGTCACCAAGAATTTCATAGGCTTCGTCAGGTTTTCTTTCTCGACACAAACCATCTACCACAGCACTGTACACAACAATGTTGGGTTTGCATCCCTTTTCTACCATATTTTTGAACAACCTCCTTGCCTCTTCAGAATTTCCCTTCTTAAATAACCCACTTAATATAGCAGAATAAATGTGTTCATTCGCAAGATACCCTCTTTCCTCTATGGAATTCAACAAATGAGCTGCATCTTCTGCCCTTCCTTGCTTGACAAGCCCGTTGACAATCGTTCCGTAGGTGATCTCATTAGGTACACATTTGTTTGACACCATCCGGTCCAAAACACTAACTGCCTTGTCCAACTTCCCCACGAGACATAAACCATTAATAAGTGTATTGTAGGTCACTTCATTAGGAACACAACCTTTAAGTAACATATTATCCAGAAACTTTGCTGCGCGAGCTAAATCACCCTTTTTGCATAACCCATTGATAAGCACATTGAACGTCTCAGAAGTGGGAAAACAACCCTCAATTTGCATCTCATCGAACAACGAAACAACCTCATCAATCCTATCCTCCTTGCACAAACCATCCATTAGGGTGCAATAAGTATACACGTCAGGAGTACATTTTCTAACAGGCATTTCCCTGAACAACTCGACTGCACTGTCAACCAATCCCAACTTGCACATCGCCTTAATGACCAAATTGAAACTAAGCCCGTTTGGAGAAATATTCATGCTTATATCATTAACAACAGAATAGTAGAACTCCAGTGCGCGATGGAAGCAACCATCTTTTATAATAACATTAAGAACCGAATTAAACGACTTAACAGTACGTTTACACCTAAATTCACGAACCATTCTATCAAACATTTCCACGGCTTTCTCGGGTAATTGCGCCTTCCCATAAGCCTTGAAGATTTGAATGAAGCTCTTCTCTAGGAATACCCTGTTTTCCCGTCTCATTCGAGCCAAGACCGTCTCTAATGTTCTAAAATCGCCACAACCGGCATAGTTTTCGATCAAGGAATAGTAAGAGGAATCACCCGGTTGGTAAGAACCCATTTTGGGTCCGGATTGGAAGATTAGGTCAGAAATTGGAGGCTCGGGTTCATGGAGGCTCTCGGATTCGGTTCCGATAGTTCTGCTTGTCTGAATTGCGAGGAGAGAGAAAGGACTCAACAACTTCACGCAATTGCAGTAGAGTTGGCGAGCCCGGGGCCTTTGACGACTGAGTTTGTATGGTATAGTAGCCATTGACGCGCTGGTGCTCGAATGCGAGGATGAGGAAACAGTGATGGTTTTATTGTTCTATTTAGCTTTCCAGACCGAACGGACATATTTTCAGTATTTTGACGGCTCCCGGTGGTTGACATCTTCAAGGATCCGGTTGTCTTGTGACATAAAATTAGGGTGACGAAACTGGATGATAACCGAATTTGGCCGATCCGATTAAATCAAATTTTTGAACATTAGTTACATGTTGAAAATACGGGTCGACAAAATTTTTATCTAGTTTAAAATTTGATCTGGTTCAAACACAAAAATATTGTCCGAACACTAATACATATTAGGTTATCATTCAATCCACTTGTCCGAATTTAAAACAATCTAGGTTTAGATTTGATCAATCAAATATGTCTGAAATACAATCCAGAATACGATTTGGACATAAATATTTCATAAGCATGTAATCTTATTTGATCCGGAATAGGATTTTTTTTCCACCTCTACATAAAAATAATAGCAGGAGGTTCATCCGGGATGCCTGCACCTGGTCGGGCGGCTGAGAGGACTAGTTATGGTTCTTATATGGTCGTAAAAGGAGCCCGACCCCGAGCCCAATAAAAGCCCCCATACAGCCGAGTAAACAAAACAGAATTAGAAGCTACAAAACTAGCAGCACCCGAAACTCCCAGGAAAAAGTTTCAGGAGGTGAATTAGAGAAATGAAACCATCACCATTATGCATATGAACACAACAAGATACATTTTCCTTGAATCATCAGAAAACGTATTTCTTTTCAAAGAGAGAACAGAAATCCACCGTCTTAAAAGTTAAAACTGGTAGAGAGAGGGACCTAATTTTATCAGAGTGAGTAGGTAAGCGGGAAGTACAAGTTGAAGTATGGGATGTCCTTTCAAGTTTCAACCCATATGGCAATCTAGTTTCCATTACTTGCAACAATTCATATCCAAAAAAGCTACTACATTTTCAATCAACTGATCTATGAGTCCCAAGTAAAGAAAATGAATTATCTTTACACATGCTAGCTATGCGAAAATTGATAGATCTGGCTGCCAATAAATCCCTCAGCTACTATGGCCATGCCATGTGTTTTTTTTCACCAACCATGTGACAAAAATGCAGCTCCAATGATGAAAACTCAGTGATTAGAACAATATCCTCTCTTGATAAATATCCAGTGCCTGGACAAGCTTCTCGATGAACAACTTCCGATGCAATCTATACCTACAGGAGCCCAGATAGTAACATGTTATGAACTGGCGCTGGATTCGAGTATATGGAAAGGAAAAATGGCAAGCAAAAAGTAAGACGAGAATTACATACTTGATTGCAGCTTCATATATTCTCCTAGGGTCTGGAGCAGAATCTGTTCATGATAGAGCACGAAAAGATAAAACATCAAGATGAGTGTCGAAAAGGAAAAAAAAAATAGAAAAACCTCAGTTGCAGGCAGAAGTTGATATTCTGGCAATGACTACCTTTATATGATATTGAGTTGTAAAAAGCTGGTCTACGCCCCTAAACGAGGACATTCAAATTTTGCGAACTAGATGATCGAGTTTTAACACAATTAGTCAATGGGAGACATTTCTTACCCTCTTAAGGATGGTGAACATTCTATTTGTCCATTACAAGAAAAGCCAAAAGCAAATAGAATCATGTTTTGCTCAACATAGGATGAATGTTGCATAAATTGCTAATATACATACCTAGCAAATTCTGGTCTTGCTCAAAAGTAGTAGGAAATTCTGCAAGCATTTGTTGGCACTCGTCCTGTAACTGCTTAGCAGCTTTCCTTTCCATGCTTGGAATTAGAGGCAAATCCCCATCTGACCAAGTGGGTAATGTTCTTGCTGCTGCTATGACCGCACCATCAACAAAAGTATCACTATCCCTCGACAAATTACCTGCCAGAAAATTCGCATGTGGATCAACCGGAAAAATTTTAGAAAAGTAATTACGGAACAAGCCATAGAAAGCAAGCAGCAAAAAGAAAATTTTAAAAATATTTCTCGTACTGTTATGATAATATTCTTCAGGAAGCCCAGATATACTGAAGACTGAGAGGAAGGAGTCCAAATGTATACATGCGTCGCCAGAGAACTGGAGTGCATCCCAAGGATTCTACAATATTTAAGTCAAAAAGACCTAAGTGTGTTTTTGAAAGAGGGTCATCCAATAAATTACTTTAGATGCTAAGAAATTGTACAATATGTGCAACACCTTGGCACACTAAATTCAAACCAACACCCGTAACATCTAATTGCTTAAAAATTGACAGAATATTATCATAGATGTATTATGTGAGGTACCTTTAGGCATATGGATAGATTTCATATATCAATAGACCATAAGACCATTGTTTCTGGCATGAAACTGTAAACACAGACCTCTTTGAAACATAGTTTCCTTCTTACAGTGGCCATGAAAAAACCAAATACATCATTATCCAAAAAACATTCTATGTCTCTATGATGATCACCCCAAAGGACACTGTTTATGCATAAAATATAAACACATTCCTCTTCTTACAATGAAACTTTTTATTCTTCTTAGGGTTCAGGAAAGAACGAACTAGATTATTATCTCAAACTTCCATGTTCTCCCAGCCAAGATTGCATGAAGTAAACAAGTCAAATAATTTTTTTCTTTGTGAAGGAAGAAAGTGAGAGCAAGTTACCACAGCTGATGAAAATCCGTATCTTTGCATGAAAATATCATTCTTCTGCATGTTCATGTAGTTGACTGTCATCTGGGAGAATTTTCATGAGATCAACACGATGGAACCTCCACATCAAATTTATGGCAGTAACATAATTCCAGCAAAGGATTTCTTGTGGGTAATGAGATAAAGAGAAAATTCAAAGGAAGGTGATTTGATAATGAGAGGAACATCAATTAGTTTAGATCAATGACTAATTATGGATCAGTTATGATCAGCATGCCAATACATACGACTAAGAGGTTCTAGGTAGCATGTAGCTGCATTTGCAACTAATTAAGTTTAAAGAAAAAAAACCTAATTTAAGTGGTTAAATATTTTCATCGGGAGATTAAAGATCACTCACAAAACTAGGACATGAGATTCCCAATAATGCATTGATTTCGGAGCTTGGCAACACTTGGCTGGTGGGTGGCGATAGGGATAAACAAGATTAATATTTAGCAGAAACATAGAAAAAGTTACCTCATCTCCTTTTCTAATCCGTTCTCCAGCATTTATCATCACCTCAAGCATACGATCCTTAAAACGCCAATGAAAAAAACAATTCGGCTCGAAGGAATGGTTTAGCATGTCTGCAGAAAATCGCTAAATTTGATAAATAGGCAGGAAAAAGAAGAAGCAAATAAACCCAATGACACCAACAACTGCAGACTGTTATGGGGAGGGATCAAGATGGAAAATTTCTATCTGCAAGCACCAGACGCCAGTCAACAAAAAAGGGAGAAAAAACTATTAACATTGCCTAAACTATTCAAGGAGCTTGATTGACTGGTGGCATTTACAAACTCAATCAACATGGATATGTCTTGAATCAACTAAAATTTTTATTCAACATCTGTTAATGAATTCTACCTGTCAGTTAAGAATTACACAGCATATATGGGAAGCTTTATTTATGTGTCAGTTGACATATTATGCAAAGATGTGTTTGTTCAAGCAAAAAGATATTGTCGGACAGTAGCCTATGCTGCACATTTGGATGACAATAATGACAATGCCAATACTTCACATGTTAGACACACATATTGTTCTCGGTTAGACACACCTCGATCAAATCATCACACATGAACGGTCTAAAAGGATTCATAGAGCAAAACCCAATTTGTAGAAAAAAAATATCATACGCTTAATTATCTCAAAACTGTATATTACAACATAAAAGAGAGCATTTACTATCAACAGTCTACAACAAATATACTTCTTTGAAGAACTAAATTAACGCAATATTTTAAGAGGTTATAATTAGAACGAATATAGAGTTAGATGCTTACCAGCATAAGGAACTAATAAATTTGCATCTTGAATGAGAGCACCAATCCTCAGTTGCATGTTGATGCACCGTGATTGTGCCATACTCACGGCCCATATAAATCTCTCAGGATCACGAGCAAGGCGTTTTATTTTCAGGGGGACACCATCATGCTGATGGAGGTCGAATAGGAAATCAGTTTGTTATTAATGGGCATAATGAGTTGCTGGAACAGGGGAAAAAAATAGTGCATTTGATGGAAAGGCTGGTCGGTACCCAGTTCTTCTCCCAAAATTCTAATGCTCTTAATTGTTGTTTTCTCATGGTTGATGCAAGATTTAGGTCCTGCAGCTCCAAGAGCTCCTCCTGCAGCATTACAAGAAACAACAGGGAAGGAATGAGAGGAGATTCTTAGAACACCACAAAGAAGTTCAATGAAACAACTAAAATAAGGTTTCCTGTTCTTCGAGTTCACACACCTCTGTTGCCAGAAGCAAGCTAGTGCACTCTTCTGCACTAGGTAAGAAGTCACCATATAGCTGCCAAAAGTTATCATCGCGATCAAATGCATATAATAGAAGGCATGCTAACCTCAGGTCCCAATCTGTCTGGCAGGGAGAGAATTCCAAACTAAGAATGCGGTAAAATTTATTATAACAATAAAACAGCAATCAAATGATCCTCACTCGAGTTGAACAATTGGACAAGTATAATAATGAACAGGAATTATAGGTAATCGACTACATAACGTATGAATGACGATGAAGGTATAAACCAGGAGATAAGAGTAACGAAGTAAAGATGCTGCTAATTACCTCTGGATCAGTAGAGTTAATGATATCAAATATTGGATGACCCACTGGTATTATATCAGGGAAAAACATCCAAGGAAGCTTCTTACTTATGGTTAACATCAACTCCAATGGGATTTCCATAATCACCTGTCCATCCAAATACTGAGTAACTGAGAAGAGACTAAGCAACTAAGATTTACAAGTGAAAATAAATTCATAAAAGTCATGGTACTAGCAACAAATTCAAGATATTAGAACAGATTAATATATAATCAATCCATGACAAAAGGTGATGAGACCTTATACTAACAATTGTGATGCCAAGGAGCAACTCACCCTGGCACGGCGAGTAGGTTCAACATCTTTGGAAGCATAAACTCCAAAACCGTCAGGCCCTTCCTTGAAATCAACCCCATAAGCTCGCATACTGCGTACATACCCTATCTTGTAGAAATCGGGGTCTGCCGGTTCCAACTATATTCCAGAAAAACAAAAAAAACAAAAAAAAACACTTACTCGACAAAAAACGGCATAAACCTAAACCAAGGAAAGAAAAGTAATTGAGCAACAGTAACCAGAGAGGGTGAATCCTCTTCAACTTTTGGATTAGGAGGTTGTAAGAACGGGAATGGGGCCGTCTCAACGGAAGCTCGGATGGGTCTGACTCTGTTATTGTCATCGTCCACTCTGGCCTTACTAAAGCCGCTGAATGGGTTTGTGGTGGGAGTTGGCGACCACCTCCACCGACGCTGCAAAAATTAGAACTTTGTTATTTAATTAGCTTATACAATGAATTCTCGAAGAACCAAGAAGTGTATCTATAATAGAGAGGACCTGGAGATTGTTGAAGTTGCACTGCGTGAGCTGATACAGGGGAATGCAAGAGCTCATTTGTTCGTTATAGTGTTAAAAGCGAAAAAGGAGTCAAATTTCTTTGCTTCTTCTGATGCAGTGTAGCCGCTACCTTATCCACTTCACTCCCGTAACCTGTCCTCGCCCTTTTCCATGACTACTACCGATTTTCTTACTTGGGTTAAATAAATGTATTTGTATTCTATTTTTTATTAAGTACACTCCATTTTAATTTATTTTAATGTGTTTTTAAAAAGTTAATGAGATGTATTTAATAAAAAATTGGGTGTAAATAATATTTATCTTAAAGTCTTACTATAATATTAAGTCCTTTTTTCTTTTCTTTTTGTCAACGGACGCTTTGTTTTCACGCAATTTGCAAACATATTTCAATAAATAATTTTTCTTATATTTTCATGTTTATTAGGGTTTTATAGTTTTAGTATTTATAGGGTTGTAAGTGTCTTAAGAAAAAAATGAATGATGAATTAATATAATTTTTAAAGTTTCTCTCAATTTTCTTAATAGATTCAAACTAATCGATCTTTGTTTGCGCGTTGCATCAGTTTTTCAATTATTAACTTATTAATTGTTAGTATTGATTAAAAAAATATAAATTACATGTGTTGATTCTGTAGGTTTGGTGGCTCCAAGCTGAGATGTTGACAAGTATGGACGACGCATGACTCAAATACATATATATATGTGTGTATATGTATATGTATATATGTATATATATGTACTGATATGAAATGAGAATAAGTTAAGCTTGAGAGATGGTTTGAGAGAGAATTAATTATTTTGGGTGTTATTGAGTTCTTGGTGTGAGATAATCATTTAGTGTGTACATAATTGCAACAATTTTTCAGTGAATCTTTTGTGGTTGTCTTTAACAAATATCGTGGTTTTCCTCCAATATTTGGAGCTTTTCACCTAAATTCATGTATTCGTGATTATGTTATTCTTTTTCATTTCTAATAATCTTTATATTTTTGCAAAGTGAGATTTTGGAATATTACTTTAGAATTTCCAGATTTTCTCAACACCTACATGTGTCATTTACCTTCAGGAAGGGGAAAAAAAAAAAAAAGCTTGGTTTTTTTCTTGCTGTTTTATTTCCTCCTTGGAAAAAAAAAATTCTTACGAATTTTAGGATGTATGAAGTTTCCTTGCTCTTGTGCCTGTGTTTAAATTACTTTTCAGAGGCATGAGCATGAAATATTTCCTTGATTCTTCAAAAATGAATAGAAAAAAGAAAAGAAAAGGAGCAGTGAGAACTTCTATGCATACATGCAGGTGCAGCTATCCGAGTAGAACTGAAGTTGTACATCCATCTCCATAGATAACTCCTATGTAATTCTGATCTGGAAGGAAGGCAGAGGGTAGTAGTACAGTACTGTATGTAGAGAGCACCAAAAATGAAGAAAGTCTTAGGTCTTCTAAACATATCAGTATGGACGCCACGTCTGCTCTGATTTGATACTGCTTTTGAGTAAAGAAAGAAAGGCTGTAAAAGAGATTTCTTTTTATGAGGTGATGGCAAAGAGGAGAGACTGGTAGGTGGTGTTGACAGGAGTTTCTTTTATCTTTATTGAGATGATAGAAGGAGTCCACTTTGTTTGCTTTAACTGACAAAATGATGTCCTCATCGCCAATTACTACACCATCCCAATTTCCCATTCTGGACTTAAACTTGCTTTCTAGGAAGATCTTAGAATGGGAAAGAATCATTGAAACAAAATCTTCATTACAATTTACAGAGCTTCTCTCCTCCTTTGCATGTATATTGTACTCTACAGAGACTTTTAATTTTCTCTTGTTAAACTTGCTTTTCAATTCTCATGATGGTCAGTGAAAGCTCAACAGTGTTAACAGTGTTGGGTTGTTGTTCATAGTTCCATGCATTACCAAACAAAGACAAGTAGATGCCAATAGAGGAGAGGACAGAGTCAGAATGGACCCTTTTTAATGGTGTCTCTGCTTTTGAAGAGAAGAGAAGTTACTTTTCGGCACGCACTGAATTTTGTCCAATTTATTCTGTGATCAAGTATAAAACTTCTATGCACACGGAACTTAGACTCATGTCAAATGTTTAAAGGACGAAGTATGGTTCACTTAAAAAAGAGAGAGACAGTGTTGCGTAAATGTAGTTACTACAATTGAACAAGGGTTGTTTGGGGAGAGTGAAAGAGCCATAAAAGAAACCTCTATTCACAGGCTTTGCTTTGGATGCCATGTCTCTATGACTTTACACGCAAAACAATGGGAGGGAAATGAATTGGCATTCAGGTCTCGTCTTCAACAACAAAAGGAGTAAAGGACCCCTACAAGTTTTTAATCATTATGCCCCTCTTTCTTATTACTACTTTCTTTTTTTGACTCTTTTTTTTCTCCACCCACACCAAACTAAGGTGGAATTTGGTCCTCCCTGTCAATTCTTGTTGAAGTCTTGAAGTTGAAGATACACCTAAAAACCTTGACTTGGTAAAGTCCCTCTATAAAAAAAATCTCTCATCTTCTATAAGTAATATCAACAAACTTAGAAAAATGCAAGAAACTATGATTTGGGTTTGTTATTGAATACTTTTTTTTAAAACTTCTTGCATAATATTTTGTTGAACATTAACATCAGAAAAACCAACTGGATTTGGGATAAACCTTGATAGACACATTAATTAGTATCTGCAATGATGAAAATATCTAAGGAAACAGCAGTGACTGGATCATGAAGAGTTTGGAATAATCATGACCTATATAGCCAAGGCAAAAAGAAACAAAGCCCATGCATATGATTATCATATATATCATCAGTATCCCCATAAATAAATGATTGGCATATGTTCTGTTTGGTACACAATAATTATAAAAACTCACTGTAGTGATCTCACATTGCTACAATAGAACCCCAGACCATATAAAAAAAGTACATACCTGATAATCAACTATATATAAAATAACCACAAAATGCCAATTCACCTATTGGAGATGGGATTTGGACCACTTGGAACTTCATGTTCACTAGCATTGAAAACCCTTTCTTGCCATGGCAATGTCGATCTACTACGAGCTCGAAACCGGTCTCTTCTTCGCCTCTGTGAAGGAGGAGGAGGAGGAGGAATATGAACAACATTGGTGATGCTCTGTTTTCTTGGAGCTGCTGCTTCATTAGAACTTGTAACAACATGTAGAAATCTGCTTTCTTTGTTTGCCATTGTAAGATGAAACATTAGAAGAAAGAAGAAGAAGAGTGTGAAAGAAGTGATTGATGAAGCTACATATGCCATCACTAGCCATACAAAAAGCAAATCATTTGAGAATCAGCATCTATATTAGTAAAGGAAACAGAGAGGTTGTGTTTTGAAGCAGAGACTTGGTAGGGTTTTATTATGAGAATTCAAATGTGCAAGACAGAGAGATAGAAAGAGGAGGAAGAGCGGAAAGAAAGAGATGTAAAGAAAGAAAAGCAAATGGTGGACTTGCTTTAGTATGCAAATTGTCCTGTTCTTATGGTAGAGAAAAAAAAATAGGGGTGACAAAAAATGGGTTTTGAGTTAGACAACATCACGTATTTACGAAATATTTATATGTCCGGATCCTAATCTGGATTAGATTTTAGACGTACTTAATCTATCAAACCCGGATTAATTTAAATCCGGACAACTAAACTGAATAATAACATAATTCGGGTTAGGATTCGGACAAGTAAATGAGATAAGATTTTAGGACCCGGACAAGTAAATGAGATAAGATTTTTGTGTTTGGACCCATACCCAATTTTAAACCGGATAAAAGTTTTGTGTTTGGACCCCAATTTCAAACATATAACTTATGTTCAAACTTAGTTTAATCTGATCGAACAAATTCGATCATCCGAATCAGACAGAATTTTGTCACCCCTAAAAAAGACACAAAAACAACACATTTTTTTAATGTTTTGTTTTGGGATTCAACTTTATGACAGTGAAGGGGTTCTTGGAATCTGCACATAGTCTCCTGTGAGTAGGACAGAGTGGTGTCCACAGAGAGGGTATGATGTAAGAACTAAGAAGTTAGAAATAAAAAGGACATTCTCATAAGGAGTCAAAGAGAACTTGTTTCACTCAAATGCACCCACCAATAGAGATCACAAAACCCCAGAAGAAAAATCACCAAGTGAAAAAAGATCCAATGCAAAACAAAAATAGTACCAAATTTAGCAGAATGAACCCAAGCCATCAAGAAATGAAAGAGCAAACACAAGTTAATAACCATTAGAATTCACAAAATTGCAATTAGTTCTAATCTCTCCATCATCTTGCCCTGTTAAGACCTGAATGTTACCAAGCTTCACCATAGACGCCGCGAATTGATGCTCGAAAACTGTAGGAGCATTAGCTAATGTTGTGACAATAGGTTCAGTCCTTGGATCAGAATACAAAATTTGGTCCGTCCACAATAATCCCATTTGCTTCTCAAGGTTCTTGAAGTACTCTGCATCAAATTTTCTTGGGGTTGTGCCATCAAGATCAACATAATCTGAGGCCCATCTGCACTTCCTTGTCAAGTATTCCAAGTACTTGTCATCAATTGAATTCTTGGTCACTCCATATGTTTTATTGTTATTGTAGATCCTCCACTGAATTGAACCACATGTTGCCTTCCCAATTGTGTGTGCACCTGATAGAACAACCAAATCAAGCACATTTAGGCCTCTAGATTGATAGAATTCAATCAAAGTAGTGATATCTTCGCGACCCTTTGGAACCATTTCAGCTTCCTTGGCATATGAAGATTTTCCATCTTTTCTTCCGAAGGGTACAGACCAATATGGTCCTCCTACAAGAACTGTTGCATCTCTAGCAGCCGCGGTGAGAATGTCGGAGCAAGAAACTGTTCTTGGACAACTTTTCTCTATCTCTGCTTTGATTTCATCGATCAACTCGAACCCTCGTAGTGTCTTGCTTCCATTAGCTCTTCTCTCGCTTCCTTCATGGTTTAATAGGATTGAAGCATCACAACCCTGAAATGTTCCCACATATCAATCAACAAACAAGCATTACATTGCAGAGGAAGTGTTTGTGTAATTGATTCGACATTTGTGCTTACCCTTACAGCACAGTCATGGAAGTGCAACCTCAGGAGACTGGCAGCAATGGAGAAGTCAGTTTGGAACCATTGTTTGACCTTGTTGTGGATGATTGCCTCAGCTTCTGGACATATCTGTTGATAGTATGCAAATGACAGGAAATCTTCAGAAGGCAAGTCTTGCAATAGCGGGATCTTCAAATAGGGAATATTAATAGTGTCTGCAGAGTATTCTGATGCAGAAATCAAGGGAGAAATAAACAGAAGAGAGAGGACCCAAATGGAGAATCTCATGCTTGCTATTTTGCTTGTCAAGTACTGAAATTTTGGGATTCTTGTGTTGAAGATGATGATCTGGGTCAGTGAAACCATTGATTTATATATAAATTACTCAGTTTTAGGTGGAACATTAAACTACGTGAGAGGCACTACTCAAACAGAGATGACAAGCATGACATGCCGGCATGTAGATGTAGTGCTGCATATTTTACAACGGCAATGACTGATCAAACCTTCAAAAATATAAGTTTTATGGGCTTGTAAGTGGGTCATCAATTTTGGGCCCAACAACAAAATGGAAGAGTCTGGGCTGCTTGGGCCCATAAAAAAATTTCCAAATAAAGCTTTCAAATTTTACAAATATTAAGTATACCCATTTTTCCATTTATCTAATTCGAAGTATAAACCACATTTTTTTTATCTTCCTTAGGAGGTTTTTTTTTTTTTTTATTCAAGGAGAATTGTGATGGGTAGGAATGTGGGACTCGAACTCACACCTTAATGGGTGGATTGTCTCTTAAATGCTAAATCATTTGTCGTTCAATTACGGTTGGTTTGTTCTTCCTTGAAAGCTAAATCATGGTATTATATTAAAGAATATATATTGAGTACGATGTTTACGGTAGATAAATATAAGATTGAACAAGGAATGAAATCCAACATTTGGCAACATTGGTATTAAATGGATTATCTTCCACAAAAATCTAGATTGTGGGGAGAAAAGTAAAAAAGTAAAACATCCACAAACTTATGGTATATTTGGATAACAAGAATTGTGCCAAAAATGGTTGTTCTAAATAGATATATAGGTGAAACATGGAAGAAAATCCAATATTAGGAAACTAAATTGTTAATTAGTAACATTAAAGGGAGAGAATATTTGCTAGAATCCAATCAAAAAATAAATAAAAACAGTAAAAACCCTAATTAACGTTACAGATACCTCAGTAACGGCTATAAACCTAACTGCTCTCCCTAACGACACTTCTAAATTCTTACAAGTCCCGCTGCTTCTTATTTCAATGCGCTCTGTCACATATGTCAAACACTTGTTACGGTTTCTCTGATTTCGCTAAATATAGGAAACCTAAAAGGGATTGGTTGTCGTTTGTGGTGGAAGAACAAACGTTACAAACCCTTGATATGGTGGTGAGGGAGGGTTTCTTCTGGTTTTTTTTTTTTTTTACAATTTATTCTAAAACAGGTGAAGTGGTTGGTGATGGCTATACAATCTCTGAACCCATTTCGATTGAACAATAATGGATTTGGATTTGGATTGATATGACGAGAATGGCGTCGTCGCAAGTGGAATACGTTTCGTCTGCCCCTTTCGGTTGCGTTCTCAGAGACCACAAGAGGCGTGAACGATGCGGCAGAGAGAGCGCTGCCGCCGCTTTTGAGAAGAATCTGAAACAACTTGTCCACAATTGTATTTCCGTATATCCTGATTCCTCAAACGACGACAATAGCCGTCAAAATCGAAATATGAGTATTAGCAACAAAATTGAAAAAACAGAGGAGAATCCAATAGGCTCCAGACATGCTCGGATTCTTGATCGATGGAGGCAAGCACGAGAGATGGTGTCGAACAACATCGAGACAAGACGGACCCAGGAAGCAGAGTCCACCGGAGCACAAAATCTTGGAGCTTCTTCACTCGTTCAAATGTGGGAAGCCAGGCTACATCGATCAAACATCATAAAAAGGCCAAGTTCTGGAACCGAAGAACCCTCAAGAACCCATGAAACATTTGATTCCGCTGATGAAAGGCTGGAGACTCGCACCAACAATGATGAATCTTTAACGGAATGGGAATCACAATCTGACAGAACCGCACAGAGCGAACCGCCTACATTGTTACAGAGCAGGAGTTCTGATGCCGGAGAAAGCGAGAGGGTGGTTAGAATCGCTGATATCATCAGGAGACTCGCGGATAGAAAGGATAATGAACAGCATAGCATTAGTGCCTGCAATTCGCCCTCTCGCTGGCTTTCTTCAGGGTCAGATCAGACGGAGGTGAGAGGGGCTTTGACGCAGATTGTGTGTTCGCCAAAAATCCGAGGAAGGCAAGCATTCAATGATTTGCTTATACAGATGGAGCGCGACAGGCAGCAGGAGCTCTGCACTCTTGGAGAACGCCAGGTCGTGTCAAGATTTACACAACGCGGCCGCATTCAGGTGAATATATGTTTTATCTCCTGCATATTGTAAATTCCCATCCTGGAAGCATGTCTGTTAACTAACTTCTTGTTTTATGTTTCAGTCGATGCTTCGGCTTAGGTTCTTGCAACGTGGAATGGCAATTCAAGATCAACTGCGCACCAAAACACAGGCGTCTCCTCAATTGAGCCGATTGAAACAAGGTTCTGGCATCGTGTATCTTAGGTGTGTTCATTAAACTTTTGTGAATTCTTGAGGACATTAACATGTGCGTACTTTTATTATAATGATTTCGAAATGTCTTTTGTTGCTGTGAATGAGCACCAATTGCCTAGCAATATGAGGAAATGTTCTTATTAAGGTTTTTAGGAGGTCATGCTCCATTAGTGTAATCCGGTATTCTGGTGGACATAGTAGTAATGCAGCATGCTGCTCGCTTTCCAATCATAAACAATAAGGCAATGCGAAAGGCAATTGTACTTTTTTAACTTGCTTCCAAATGCAAGAGAGGGCTTTCGTCTCCTTGATTTTGATTACTTTTTGAAGTATTTCTTCGAAAGGTAATCAGTTACATGAAGACTTTACGGCATCTAGTTTTGGGAAAATTATAAAATCTCCTAAAGAAACAAGTAAAATAAAAACTTTTAGCTTATGGAAAATCATATTTTTATAGATTTGAGATCAATTCATTCGTCTTCTGTATTGGCTTAACATGAAATGTCTCCCATATCCAGGGAGAGATTTAATGGGGCTGTGGAGCAAGGCATGACAGCTCGTAGTGGTACAGCTACTCCAAAAAGCCCTGATAGAGAAACGATAAACAGCTTGGAGAATGCTCCGACATGCAAAAGACTAAGTAAAGACAGTCAGCCTCATGATGTTTCTGCCTCTGAGCAGCAGGGCAAAGCATCAGAAGAGTACTCCTTGTCGATACTCAAGAGACTAAGTGAAGACAGTAGACCTGATGATGTTTCTGCCTCTGTGCAGCCAGGCACAGCACCAGAAGAGCACTCCGTGTCCTGGAGGAGTGAAATCAGCAAGGCCCTTCATGAAGTAGCTGGTCCGAGTTCAGATGTCGAGTGGCAAGAGACAAGCGTAGAGTATGGAATTTTAACCTCACAAGGAAGGGCAGAAACAACAGGGTCTCTGAATGAGAGCAATGATACTGAGGTGGAAGAAGAACAAGAGGCTGATGAGCCACTTGAGTTTTTAGACTCAACATATGATTGGTTTAGTGATATTGCTCGCCCACGGAGTTTCTGGGAAGATCGTAGGCAAGCATGGTATGAGGAGATGCTTAGTAGTAGCTCGGAAAATGAAGAAATACGTCGACTCCTTGAAAGGTATAATGATAATTTTATTTCTTTTTTCCTCTTTTTCTTGCATGTTCTCCTCTCCAAAATTCATTTACCTCTAGAAGTCCTTCATATTAAGAGCCAGATTAGCCATGATTTATTCAATTATGAAAGGCTATCGCTATCAATAGGCATACCAATTACTAACCATGATTTATGATAAGCACCCATAGTTATAAAGCATTTTAGTGAAGCTTCCCCTTCTATACATGTAAAATGGAATTTAAAATATGCTCTGATAGACCTGTATGGATTATTTTGTTTCAATATATTTGAAGCTTGGTTATATGAATGGATAAACAATGGTCATTTAGATATGCATTTGCAATAGATGTATTCTGTTTCGGTGATCACCTTCAAGGTGTAGGTAGGACCATGATTTTACTAAATATCAATCTAATTCCAAATTTTTGAGTGCAGACGAACAGTATCAAGTTTCCTTTCTAGTGACTTCCGAGATAGAATGGATCAATTGATGACTTGTCATGCACAAAGACAAATGGATACAATGGGGAATCAAGAAGATGAAGACGACAATGATTACAGTCGGGAGAGGATGCACCAATTGATGTTAGCCATACAGAGGCATACACAACAAGTTGACAGTCAAGAAGGAGGAGAAGACAACGATGATTACAATGATGAGAATGAGGCTGGAGTACAAATGCAAGAACAAGAGGCAGGAAGAGAAGCTAGAGGACAAGAAGAAGCAGAAGGACTAAGTGAAGAAGAAGACGAAGAAGGAGAGGGGGGTATAGATGAGGTAGAGGAACAAAGGGAAGAATTAGAGGTTAGAGGAAGGGTTGGAGTGATAGAAGAACAACCAGTAACAGAAGTTTACAATGAGCAAATCTATGGAGAAAGAGAAACTCCAACTAGTCATCTATATCTTGAAGCCAGTGATTACTTCAGTCAGTCCTCACAATCATTGCAAATGCATTTTCCATCTCCATTTAGGTCATGGAGTGACAGATCTCATGAAATTAGTGATGATTCTGATCAAGCTGCCTCAATATCTTCACAACAACATCCTCAATTTCTCTCTTACAATCAGCAGAATCAACGGTGCTCTTCCTCAACAAACCATCCTTTGCTTGTAGGTTTTGTGTTCAATTTTAGGAGTTAATTGAGCGAAAAGTTTCAGATCTATGGTTAATGAGATAACACTGCTGGACATGCAGGAAATGGAACTCATATGCAACTTAAGAGGGCATATGGTGCAAATGCAGCGAGAAATGCTTGAGCTAAGAAAATCAATACAGAGCTGCATGGAAATGCAAATGCAATGTCAGAACTCCATGAAGCAGGAAGTACATTCAGGTGAGCTTGGAGGTTTGAATTTGTTGATCATTTGTCTGAAAAACCATGACGAAAGATTTTATGTAAAATGCAAAGCACTATATGGTCCAAAGACGTTCGGGGAAAGATTTTATAGTAATGACAGAATGTCCCTAAGAAAGTTATTTATTTTCTCCATAATGTTACACAAGCTTGAAGACCAAAAAAAGATAGTGCTGAACCTTTTGGTTCCTCGACTCCTTTTTCTTTACTTTGTACAGAATCACCTTTCCTTATCTTTGATCACTTCGATGATTGACTTATGAATTTATCATCACAGTTCAAGGGGAGGCAAATAATTCACTTGATAGGGCGCTAAAGAATCGCAGATGTTGTATTTGCTACGAAATGCAAGTTGACTCACTTTTGTACAGGTACTTGCTTTCTGAAGCTAAGTTTCTTAGTTTGACAATATGGCCGATTCTCATTCCGATTTCTCTAAGCATCCAAAGCACTCATCATTCTGAGTTGTCATTCAATCTTGGTGCTTTTTCAGATGTGGGCATATGTGCACTTGCCTGAAGTGTGCACATGAATTGCAGTGGAGTAGTGGAAAATGTCCTGTATGTCGAGCTCCTATAGATGACGTTGTGCGAGCATTCTTGGATTGATAACTACTGGGGAACGAGTTCTTGCTGCAGAGGACCGTCTTCTTCCATTAATTGAAACTTCATAATCATGCCCAGAAAGATAGGAATTCTTCTTGTTTTTCTTCTCTCTTATACATGCACATACTATCCAATTCACCACTCATTGGACTAGGCAGTTTTTATCCTTGTTATTGTAGATGACTTATAGTTGAGGTCAAACATGGATTCTCCTTTCTATACAGTATACCCATCAATGGAAAAGCTGCATTTTAACAATACGTCGTATTTTAACTCTTCTTAAAGCCGATATTTTAATCCTTCTTTAAGATTTTTTTAAGATTCTGGACTGTCTCATTTAATGATACTTGATTTATCCAAGCGACTCATGTAATAACAGATTCTAATAGGAAATAACAAAGAAAACTTAAAAAGACATGACACTCGAGTCACTAGTTAGAGTGATAAGGATGATGTGTATCACCCTTATGATTCGGATTCGAATACCCCAAACCCCTGTTTCACAAAAAAAAGAGTCTCCTACCTTGCTTTGAAACTTAAATCATATGTCACATTTATTTAATTTATTCGATAATTTCACAAGAATGATTATTGGTTTGCTTAGTAAAATTAGGGCAAAATGATATTTTTTGTCCCCCAACTATGGGCGAGTTTCATTTTTGTTCCTAAGTTTTTTTCCTCCCATTATCGTCCTTCAATTATTAGAAAGTATCATTTTCGTCCTTCAAGTGAGATTAAGGTCGGAAAATGCTTAAGTGGCACGTCGGAGAAATCTGATCTGACGAATAATAGAATGCCACTTTTGATTTTTTCGTCGTCGGATTTTTTCGAGGGACAAACGGGGTACTTTCTCATAGTTAGGGATGAAAAGGGAGAAAAAATTAAAAGGCGAAAATGAAACCCGATCAATAGTTGAGGAATGAAAAATATAATTTTGAAAGTTTTAATCAGTTGGTCCTCTTATTACATGACACCTGTACAGAATCTTACACGTGTCATGCTGCCCACTCTTTTTGCAAAAGTGTGCGCGTTATGTGTGTTTTATTTATGTCGGTTTCCTCGTAATTCTCTCATTAACCAACTATGTCCGCTTTTCTTTTAAAAAATTTTAATTTTGGTCTTCTAAAACAAAAAAATTTGTTATGGGGTTCGTGACAATAAGATGGAAACTTTGATTGCACAACAAAAATGAATTAAATCATAATATCATTGGAAGGAAAAAAATTACCGTCCTTGGGGATTATTTTAATTAGCATAGCCCCTAGGGGTGATAAAACTATTTACAATCTGAATGTTCGAATTTGTTCAATCCAAATTAAATTAAATTTGGATATAAATCATATTTTCGAAATTCGGGTTCAAACAATAAAATTATAGAAATTTTGCATATTAAATCCGAAAGAAAAATAAAACCCAAAATCCAACAAAATTAGTGAAAATCTTGTTAAAATTGATGACGAAAATCCAGAAGAGTCGTATATGGACACTCCTTCCTTTTGTCGTTTTTGGTACTTGGACAGATAGATATTCTCACCGGAATTCGACACGCCTTTTTTCTTTCTTTTGCTTAGTCAAATTTACTAATAATATTTTCTTTGTTTCGCTTTCACGAACAACATCACGTGTTCAAGAAATATTTATATATCCAAACCCTAATTTGAATTAGATTTCAGACATACTTAATTAATCAAATCTGAATTAATTTAAATCCGAACAAGTAAATACAATAATAATCTAATTTGAATTAATATTCAGACAAGTAAATCAGATAAAAATTTTGTGTCTACATCCAGACCAAGTTTTCAACTGGATAAAAATTTTGTATTTGGACCCAAATTTAGGACAAACAACTTATGTTCAAATTTGATTTAATCCGAGTCGAACAAATTTGATCATCTAAACCGGATAGAGTTTTATCACCCCTCACCATAGTCGGAAATCCCAATTATTACTTTGTTTAATTTAATCACACTGTTATCTGCTTTAATAAATCGCATGGTGAGGTGAAAACCATGACACCGGCGATCACCGATGTCCGCTTAAAAAGCAGTGAAAAAGAAAAAAATCAATAAATTGAAAAGCAGATGAAACACAAATAACAGAGAGAAAGCCACAGAGAGAGACAGATAGTACAATTCTGTTATCTTCTTCCGTTCTTTGTCTCCCTGTGAATTAACAGAGTAGCAGAGCTTTGTTCGTTGGTGTCAGAGATGGGGAAGCCGAATGAAAAAGAGAAGAAGATGGTTCTGGGTGTAGTGTGGAACTGCGTGACGGAGCTTAAGTTTCTTTTAACGGCTCTTTTACTTCTAGCTGGCATTGCCACTCTGTTCCAACTCCTGCCTTCGTCTCCTTTCAATGTTACCGCTTCTGATCTCCGCCTCTGTATCTCCAGAATCTCCTCTCCCTTCCCTAACGTTGCCACTCCAAACATCTCCCTAAGCCCGCCAGTAGCCGAGCCGCCCCTCTTGCAACCATCGTCACCTCCGTCGCCGCCGTCTGTCGAACGAGATCAGGTCCTCGAGAATGGAATCTTAAAGCGAGCGTTCAATGGGTACGGTTCAGCCGCCTATAATTTCATCACCATGGGTGCTTACAGAGGCGGTCTCAACACTTTTGCTGTCGTGGGTCTCTCCTCCAAGCCTCTACATGTGTATAGCAGACCCAGTTACCAGTGCGAGTGGGTCTCTGGTTCCAATTCCTCCTCCTCTGTCACCACTATTGGTAAGAAGATTCTCCCAGATTGGGGATATGGTCGAGTCTACACCGTCGTCGTTGTGAACTGCGCTTTTGAGCACCCAATCAATGGCGAAAACTCCGGTGGGAAGCTTATCCTCCACGCCTCCACTTCCGGAGGCGGAGACACGAAGTTTAACATCACCGACAGATTTGAGGTTCTTGAAGAGGCAGCAGGTGGCCTAGACGTGAAAATATTCACTGCAAAGCCAAAGTACGATTACTTTTATTGTGGGTCGCCTTTGTACGGCAATTTGAGCCCGCAGAGAGTGAGAGAGTGGATAGCGTACCACGTGAGGCTGTTCGGTGCGAAATCCCATTTTGTGATACACGACGCCGGAGGGATTCATGAGGAGGTTATGGAGGTGTTGAAGCCATGGATGGAGCTGGGTTATGTCACTCTGCAGGATATAAGGGAACAGGAAAGATTTGATGGGTATTATCACAATCAGTTCATGGTGGTGAACGATTGTTTACACAGGTACAAATTTATGGCGAAGTGGATGTTCTTCTTTGATGTTGATGAGTATATTTATGTGAAACCGAAGAATAACCTCAAGTCGGTGCTCGATTCTCTGTCGGAGTATGCTCAATTCACTATTGAACAGATGCCCATGAACAGCAAGCTCTGCCTCACTGCGGATAACCACAAAGTACACAGGTAACTAAATTGTTTTTGGCACCAATTCGTTCTGCTAATTTGTTATGTTAAATACTGCATTGCTTGTGAGTTTTAGGTAGATCATCTTGTACAGCACTGAATTAGTTTTAAATATGACATGAAGCAGTGGTTTGTTTGTTCTGTTTTGGCAAATAATTTTACTTGGTATAGTTAGATAAGAACGCAGTAGATTATTCTTTCTGATTTATGTAGATGTTGCTGAAATAGGAATTCATTTACACATACTCTGAGAAATTAGCCTGAGATTCTGTGCTGCATATTCTGGATTGGAGCACAGGCAAGGTTGGATTGAGTCTTTATTCTTTACCTATTAGAGAGGAGGCCATCTTAACTAAGAAGCTATACATGGAAAACATGTTGTCTACTGAAACGTCTGGATGACTGCAATACTGTTTGTTTTGTTTAAAATGATTCTGATTATGATCTTGTGGTGGTTGATGATGGTAACTTCTTAGAATTGATGTTGAAAACTTATGAGAAAAATCAAGTGGTTTGTGTTTGGAATTATTCTTCTCATATCATGTGGGCGCTGATTCTTTCTTCTCTCATTTAGTGTTAGGCCAAATGGAAGTGTGGTGGGCTTACAATACTGTTCTAAAGTGACTTTCTCATGGATGATTTAGACTTTGTCAATTATTCATTGTAATTGCCCGTGTTTGTTCAAAAGTCTTCTTCAGTTCTTGGGGATAATCAAAACTAAGCGTCAACTAGTATTTTTCCCTTCTTTTACAAGATAGCTGAAGCATCATAGTTTTCAAATTTATGTTAATTATGGAAATGAAAGTTCAATGTTTTACAAAAAAAAACCACGAAAAGTAGGAAGAAATAGACCTACTTGCAAACCTTCAATAATGCTGATGTCAATCTCAAAATAAGACTAATGCTGACTACAATATATTGGAAAGAAAATTGTGAGATGAAGATATTTTTCTTGGACATTTTAAGATTTGGGGTCACCTAACCTACTTAGAATATGACATGCTTATATTATTGTTGCTGCTGTTGTCATTTATCTTCATCTAACTTCATGTGAATTGCTTAGTTATTATTATCAAGAAACTGCCTTTCTCATCATATTTGCGCATTGATCAACCTGTCCTGTTGTGATTTGCAGGAAATGGGGATTTGAGAAGCTTGTATATAGAGACGTGAAGAGAGGCATAAGAAGGGATCGCAAATATGCAGTTCAACCTCGAAGTGTCTTTGCCACTGGAGTGCACATGTCACAGAACGTAGATGGCAGGACAGCACACCGAATAGAGAGCAAAATCAAGTATTACCATTACCATGGAACCATTGCACAAAGGCGTGAGCCATGTCGAAACCTGTTGAATGTGACACAGTTAGAATTTGAAAAAATCCCTTATGTTCTGGACACCACATTGAGGGACATTGCTTTGGGTGTCAAGAAATTTGAGCTCAAAATGATTGGCACTAGATTACAGAATACCCGGCAATGACTCCAAGCCACTCCGGCCTCACACTCATCTTTTTTCTCCTAATTTTTTCTCTGAAGTTGACAGGGTAGCGGGTACATTTGGGTTCTTCTTTTTGTATGATAGTTTTTCTTTTTTTATGAGTATAGATACAGGTGGTATATATTATATGATGATGCTCTAAGAGACATATGGGAGGTGTTGCATTCTTTGTCTATACATATATACATATATATATTTTTTCATGTAGCATTGAAGTTGATAGCTTTATTTTTTTGTTTATAACTATAATAAAGAGGATAAGAGTAATAATTTGTTTGATTCCCCTGGCGGTATGTAGACCCACCATTGCTACCAACCAGTGGGAGGGGTCCAATGTGCTTGGTTTGCTTTGCTATTCAACCTTTTTCTCTCTTTCTCTCTCTCTCTTTTTGATTTTGTCTCTTAATCATGAATGTGTGTGTATGAGTGTATCTATGCTTTTGGTTGAAGAGTTTGTGTAGAGTTTTGTACAAGTATTTTTCGTTAAAGGAAAGTCACAGGCTGTTCTCCGCTGTTCCCTCTCTTTGACAAGTCCAAAAGGCCATGTGGGGGGTATCATGGTGGTGGCTTTCTATGGTATCTCATTTTGTAACTAATCCATCATTGAAGGGAAGAATAATCAGATTTTGCGCTGAGGAAATGTATCTATCTCATAAGCAAAATTTGGCATGCCATGTTTGGTGGAAAAATTATTGTTTAGGTACACATGTGAAGACATGAATGATGATTGGGAAAACTTCCTTAATCCACAGAGATTTTACATGTCATTTTTGAATATGGTAATTTTGTCAAAGATGGAAGCTTTGGCAATCCGTGTTGATTTTAGAAAGGTTTGGGGTCACATGGAGGGATGGAACAAGTCTAAATTGATACAAGTCCAGCCATGTAATTTGTTGTCTTGTATTATTTTGCTAATAACAACACATTGTGACTCACTGGTCATTGTACAGAAGTAGTGACATGTTCAAGAGAGAATGGCTTGACAGGCCATTATTTTTTTTTTTTTTTTACTTTTCAAATTCTTTAATGATAAATATTTCATCATAAGGAAAGGTGTGGGGAAACATCACATTAAAGACGTGGAGGAGGAATTTTAGATGTTCTGGCCCTTCCGGGTCCATTTGGGTAAGGTATCATTAGGGGAGAGAGAGATTCCTTCTAGAATTCTATATTTTATTAAATTGTATTATTAACTTTTTTTAAAAAAAATTTAGAACGACATCATCTTGTTTGGATGTAAGATACCGGTCTAAATTCAAACCATCAAATCCATGCACATATAAATCTCTCACTGAAGAGACTGGATAAATAGGGTCAAAGCATAGTGCGTCTGTGCGTAGTCACAAAAATATTATTCTCAATAAAAATCAAACTTACTTAGTACCTCCCAGTATATCAAGGGTATTATCAACTCTTTCTCATATGAACTCAAATAAGATAAGAAAGTGTTAATGGTATTTGTTAACAAAGTGTTTTGACATAAGACTAAACCCAAAACTCTTCATGAATCATGATACAAAGGACATGTCATTTTCAGCTCTGAATAATCACCCTATCAAGACCTGAGGTTCATTGGATGATTGGATCCTTCAAATCTGGGCAAATGCAGCCCAGTAATGGACTTGGGCCTATAACTTGAAATCTGAGTGCACCATGAAGGCCCAAACCCAACCCAGCACTTCCACAATGGGCTGTTCCTTCACCAGCAGCCCAGGAAAGGAAGGTCTGAGTTCGGGCCAAATGGCCAGCAGGGCCCAGCACAAGAACACCGGGACCACACAGACGAACACCACGATCAACTCAAGAGGAGAATTCCTGGCCCGAACCAGAGAGATCAGAGTATGGAACTGGAAGTAACATTTAGAAAACTTTGAACACATTTCTGACTTCTCTAATCATCTCCAAAAATGTAACTCGTACTTGGTACTACTTTCCAGAAGAAGGGGCCAATACCCATTTAGTCATGCCCCCCCCCCCCTCTCAACATTGCACCAAAGGAATGTCCCCTGAAGGAAGACATGAAAATAGAACAACAAAAACTCAACAGTCACAGAACAGCTTGAATCAAAAGTGAAAAAATGCTGATCCAGTATCAATGCCCTAAATAGGAACAATGCAATGGTTTATGCACTCTGTGCTTGTAGAAAGGCATTGAAGTCCTCTCTTGCCTTGCGCAAGCGTGGGGTAATGCAAGAAGCTGGTGAGGCAGGGTTTGAAGTTGGAGATGATGGTGAAAACCGAACATGGCGAGAGGATTCATGGGATTTTCTGGCAGTTTCTCTGGTTGAACCATGCTTGAGAGCCCCTCTGCGATCCTTGTTGAAGATGAAAGCTGCAGTGACTGGTGAATGTGCATCATTCGCGCTACTCTGAATCAACTCAAGTGGCAGATCAAAGTATAGATTCGTCGAGTCTCCATCTTCATCATGTATAGCTGAGGAAGCCCAGGATCCACATTCAAATTTTTCCAAGGAAACTGTCCTGGATATCACATTTTCCATCTCTGGTCCTACCTTTCTTGTTCTCACTGGCTTTCCCTTGCCAAAACCTGGGAGGTACAGACAAAGGGCACCGCATTTAAATTCATCATCCTGATGCTGAATGTTCTTACCACTCTTGTGAATAACTTTCCTGGTCTCGGACCTCTCAGTTTTGTTGAAGCTTTCATGATGCCTGTTGTTGTCATGCTTGGTAGCATTTGGTTTACTGAACCAGAGATCAAATTCATCAGATGGTTCACAAGCTTTTCCTTCAGCACAAGATCGACTCCTCTGTAAATTGATTACCTGTTGCACCGAATGTGCGGATGAGCGCTGATGAGCAAGGAGATCGATTTTTTGGGAAGATTCTTGGTCTTCGTTTCTCCATTTCTTCTTCAAATGATTCAAACTGAATCGTGGGGACGAGGAGGCTGAGGTGGGGAGACTGCAGCTAACGAACCTAGGATTTGCAGGCAGCAGAGGTGGTGGAGAGTTTCGGGCCGTAACTATAGGCGGCATCAATATATCAAAGCTAGCTTGTCTCAGCGATGATTCTCTCAGCGATATAGGATCAACCCGAATCTGCTTCTCCTTTTGCAGGCTGTCCTTTTTGATCAAGATTTTAGGATCTCCGGTCACCAAAAACTGAAGCTCATGGAGATGCTCCTCAGCTGTATAGACATCAACTCCAGCTTGGGTTTTGTTGTTTGTGGTGGCAAATAAATCTGAGTCTGGAATCACCATGGTGTTCCAATAGTTTGAAATGCTGATGACAAAGAATCGAAATTGTGAGATACTTATAAGGGAAACCAACATGAGAATATTGGACGTGGACAGCATGTCTCATGTCTCTTAGTAGTGATATCCATGTCTAACTGCTTTGCTCAATATAGAAAAATGGGCACACCAATATAATAAAAGATTCTTAATAAAAAAACTTATACCTGCAATCCAATCTGGAACCATATGCTCACATTCCATCCATGCAATAGCTGACTTTTTAACAAAGATGATAATAAACAACTCATTTGATCATAAACAGAACCTGATCTCCCAATCATTTATGGACAAATGCCTGTCCTTACACACGAGACAAGAGACAAGAGACCAAGACCGATGTGCTTGCATCAATGAAAAATATAAAGGCAAACATGCATGAGCAGAACAATTTAAGCTCCAATGCTCAATTTCCTCCCATAAGGTGAAAGAAACAAAGATCAGGAATTTTCTAGTCTGACTTAGAAGACTGTAATTAGGAAGAGGAAATGAAAAATAACTAATTACAGTGCAAACACTGTTCACAGAAGTTATTCATCTATAATTCATGCAATAGAGATAGTGTGACAATATTATTGGAATATACAAATACAAAGTGATTGACATCATATTTGAGGTTGAATTGTATAATTAATACAAAAGCCTTCCTAGTTCCTACTGGAGAGAGTTATAGAATAATATTAATACAACTGAAATACCGATAATGACTGGAAAAGCGGTGACCAAGTACAGTGCTCCATAACCCTGCAAATAAATAGTTTCCTTTGTCATAATCCCAAAGATTAGCTTACACAGAAAATTTATGACTTCAAACAATGAGTCGTACTGGCAGCCTTCAAAAATATGTGCACTTCAATCAATTTTCAATTTCTGCAACCAATTTTAAGTAGCATCATTGACTTTTGTGCAGTCCTCAAATGAATAGATTTCAAGGAGAATGAAGGCATAAAAACTAATGAAATTTGTTATGCACTTATGCTAGTCACCAGTGAGTCACTTATTAAAAACAAAAACGAAAAACACTGTTACCATCTTGTTTAGTTATAAATTTTTTTAAAAATAATTAGCAGTAGATATATTTTGAAGCTGAATATTGTCTTAACATGTGTGAAACCATAACTGCAGTATCCTCATGACAAAGAGCCAATTAATCCGAAAGCAAAAGAAAACACAAATTGCATTATCCCAAATAAAGAACAAACCACAATGGGAGGCACTTCTGTCTCATCGTCGGCATCAGCATCGTCAATTTCAGCAGCTGAATCCCAATCAACGTTGAGTCTTTTAGCAGCCACTTGAGGATCAATACCAGTGTCAGTGGCTTTTGCATATAGGGACTTCGTGCGCTTTTTCTTTTGTACTTCAACCTATTTCCCAGCCCCAAAAAAATCAGAAATTTATTCATAAGAGAGCATCAAGCAAGAAAACTTAGCAACGATATGGACATATTTGTCGATTTCATCTCAGATTTTCAGTGATGGAGATGAAGATAATATGGGGTGTGCTCATGACATACTCGCATAAGAGTTGCAGCTAACGTATATTATACATATAACATTATAGAAAATACCATGAAACAAAAACATCAAATTAAAACACTTAATATCACATGAGTACAATAGTTACCACGCACTCAAGTCAAGTGAATACCTCTAAGTTGGGCCAGTTTAGCATTTCCTCAGCTAGCAATCGAAGAGCAATGCGATCTTTTGGGACTTTACCTTCATGAACCTAATAAATTAAGAATCAAAACCACAATGAAATTAGTATTTTTCTCCCATCATTTAAGAGTGTGTTTGGATTGAGGGATTTGGAGGGGAGGGGAGGGAAGAGAAGGGAGTTTCCTTCCAATTCACTTGTTTGGATAGTTTATAAAAAATTGAGGGGAGGGATTTGAGGGGATTTGGGAGGAAGATTTCTTTAAATTTTTGTCAAAATTCTTTCCTCCCAAAATGGAGTCATTTGAAGGGAAGAGATTACTAATTAAGTTACTTATAAGTTTAAAACCTATTTTACCCTTGGACATAACACTTAAACATAAAAAATAAGGATAAACTAGTAAATTAAACTACTTTTCTTTCATTTCTTTTTTTATCTATCCAAACATTAGAGAGGAAAATGTATTTTCCCTTCCATTCCCTTCCCTTCCCTTCCTTCCCTTTCCCTTCCCTTCCCTTCCCTTCCCTTCCCTTCCCCCCAAATCCCTCAATCCAAACACACTCTAAGAGAACACATATATAAAAAGAATAACTTTCACCTTCGCCTCCTTCTAGGTTAGACAAAATGCTTCCAAAGCACAATATTTGTTTGTCAAATTGACATTATAAATTACGTAAGAGAAAAAAAAAATAGTATCTCAGATATTCCAAGACAGGATAACCATATAGCTTGTAGATATAACTTTTCCGCTTTGTCTTGCAAAAGTTGGTTGCTTGCAATAGTAGAATATAATATGGTCCTGTGTTCTAAGTTGTCTTTAAAATAAACATTGATTTACATTAATGTCGCACGTAGAAAGACATAAAGAAGGATAAATGGGCTTACTTCCTCCAAGACAGCAGCTAAATCATCTCTGGTAGGAGCATCAGCGTCATCGATTCCAAGTAATCTCCTTCGCTCAACTTCTCTAGGGTCCTCTATAGTTATAGTCAGCTTAACCTTTCATAATTAAACAAAAAATAAAAATTAAGTGAACCAATTACTTTACTGCCATGGACAGCACCCAGCACACAATGATCCCAAATTGAACAAATTAAAGATATAAGTACCTCACTGAATATCATGTCTCTGTTTTTCTTGAGAAGTTCCAAAACCTACACATATAAACACAAGTGAAAAGCGTAGTAGTAGTAGAGAAATTCTTCAAAGGAATGTGACACAAGAGAGAGAACGCACTCTCCGGATTTCGCGAACGTATTCAAGATCCTGAGGGGTGGGTGGAGGTGCATCTTCTTCTTCTTCTTCTTGTTCATCATCTTCTTCTTCTTGGGCATTTGGGTCTTGCACAGATTTATCCGGTGAGGCACCAAATAGCAATTCGTTCTTGTCAACAGCAGCCAATTCAAACCCCCTACTACGAACACCATTGCTCCTCCTACTCCAGAGATTAAGACCCAGAAATGGTGTATGTTGGTGGTAGAAGTTGCTGCTTCTGATGTTGGGGTAGTCGATGCATTTGGGTTTGGATGAGGGTGCCAGTGGCACTTGGAACAGTTGTAGAGCCATCATCAACAATCACACAAAAGCGCTTCTTCTTCTTTGTCTTGGATTTTCATCTTTCAAACCAGATCATTCTTTCCAGTTACAACTTGGGCCAAGGCCCACACATCTAAGCCCAATCTATCAATGTGTTTGGGCTTTATTTTGGGCTCATCCCTAAACCATTGCTTGATTGCTTCAGTGGAATCTAATCATGTGAGCCGTTCGAATGTTCGATATTTTGATGATTATAGTTTATAAATGTGTAATAAGCCCAGGAAAAAGCATGAGCCCCAAACCAGCCCAGGCCCAAGATGTGTCCCTACCAGTCCAGTCCACAGAGTTTGGCGGGAATCTGTCGATCCTCTCCTTTACCTTCCCGCCACACTTTGTCGATTTCATTTGCAGTTCGTGCTTTTCAATCAGTTACATAGCCATTAGGGTTTCCGTTGCGACAGATTTCCGATTCCATCCTCAGGCTTAGCTGTTCTGCGCCAATGGAGGCGTTTGGCGGTTACTTCCTGGACGAGAAAGCAGTTCGCGTCGAGAACATCTTCCTCGATTTTCTCAAGAGGTTCTTTTTTTCCTTTTTCTTTTTTCCTTTTATAGTGACAGTTCAGTATATTCTGTCGTTCTTTGTTGTTAATTGAATATCTGAAGAGAATAATCGAAAACATTGGACTTGGATCAGTTTTCGTACGGAGGGGAGTGGGGAATTGTACTACGAAGCCGAAATGGAGACGATGAGAGCAAACGAATCCAGCACCATGTTCCTTGATTTCACTCATGTCATGCGATACAGCGACCTTCTCCAGAAGGCCATTGCCGAAGAGTATTTAAGGTCAAAACCCTAACCCCCAAAAATTTTTATTCTGGAAAAAATTTGATGTGAATTTTGTTTTAATCCCTCGTTGGTTTTAAGTTTGTTCAAATATTGGGGATTTGATGTGCATTTTGTTAAGCTTTGCTTGTTTGTTTGAAGGTTTGAGCCTTACTTGAAGAATGCATGTAAGAGGTTCGTGATGGAGTTGAGACCCACCTTCATCTCCGATGATAACCCTAATAAAGACATCAATGTTGCCTTTTTCAACATCCCTTTCTCTAAGCGGTATCGAGTCCTCTTACTCCATGTATTTCAATGTTAATTTCCATTTACTTATCTGAGGTCGTGTATGAGTCCAGCATAAATCCTCCATCTTCTGATGGAGTTAAACAATTGATAGGCCAATGAAAAAAAATAGCATTAAGAAAACATAATTTAATACATTGGACTGTGTTTATGATTCTTTTCATTGCGTTTGCCAATCCCCGACTACAGGTTGAGGGAGTTAACAACAGCAGAAATTGGGAAATTAGTATCAATCACCGGAGTGGTCACTCGCACGAGTGAGGTTAGACCTGAGCTTCTTCAAGGAACTTTCAAGTGCTTGGACTGTGGAGGTGCTATCAAGAATGTTGAACAACAGTTCAAGTACACAGAGGTTGGACTTTATAAGCATATTCTGTTTTGCAACTCGTTAATTCCTTTGGGAAATGTTTTGACTTGCTGTCCACTACTTAAATTATGTACTTGCAGCCAATAATCTGTCCAAGCCCAACATGCTCGAATAGAACAAGATGGGCATTGCTTCGACAGGAGAGCAAATTTACAGATTGGCAAAGAGTCAGAGTACAGGAAACATCTGCTGAGATACCTGCAGGTTCCTTGCCCAGATCCCTTGACGTTATTCTCCGCCATGATATTGTTGAACATGCCAGGGCTGGTGACACGTAAGATGATTACTTTATAAAGATCGCTAATTTTATTTTCTGTGCTCTTTTATGTAATACTTGAAGATGACTTCTAGTGAATCTTCAATTTGTATATGCTTCCAGGGTGGTTTTCACAGGCACTGTGGTTGTAATACCAGATATATTGGCTTTGGCCTCACCGGGGGAGAGATCAGAATGCCGTCGAGAAGCTTCCCAGGGGAAGAATTCTTCCGTTGGAACTGAAGGTGTTAGGGGCCTTAAAGCGTTGGGAGTACGAGATCTTTCCTATCGCCTTGCCTTTATTGCCAATTCAGTTCAGGTAGGAATAGCTTCCAAAAATCTCGTGAATTAAATGTGACCGTGATGCATGTCTTCTAATAAATCGCATATCAAAAACATGTATTTTTTTTCAGATCGCTGATGGTAGAAGAGATATTGATATTAGAAATAGAAAGAAGGATACTGATGATGATGAAAGTCAGCAGTTCACGGTTAGTTAATGATCTTTGCATCCAGTAAATTTTTTTGTGAACTTATATTAATTCTGATATTAATGATACTTGTTTTCCCTTGGTTTCATCTGGTCTCCGAATTAAACTGTCTTCTATCAATTTTTCATGGTTAGCATCTAATACATCCAAGTTTTTCTTGATGGATTTAACTTGGTAGACCGAAGAGCTAAATGAAATTCAAAGAATGAGAAATACCCCTGATTTCTTCAACAAGCTCATTGATAGCATTGCCCCAACTATTTTTGGTCACCAAGACATAAAGAGAGCACTCCTGCTGATGCTCTTGGGTGGCGTACACAAATTTACACATGAAGGAATCAACTTGAGAGGAGACATCAATGTTTGTATAGTTGGAGATCCTAGCTGTGCAAAGTCTCAGTTCCTTAAGTATGCTGCTGCTTGTCAATCTTTTGCGTGTTCATTTACATCTTGGTCTACACTGTTGCCATATGACACTCACAAAATAATGTTTGTATATTCATAACTTATACTTTTATTCACTCATAGGTATACTTCTGGCATAGTTCCAAGATCTGTCTACACATCTGGCAAATCCTCGTCTGCTGCGGGCTTGACTGCAACTGTGGCAAAAGAACCAGAAACTGGGGAATTTTGTATTGAGGTAACATTCATATTACTTTGTTCTTCTTAATCATGCTACACTATGAATTTTACATGGTCCCATTGGTCATAGAAACTATGTTGGTATGTTGCTGTGAATACAAAACCCCAACTTTTGTGTTAGGAAAGTGCCTATTAAATGGATATGATTTCAGTAATTACTTTTATCAGCATGAAACCGTCAACAGAAAATACAAGCTTCTTGTATTTCCTCTATAGATGCCTCCATCTTCTCTCCTTTCATTTCCAAGTTTGTCAGCCTTACAAGGGATCCACTCCAGTGCCTACAACGTTATAGATTCCTGTAATTTAGAATTAGATCTCGACATTCGGGTACAGTGAGGTCAAAAACTATCTCTAGCACTAAGTGTGAGGATGGCCGGAAAGGTTCAGTAATAACATGGATAAGTTGTTGAAAATACTTTATAACAGACACAATTTCCAATCTCATAATTTGCCATGAATGAATTACTAAAGATTTCTAGCTTAGACATGCTCGTGGATAGACAGTCTTATACTTGACGACAAATAAAATTTCCAGAAATTTCAAGCCTAAATTTTATCTCTCCTCATCAATGTTGCTATACATTATGCACAGCCGATGTTCACTTGGGTACAAAGCAAATGCTGACATGGTGGCGAGTTTTATTAGTTATGCTTTATCTTCTAAACTTATTCATATAGAGGGGGGAGGTGAATTTTATGCCCAAACTATGGATCTAACTAGACATTAGGAACCAAATCTCTGGAAGACTGATTAATATCCCTTTCCCTTTTATGTCTTGATTCCTCATTATACTGTGTTATCCCCTTCTTTCTAACATTTAGTTTACTTCCAGGCTGGCGCTCTGATGCTTGCTGACAATGGAATTTGTTGCATTGATGAATTTGACAAGATGGATGTCAGAGATCAGGTAATCTCCTGTTATTTCAAGTGATTGTTTGATCTGACTTGGATGCATATCGCTAATTAGAAGACTGATATATATATATGGATCTGCAGGTAGCAATTCATGAAGCCATGGAACAGCAGACAATAAGCATTACAAAGGCAGGAATACAAGCTACACTTAATGCTCGAACATCAATTCTAGCTGCAGCTAACCCCACCGGTGGTCGATATGACAAGTCCAAGCCTCTCAAGGTTAGAATATCTTGTAACTCATTTTCTATGGAAGTCTGCATTTTTTCAATGAATTTGTCCAAGTATCGTGGAATAATCACTCTGATGTCCATTTTCCAGTATAATGTGGCTCTTCCTCCTGCAATTCTTTCGAGGTTTGACCTGGTATATGTAATGATTGATGACCCTGATGATCAAACTGACTACCACATTGCCCATCACATTGTGAGAGTTCACCAAAAGCATGAGGAAGCACTTGCTCCTGCCTTCACCACAGCAGAAATACAGCGTTATATTGCATACGCAAAAACTTTGAAACCAAAGGTTTTGCTTTTTAATTTTTTTCAAGACATCATGTTGAGAAGTTTAAAAAAAATTTCATGTGGTGGTATTTTGCACTGTTTTAACTGGGCCAGATATTGATGCAGCTAAACTCAGATGCAAGAAAACTTTTGGTAGACTCATATGTTGCTCTTCGTAGAGGTGATACTACTCCAGGGAGTAGAGTTGCTTATCGTATGACTGTTAGGCAGCTAGAGGCATTGATCAGGTTGTCTGAGGCCATTGCTCGGAGTCATTTGGAGACACAGGTATTTCATATTGGGCAACTTAATGAACTAATTGCACCTTGACAGCATTATCCGTTCTCACTTTAGACTTCTTCCACAGGTACAACCACGCCATGTTCGTTTAGCAGTGAGACTGCTTAAAACATCTATAATTAGGCAAGAAGCATTTAGAATATGTCAAAAGCTCTCACTTTTCATTCCTTGGTCACAATTTTATTTAGTTTTTCTTATTTATCGTGCAGTGTTGAGTCCAGCGAGATTGATTTATCTGAATTCCAAGAGGAAAACTTTGATGGTAGAGATGAAAATAGTGGGGCTGGTCAAGGTGATACTCAACCTAGTAATGGAGAATCTCAGCCAGCTTCTGAAAATGCAGGTGGGATTATATTGCCTATGTCCGTAAGGACTCTCAAAAAAATTTCCTCTGATGATTAAAGTAGAGTGTAATTTCTGCAGAAGGTGAAGCAGATGCAGGGAACCGCCAAGGAAGAAAGCTTGTAATAAGCGACGAATATTTTCAGAGAGTTACCCAAGCCCTTATCATGCGACTTAGACAACATGAACAAAGTGTACTGGACGATGGTAAACTGCATGCACACGATTTTTTTTCCTACCTTTTTCTAGTCTTGTTCTTAGATTGAAGAGTTATTTACAGTGTGACAATGGAGAGCTATCTATTTGCAGTTTTATCTTATAATGTTACTTTTATTATAGTTTAAATGTTGCCACTGTTGTGGTCACGGATTTGGATGCAAAAATTTAACCCTAGATGTAGATTATTAAACACTGGCTTGTAATGACAGTTCTATACTGCCAGATAATGCATGAGTCATTCTCTTATCTCTATAATTTATTTGGTTGAAGCATTTTGTGAAATTATAATTTCCAGGGTCTGGACTGCCCGGGTTGAAGCAGAGAGAGTTGATCGCGTGGTACGTGGGCCAGCAAAATGAGAAAAATGCCTACAGTTCACAGGAGGAAGCAGCAACAGAAATTTCCAAGATCAAAGCTATTATAGAGGTAAAACTTTGATTGTCTTGAGCCCCAACTGCTAGTATCCGCTACATGAATCTCAAATTAAAATAGCTATTGTAAATATTTTGCAGAGCTTGATACGAAGGGAAGGTTTCTTAATTGTGTTAGATGAGGGCAGGCAAGAAGCAGGTGAAGCTGCAGTGCAACCACCATCTAGAAATGACAGAATATTAGCTGTGGCTCCAAATTATGTCATTGATTGATACGGCCACTAAATGATATGCCTTTACTAGAGAACTGAAGACTGGATCATATGGGACTCGTATCATCTTCATGTGAATCAGACTGGCATGTTCAACAATATGACAAAAATTGTTGCATACTTGTGGTTGGAAGAGATGTTTTAGCTTGTGCCATAATGATCCCCCAGTCTAGTACTACTAATTGAAGATAGTAATTAAATGTTGTAAATTAGTATTAATTTAGATTGGCTACTCACTGAAGCAAGACATTCTTTCTACTCTTAATTGTTATTGGGTTTGAAATTTGAATTTCTCAAAAGGGTCTTGTTGGGTACTGTATTTTTCCTACTCTTGCCTACTTTACATCTGAAATCAGTAACACTAAACATGAAGGCAAACCTTCCATTATGCATTATTGTTCAGACAAAGGTACAAAATGGGATAGATAATGACAGTCATAAAAGTTGTCTTGTACTAGAAATCAAACCCATAAAACTAAACCCAATATTCCCTGTTCAGTTAAGCTACCACAATAATGAAATTCTTAACAAATCATCAAGCATCAATCAACCCCACCATGAACTAATCAATGGTGTCTTGTCTCTCACTCACCCTCCCATGTGGACGCTAACTAAGCCCACATCATTGTCTCATGCGTCTGCTTGCATGAATATGACAAACAAAACTAAAGATTACTTGTATATCTATCTAGCTTGCACCAAAGCTCTCTTGTTAATTGAGAATCACTTACTGTTCATTCAACCAATCAAAGGCTTTCTTTTCTTCTTCATTGACGGCATGATTGAAGGACCAGCTAGGCCACGTTCGATTAGGGCCCCACGTTAGGGTGTATTTATACAGTATAGCCACCTTTGAATGAGGTGACTGCCAGCTGTCACTCCCCTTGCCAGATGTATCCACCGAATGTCTTCTCCATTTTATCCCTACCACTGCCACTTATTTACAAGGCCACCCTTTGAAGAAGGGGTAGTGAGACTCTGAGACTGAGCCAAATTGCGCCGTGTAGGGGCCAGGGGGTCATTAATGAATTAAGTGAGGGGTGTTTGTGATTTAGTAAGAAACCGAGGGCTATTTTGGTGAGAAACTTGTGTACATGTTTGATGCCACGCTATTAAAATTGTTTAGGGAGAGACACTTATTAATTCTCAAACAAACTGCAGTTTGATTTATAGTTATTCATTGGAGAGCAACTCAAGCGACATACAGAGAAATTCTCCTTAGCTTCTCCAAGTTAGTGACTTCTCTCTTCTACTCCTTATATATAGCTGTTTAATCTGTTGTACGATCAATTTGGTTCTTCTTGTGTTTAGAAATTTTTTCAACTGAGAAAGACTGAAGATGGGTTATTGGAAATCAAAGGTTCTTCCAAAGATCAAGAAGGTTTTTGAGAAGGATAGCACCAAGAAAGCTGCAGCAGCTGAAGCTTCCAAGTCCTTTGATGATTCCAAGGAAGAAATCAATAAAGAGTTTGAAGAGAAGAAGACAGAGATCCAACCTAAAGTGGTTGAAATCTACGAGGCTTCCTCTGCTGAAATCAAGGTCATAATCATATTCTCTTTGCAAGAAAGATGGCAAGAGTTAACTTTTAATATTCCTAATTTTTGAATTTTTACTTAATAAGTACAGGTCTTAGTTAAAGAAGCAAAGGAGCCTGGATTGAAGAAACACTCTGCCGCAGTTCAGAAGTTCATTGATGAGCTCGTCAAGATCGGTAAATCTAGCGTCACCCACATGGATAACTGGGATCCCAGCTGCCGGGATCTTTATCATTTTCGTAAATTTTGTTCTAACGCTTGCTTGCTCATTGTAATACAGAGTTTCCGGGATCAAAAGTAGTGAGCGAATTATGTACCAAGTTCGGGCCACCTTTGGCTTCGGGCCCAATCTTCTTCATATTCGAGAAGGTCTCAACGTTCATCCCTGCAGAGAAGAAAGTGGAGAAAACTGGAGAAGAAGAAACAAGCACCAAAGATAAGGAGATTGCTGTTGAGCCAGCCAAGGTGGCGGAAGCCGAGAAGACTGAAACCCCAGCCCCGGCTGAGACGGCCAAGGTGGAGGAAGCAGCACCAGCAGCTGAACCTCCCAAGGCTTGACGGTCAGGAGATCATCCATGGATAATCAAATCATCATCACCAAGTAATATTTATTTGTGTAAATGTTTTTTTTTTCCTTTCTGAAAAAAAAAACATGATTTGTTATTCTTTATTATTCCAATATATTTGTCCCTTGTAATATATTTTGGGTTAGTTTGTTCTTCAGGTTCTTGTCAATTATTTGCTTTTGATTTGGAATGTTGTGAATTTATGATGTATCAAAGACAAAGGTGATTGTAATATATTAATTCTCTTTTTTATGTAGAATACTGTTTGGCCGTTTCGCAAATAATTTCGTTAGTAGCATATATGTTAGAATATATGGTGGTAGTATATGCGGACTCAAATACTGATAGTGTTTGGTTCAACTTTTGTGTAACATATACACTCTTTAATATGTAAAGAAATGGTAAAATAAATAACAAACAAATTAAAAAAAAATAAAGATAAATAATTATAATAATTTAAAATTAACAGTTTCATAATATTACTTATTTAGACAATAAAATAATTAGATTAATTCATAATTTTACTTAATTAGACAATAAGGTAAAATTTTATTAATTTTTGAAATTAAGACATAGTTAATTTCGACATTTCATTGACAAGACAAGGACATATTGGTCATGAATTGTCCATATGAAACCAATTTTGAAATGATTACTTTATTGTTTAGAAATTCGCAAGACAAAATGATGATTTGGTGCACCAATGTTCCTAAATATGGTGCACCAAAAGCACCCTTAAAGTTTGGGATGGAAAATCGTGTTAGATAGGGAGGGTTTGTGAGGATTCTAATAGAAATTTACATATTTTTCTATAGAAACTCTTACGCTTGCATTTTTTATCACAGCGAATCCTTTTTCCAAGCAACTGTCGACATGTGGAGAGCTTACTACTAAGTTAAAAAATTTGTAAATAGCGAATCCCATAAATAATCGAGTTTAGGTATTAGAAAACGTAACATAAATGGTTAAATGTAAGATAAAATCATTGACATTTTTTACGATAAGGAATTAGAGGCCTTTTGGCTCATGTAAATTTGAGATACTTGGATCGCCTCTTTCTCTCCAAGTTTCGGATCAATTGCAATGTATTGACATAGAGAGTTAAATTTTGACTCCGATTGAAAAGATAATATTCCGAACCAACTCGGCCATTCTTTGTGATTAAATGATTTAAGTTATGTAATGCTTCTGTCCATGATAAAAAAAGAAAAGAAAAGAATTTGTGTCCTATCGAAATGTCGTCAGTCAAAATTGGTTAAAAATTGATTAGAGCTTGTTGAGTCTATGTCATGATAAGCAATCAAGAATGAGACTTATGAACTGCTGGTTTCTAACCCACCAATGGCAGAGAAACATCTTTTGTTTGGGTCCCTTCCAAATATGATCGCTGAGTGTTTGCCATTTAAGAGACCGGTCGGGTCTATTTGTTTGTTGTAATTAACATACGAGGTGGGCCTTAAGACTTAAGTTGCTGGATGTAACAGACTAGTGGCCTTGAAGAAACCGCAGGCCCAACCCATTACTCTTACCTTCCTCTTTTTCCCAATTCAATCCCCTGGGGACTGACCCTTTTTTTTTGGTGAGTCCCCTGGGCCATGACCAATGATACTTCACCATAGGCTAATACTTTTTTTTAATTACATTTTATCTTTTCTTTTTGATAAACAAATAAACCTACACACCTAGAAAGAAGACACAGAGATCAACACAGCACCCCGAAGGGCAAAAACTTGTGTGGGTAACTGAGCTTATCAACTAGATTTTCGGAACACACCACCGATGTGGCACGTTTTATCTTTCAATCAATACTTTATAACACACATATTAGGTGTTTTAACTTTTTGCTTAGCTTATAAATGGTGGGCCTCGGTTTTTTTTTTTCCCGCTCTACTTGGATTGAAAATTGAAGAGGAGTTAAGTGGGTTTGGAAGAGAGAGTATTAGGGCCTTAGTCTTGTCCATAGGCCAGCAATAGAAACCGTTTTGGGCGGGCCTGGGATTCAATAAAAATTATAGGCCGGGCTTTGTCAATCAGTGGGCCTGAATTTGACTGGCCAGACTGGACTTGAACGACTAAAATTTAGTAATTTACAAGACCTATAAAACTGGGTAGTGGGTAGCCCGCGCCTTGAACGGATCGATAATCATTGATCAGCTCTGGCTTACACCTTTTTCTGTAACCGACCGGGATGAGCTCCCCGATTCCTTATTCTGCTGCGATTTCCTGGCCCTATATAAACTGTTTGCGCGGCTCGTGAATTTTTTCAGCTCTACCTGATATTCTCCTGTTAACGCTGTCTCTGGTCCTTCCGCCATCAGAGTTTGATTGGCTACAGCATTTTCGTTCGTCCTCTCTCCGTGTAAGTTTTTTTGTTCCATCTCCTAATACCCTTTTCAGTTTCTATAGCTCGTAATTAGGGTTTTGTTCTTTTTCTTTTGTAACGATTGTTATTAATGTAATACAATGTGAAATAAATTGGGATATTGTGGAGAAATCAAAACAGGGGAATAAAAGTCAGTTGTAGAAGAGGAATGTTGAGACAGAGCGAAGAGGAATGTTGAGATTGAAAGAGTAATTCTCATTCACTTGAAAGTTAAAGGCAAATACAAGAAAATGTTACATATATAGACATAGATGTGCAACGGTCATAAAATAAAGTTGCTGAATAAGCAACGGTCATGAAATGGAGTTGTCAGGATAGTGTGGGGCATTGGCACATATTTTAACAATGCAACGTAAGTGTTTGCAAAAATGCCAAGCTGAGCGATTTTTATTTTTATTTTCTGTATTTAGTATAAATCAGTGATGAAGCAGTCCAAAGATCCGTTTGAGGCAGCGTACGAGGAACAAGAGGAATCGCCTCCCGAATCCCCAATTGCGCAGGAAGGTTCAGAGGCTCAAACGGGTGGTGTAGGTGCAGCACCTTATGGACAACAAGATGATGACACTGGTGGTGCTCGTTGGCCCAATGCATCCAAGTCGACTCCCATGGCTATAGCTAGCATATCCACCAAGAACAAAGAAGATTACGACGAGGAAGAGGAGGAGAACATGGAGGTTGAACTATCAAAATTCCCTTCTAGCGTCGACCCCTCTAAAATGGCCAGGATGCAGTATGGCAAGCATTCTTTTCATGTCTTTTTTTGAATTGTATCTACCTAGGTTTTACCCATCTCATTTTTTCTACTCAATTCGTTTATTTGGTGGAAATGGCTATTCCACTTATTCTTATTTTTAGGATATAAAGCTATCTCTGAAAATTCGGAAGTGACTCCTGGATGCAGAGAGTTGAATTTGTAGGGTTGATGTTGTTGTTTTGTTTATATTTTGTGTTTTTTTACTTTGTGGAATAAGAGGTGGTGGTCAAGCATGTGATATGAAATTAATTTTGCTTGTTCTGAATATGCTAGTATGATTTTATTTTTTTTAAATCAAAGTTTCATGTGAAGCACCGCAATTTACTGATGTTCAAATGAGTCGATATGAATCATTCAGGAGATCTGCACTTCAGAAATCTAACATGAGAAGGGTATGCTTCCTTTATTATGCTTAGTCCTTTCATCATCTTCCTTGCTGACTGAAAAGTTTTTCATTCTCAGAAACTGTTGCTGCCCATCATCTCATTTTAGGCAATGTACTCCTGAAGGCATTTATACTCTAAAGACGAATGATTGAATTCATAATTATGTTCTTCAACAAGGTGTTAATGAGTTCCCTGCAAATCTTGAAATTCCCAAAATTCTCCTGCTTATGAGAAACGGATTTAACTAAAATAAGGGAGACAACTATCCAATCTAACGAAAAATTAAAAGTATGGCTTACTAAAACCTAGAAAAGACTTGAAGAGCACCACCACTAGCTCAGGCGGTTGACAACACAATGCTCTCTTCCTGAACAAAAGTAAAAATTTTGAGTAGTTAAAAAAATAACTGGAAAGATCCATGAATTCCAAATAGGACCTAAATCATATTTCAGCCTTGGCTTGAGGTTTCTGTTTTCGTCTTTTGATATTTGATCTTCTCAACTCTTTGTTAGTTTTTTGCATCACCTAACTTGTTGCTTTTATCTCATGGAGTGAATGCAGTTATTAGTAAGCGTCAGTGGATCACAGAAAATCTCTTTGCCAATGACTATTGTAGTGTGTGGAATAGCAAAAATGTTTGTTGGTGAACTCGTTGAGACAGGTATAGATATATAAGAATGACATTTTTCAAGTCACCGGAAATTTGAATTTCTTATTTTCCTGCCATTTCTGAGCTTAAAACCAAAAGACAATGGAGAATGTTTCATTGACCTTGTAAACTATGAGTGAATTATGTAGAAGTATACCTTCCTGTGGCGGCAGAGTGATTCTTCTGTAGTCATAATCATTAGAGCCAATTCCTGAATGACAAATCATATCAGTGCAACAACAAGAACTATCAATTGCTATAACAACCTATGATGGAACTGTCAAGTCTCCGCAACTTGAGCAGCTTCTAGAAATTGTTTTGGAGATTCCTATTAGAAAAACTTGAAAAATGGATGCTCTCACCTGTTGGGATGGTATGGACATATGCACTTTTGCCCTAGTTTATTTTTATCTTTAGTTTTTGATTTTTGAGAAATGTTCTCATATGGTACTATGTTCTGCCTATATATAATCAAATATCTCGTTTGGGGGTTGGTTGAAACTGTAGACCTAAATTATTAGGTTCATTAACGGCTAGACAGATGAAACTGATAACCATAGAATATTGAAGAGAAGGGAAAACTGCTCTTTTTATGCAAATTGGAAGTCCTGGAAAATGCTATAAATTGCATTTTTGGATGCCAAGGTGGTGAGTCCTACTTGTAATTTATTGAATGTGTGTATATATGCATGCAGACTTGCAGTTAAACTAATTGTTTCCATTGACTTGCTGTGCCATGCAGCTAGAGTAGTTAATTATGACTGAGAGGAAGGAATCCGGGCCGATAAGGCCCTGCCACTCAGAGAAGCATATCGAAGACTAAAGCTTGATGAGAAAGTACCAAAAAAATCTGTTCCCAGACTTTTTATATAGATGGAGACAAATGAGAATTTTCTAGCTATCTGATCAGGTTTGCATATTGATATAGTTTTATTCATTGCTGACCTCTATTCTTAGTGTTTGAGATTTTCTTCTCGCGACCGATCAAGGTCTTCCAAATGCTTTTCCTGACTACAACCTGATAAAATTGCAACTCCCTGTTTGGAGACAAAATTAGGTGTACTAAGAAACCAATTCTGTTCAGCATCCTTGTTTTAATCTCTCGTATATATGCTTATATCACTAGCATAGGCATATTAACAGTGTGTTGGGGCCTAGTTTTGAAACAAACATATTAGTTATTGCTTTCTGATACTGGAAGGGGATTGCAGGGAGTAAGAATTGGAGAGGATTCCAATCCCTTGGCAGTAACCGGTGCTGTATTGAAGGTGAGGCAGAGGTCCAATTTCTGTAGAAGTACTTATATGGGTTTGGAAATCAAAGTTGGTAGCTATGCATGCTAATTACACAACTAATGATGACTTATGTTGGATTGGTGAGTTGATCAGGCCATTATGAGTGCAAAGATAGGTGTGATTCCCAACCTAATATGGAGGGGGCCAACAGGTGTTAACTCTGTCATCAAACTAATCATGAGACTTTAATTCAAATTTGCATTACCCTAAACTAATGGTTGGATCTAAAACTTGGCATGCTTTTAATTAAAGCAAAGGGCTTCTTCTTCTTCTACTCAAATTTCAAAGAGTTGGAGATTACTACATATTGATTTTGGATTCCACAACTCCACAATAATTTGTCCAAATTCAACCTCCATAAAATCCACCAAATAATATATAGCTTTAAAACATTATGCCACCGTATTCTTGTGTCAAATTAGGCATCAAAACAAACAAAAATTCATATCCATCTTCAACAAAATCTATTTGTTTTTCATTCTCTATCTATTTGGCTAATAGCTTGAGATCGGAACTCTATAATTGGAAAAATGAATTTGGACAATGTATTGACTCAAACCACAGTTGTTTTAAGTTGGTGGATATCCATTGAAGCTAGAGGGGGCTTAACTGTCAGGGATGGCAAAAAAAACTTGACTTGGGTACTATTTACAGTCGTAGGGTACCTGATTCATTTAAAATCCTAAAATCAATCGTGTAGGGTTTAGAAACGATTTTGGTTTTGATTTTCAAACCCGTCACAATTTTCGTTACGTTTTATGAAATGCAAAAGAAGAAGAGGAGAAAGCAAATTAAAAAACAAATCTTTAACAACTCTTGTAAATATTAAAAAATTTAAAATAGGTTAAAAAGTAAACTAAAATCCTCATATATACTACCATATATAATTCTTACGTTTCTGTTTCGCTATCAGCCTCCTCCTCCCTCCTCCTCCCATCTCTCCCCTGTTCTCTGATTTTCTTGTCATTATTCATAGAGCCTACTTTGCTCTTTCTCTCTGTAATTTTCGATTACCTTATTGCTCCCACCATTGTGATTTGTTAACGAGGGTTTGATTCAAATCGAAATGGTGGAGGAATCCGTTTGACAGAGCATGTTAGACTGGCTGGCTGCCCTGGAATTTCAAAGATCAAAACCCAGTTGTGCTTACTACCTTTCTTGACCTTGTTGGGATTTATACACACTTATAATGATGAGGTCCGCTTGGATTCCCCTAAATACTTCTCAATTGCACTATTTTCTCTCCTCCTTGGTGCTATACTCTTCTTCCCCCACCCATCTAATTTGCCTTAGCCTTCTTGGAATCTTTTTTGCGACTGTTCTTTGTAGTTTCTGAATGAGATTGCATAGATTGGTGGATCCAGTTTGTGTTGAGATTGCTCTTTTGTGGGTGTGTGTTGATTTGTTTTCAAATCTTCGCGTTAGATCAGATTTCAAGTTTCAACCTGTTTTTTTTCTTCTTGTTAAAAGATGTGGGATTGTGTGTAAATAACAAGATTGCTGATCGAAATATGCATTTCCTTGACTTCCGTTCTGTCACTTGTAGAAGGCACGAAAAAGCAATGGATTTGATGTGAATCCCTCTCTCTGTTGGAGGAAGCTCAAATAGTCAAATTCAGTTGAAACTTGTAATGTAACCGCCTTGACAATAATGGATTAGAGATTGTTGGAGAGGAAGAAAGATAGCAGTTTTGGGAATCTTTGTTCCTCTTTCTGTGGGTTTTAATTCAGTCTGTTAAGAACCGGACTTTCAGTTTTCTCTGAATCTCTGGTCATCAAACACCACTGCTCCAAAACCTAAATCTAGAGAAAAAAATTAGCGCATATGCGACCCTCTCATGCTTTTCTTCACTGACCAATTAAAACTTGATCCGTACCTTCAATGTTCATTCAGAAGTGATTTGCGATTGAATCTTGTTTTCCTTTCCCATTTGTGGGTCTTATGTTGTGCTTGATTTCAATACAGGGTTACCCTGCTCTCTGTGTTTTGCTTTTTGAGGTGAATAGTTAGTGATAAAAATGACTATTGTTTTGCAGATATCAAAGAGTGAGCCCTGATGGTCTTCCTTCAAGTAATGGGAACAAAAAACCCAACTCAAGAACTACCACAACTTGCAAGCAAGACATCAATGGCGACAATGGGAGAATAATCTCTAATCGATTCCTCAGCAGCACCACTAGTTTTGAAAGTAAACCATTCAGATTCAGATCCCCTTCTAGAACAATCCAGGATGTCAATGGGGCTGTTAATGGTGCTCCGGATTCTCCTTCAATCTCTGACCACCAGAACCATGCCAGTCACAGTCCCAGCCGTGTAGGCGGTGGAGATGGGCTGTTACAGTGGGGAATTAAAAAAAGGGCTAGGGTTTCAAGGTCAGATATCCGGTCTCTGGCCGATGATGAATCATCATCTTCATCGGCCGTCAATAAGGTTCAACGGAGAGCCATGGAGGCCGACAAGATGCTGCCACCTCCGCCGCCGCCTCAACAGTCGCCCACTTCTGCCGCCTCTAATAGCAGAATTGCCAACCCAAGAACAGAAAACCCTATTTTTCTTCCAACACATCACAGGTATCCTTTTTTTTCCCATTTTGGTTTTTTTCTTTTTTCGGAAAAGAAAATTCTTTTGATTGCATATATTGATGGCTAGAGATAATGTGTAGATACCCATAAAGTTTCTTACATTCATTCATGGATTTTCTTGCTTTAATTGAAATTATCTGTCAGTCTAATTCTGGAAGATCTGAATTGTGATCTATATTTGGTTTCATTGGCCTGTTCTGTTAATCTGTTCTTCATCTGTGTTGTTGATTAGGTCAAAAGCAGCTTCCAGTAATTTAACCTTTCTATAAGAAAATAACGCGATGTTACTTCGTTCTTTCTTCAACCAAAAAAATCTCTACTTTTCTGATTTTTTTTTTCTTTCTTCTGTTGGAACTGGAAGTTCTTATTTATGAATGAAAGAGCTTCCTTGATTGTTATTTGTAGCACATATTGCTTTTCTTCTTATTGGTGGATCCGTGGATATAAATTCTGTGTTGTATTTTGTTGTTATCTGCCTTTTTGCTTCACCTGTTTATTAGTCCCTATAATACTTCATTTGCACTTCAAAGTCTAAACCCAATTTATTTTTTTCTCCCTACCAAACAACTACAACTTGTGTCTTTATTCTGGGTATGACCAGGAAATTAGAAGAGCGATCAGGCACCAGGAATGGGTCGCCGTCAAGGAGCGGAGTACGCAGTGTTTCCAGATCTTCCACTGCTGCAGCAGGGAAACGATCTCCTCCTGCCATGGAAAAAATTGACAGAAAGTTGCTTTATTCAAGGTCAGTGAAAGATGAGAAAACAAATGCATCCGTAGCTCAAGCTGCAGACACCACTCCTGCACAATCAGCACAAGAAGCCATGGCAACCAATACCAGTACTGGATTAGAAAAGAAGGGGAGTGTTGAAGTGATTGAGTGGCCAAGGATTTACATATCTTTGTCAAGGAAGGAAAAAGAGGAGGATTTTCTGGCAATGAAAGGCACGAAGCTTCCTCAGAGACCCAAAAAGAGAGCAAAGAATGTAGACAAAACTCTTCAGGTACTTGTAAAATGAAATCATTTAGTGTGGATTTCCCCTTTTTTGTTGCTTATTTTGTCCTCTAAATTTAATATCTTTTTGTGGGGTTTTGGTTTTGGGCAGTTTTGTTTTCCAGGGATGTGGCTGTCAGACTTGACCAAGAGTCGTTATGAAGTTAGAGAGAAAAAAAGTGTGAAGAAGGTAACTCCGAAGTTTCTCTTGTCAACAACAATTCCTTTCATAATAAGACCATAGATACCCCATTAGTCCTTTTAATTGACTTTGGAGACACAACGAAGACTAACAGGGTTGTTGGTCTGTGTGTTTTGGATTGTACTTTGATTTGCATTTTGCAGCGGAAGAGGAGAGGATTAAAGGGTATGGGGAGCATGGACAGTGATTCTGAATAAATGCTCTTCTCTTGCCGTCAATTTGTTATTACTTCAACCCCAAGTCCCTGTGATGGGAAAGCTCTTACCGGCTGGAGGTTGGCGCTGATGAGAGGAGCTAAACAGATATCAAGAGGCCCATCATTCTCTTCTTTTAGCATTTTCTTAATTTCAATTTCCAAAACTCAAATTGTACCTCATCCTCTCTGTATGATGCTGCTTCTGTAGTTCATTTTCCCCCTTAGTAAAGGACGTCACAGGAAACACTAGGCAATCTTTGGAAATGTTGTTACTGGATTTGAAGAAATTAGAGAGGAGTAGAAGAAGAAGGTGGTGAGGGAAAAAGATTTTGGCCAAAACCAGTGTGGTTTTATCTTTCAAAAAGGTGCTTCATGAATTATTATATTGAGTCATATTTATAAATCACATTTTTTTGGACTTCATCAAAGTGATTGTGAGAGACTTTTAACACTCATCCACATTTTTGAACTCGGTTATGCGAGATGAATTAGAGTTTTTATGGTATCCCTCTCACATTGCAAGCGGAATAAAATCATGTGCTGTATAAAAAGAAAAATGTTGATATTGTGGTATCAATGCGAGAAATTGAAACTGAGTTTCTCAATTATAATTATTTTATTTTTATTCCTTTTGGATTAGAAGAAAACTACTATTTCTTCTAATTTATAAATTATATTTTCTTATAGGAAACTCCAAACGGAGCCTTAAACAACTTGTAAATTATGATTTGGGAAATTTCAGGGAACTATGGGGAAATGGGGAGTAATGTAGGGCTGTTATTGGTACGGTTACCGTTACCAAACACGGAATATCGTTACCATACCAATTCTTTCGGTAACTCAAAAAATGTTACCGTTACCGTTACCGGAAGAGTCGGTATACCGATGGTCGGTATACCGATCGATCGGTAATGGTAAGTCGGTAATTGGTAAATTTACCAATTCTTAAACTTATTTAAAAAAGAGAAAGAAAAAAAAATACATCAAGTAGCATTGTGTTTAATAGTCATTGTATGAAAGTACAACACTTTCATCTTGCCTACAATACCAATAATAAAAGTAATAGATTAATGAGAAGGATCATTGTGCTACATGTGAATAAGAGAAAATACCTATCAATCGGAGAAAAAAAGAAAGGAGAATTCACATAACATTATTCCAACAATCTATAACGGAAAATCTTTCATTTCATTAATTTCTAATATTTTTAGTATCCGAAGTGTTTTAAACTCCATAGCATGAAAGCTAGAAGAAACAAGATAAATAAAGATAAAAGACCATAATGGAAATGGAGAAGAAAAGCATGTAATCAATACCAACAAAGCATTTTGTTATGTAGCAAACGCTGCTTTAAAGTTAATGAAATTGCTACGAGTGATATATAAATGATAACCCTAAAAATAATAAATGGTCTAGATTAAATTAGATCAATCTAATGGTCATAATTAAATAAAACTAAAACTAAAAATAATATTAATATATATTTAATATATATGTCGGTAATCGGGAAATTTACCGGTTTTGAACTTTGCTTACCGTTACCGTTACCGAAATCATCGGTAAATTTACCGTACCGAACAATTGGTAACGGTATACCAATCTTCTGTTATTTTCGGTAACCAATTGATCGGTAATGGTATACCAATGGATAATTTACCATACCAATAACAGCCCTAAGTAATGCAATGAAATCGCACAAAGGAGGAGACATGAGACATCCAAATAAAACGCTGCGTTTTGATTGTTGATGACCGATGAGGCGATGGGTCAACCAGAGAAAGGACGGGGAGGACTCGGCCTGCAATAACCAGTGATGGAAGCCCGGCGGACGAGAAATACACGGGGTCGCAATAACAGCCTGCTACCTCTCCGCCGCTCATCGTCGACTCCGCGTCGTCTCTCCAACACCATCTCGTGTTGGTATTGCGACTATAAGATATCCGCCTTCAATGAACCCATGCTCCGTTTTGGACGGAGATTTAACACAGCTTTAAGGATATGGTTCTCCATTGGCGTCGGTTTCAGCTTAACTGCACTCGTCGTAGTTATCCTTGTAAGTCATATTACATAATTATCTTTCGTTTCCTCTCTTTTGATTACTGCGCTTCTTGTAATTACAACACTGACATTTGAATTGAATTGCTAGTTTCTTGTTTGGGAACTCGCCACAGCTTTGCGTCTTCTTCCTGGAAATCCTGTATTTGAACATTTTTCCGGTGCTTTGTTGTTTGGCTTCTTCAATCCTTCGGTCTGCACTCAACACAGCTATGATGCCTTCTACTTGTTTGTGAAAATGTTGTGGTTCTTACGATCTGCCTTGTGTTGCAGGGTTATGGCCTGAGCCTTTCACTTGCTGATGCTGCCTATCTTTTATTTTCTACTATCATATCCGTGTCAGTGCATGAATTTGGGCATGCTGTCGCTGCTGCGAGGTCGGTTCTTCTCATATTTTTATTACATTCTCATCGGTCTGAACATGTGTTGGGACATGTGTTTGCTGGAATTGTATTGCCCGTTCTCTGTGCTAAATGAGTATATCTACCATTACATTCAGAATAAAATGATTTTAGATGAAAAAAATCAGATAGATGTAGTCAAAATGATTGATCAAATTCAGCTCATTGGAGTCTTTTTGGCCTGATCAGATCGAAACTGATGCTTCGAATTGTTGTTATGTGATCCATATCATTCATTGAATGGTACATAACTTCCATTGCATGGCAGTGAGAACTATATTAACGTAAATGTTTTTCAGTGTACAAAAATAACCATTCTACCAAGCACTGGATCAAAGATTATAACAATTCTATAATGTATTTTGGATTGCTGTATGGAGGGTGAGATGCTGCAACATCTTGCCCTGTTTTCCTTGATTTGTCAGTTGATAAATCTCATGTTTGAGAACTTAATATGTGAACATCTAGATTCTCATGGTTCCTACCGGTGGTGCCTTTTTTTTTATGAGCAGCGAAGGCTTACAGATGGAGTACATAGCAATGTTCCTCGCAGTTCTGTTTCCTGGTGCTTTGGTGGCCTTCAATTATGAGTTGTTGCAGTTGTTGCCGCGCTTGAATGCTCTTCGAATATATTGCGCCGGCATTTGGCATAACGCAGTGGTAGTATATTGTAATATTTTGAGTGTGGCACGTATTGCACTATATGAATTTATTTTTGCAATCTGGCTGTGTGCTTGTATTCATTTTTAACTTAGTTTCAGAACAGTTTCTGTTCTAAAACCCTTATTCTCATTTTATCATTTTCTTAATCTGACGTTGGTTTCTTTTGTTCATTTTATGCAGTTTTGTGCAGTTTGTGGAATGGCATTATTCCTCCTTCCTTTCCTCTTGTTTCCATTTTACATATATGGTGAAAGCCCAATGGTACTTGATCACAATCTTACAAAGTTTTCATGTCATACAAAGACATCCATCTGTCCACACTACACACATATGTAAATACTTATTTTATCGTGTCTACATATGCACTCATGTGGGCATGTGTTTTCAAGGGCTTGTGGCTGTATAAGTTATAGGCCTGAACACAAAGATACGTCACACACTCACATATCTATCTATGTACTTCTTTTGTGTGATATGCATTATTTACGTGTTGTGTGCACATCTAAATACCATCCACTTATGTGCTGTATTTACCTGAATAGGTTTTGGATGCACCTTCTACCTCACCCTTGTTTGGTTATCTGTCTCCTGGTGATGTCATTGTGTCAATCGATGGCAAGCATATCCATAATGCCCAGGAGTGGATGGAAATGGCTGCTCTAATTGATAAACAGAGATTTCAAAGTTTGAATAATTCAAAATATGTTAAAGATTTTGGGATCGTTGATGGCAGAACGGGGTACTGTGTTCCTAATTCAATGATAAAAGGAAAGCAAAGACTTCACCTTACTGACAACCCATCTGCCTGTCCCAATGATCTTACCGCTTTTGTATCCATTCACGGGTTTGATTTGAGTACACTAGATGATTTTAGTGAAGATGGCCATCTGAACGGAAGTCAGACTGGGCTTTGCTTGAATGCAAGGGATATTGTTAAGTGCAATAAATGTAGTGCTGAGTGGGCAACAACATCAAACAGCGATGGAAGCAACTTCACGTGTCCACAGGTAGATTTTCAAATGTTTGCAAGAACTTAAAGTCACTGCCATTCTATTACTAAGTACATATTTTTATCATTGCCATAGGAAGATACTTGCTTGAGTCCTGTTCAGTTACCAGACTCGGCATGGGTGGAGATTACATATTTGAGCTCTCAATCTCCAGGATGCTTGAAATACGGACAAAACCCCTATTTAGATTCTAATACTCTCGACTTCATTCGACAAGATTGTAGTGGAAGCTTTGTCTTTATTGGCGATGTTGTCTCCATGGCACACTCAATCCAGTTAACTGCATATCAACCTCGCTGGGCCTTTCCTCTTGATGCATACATTCCCAATGTAGTGGAAAGGAGCTTGACGTACATGTTTCATGTTTCTTTAACACTTGCTCTTCTCAACAGTTTGCCAGTAAGTTCTTATGGTGCTAATTTTTTTTCTCTATGTATTTCTGTTGATTTTACATCTAGAGGTCCAATAGCCTGCGTATGAGAGGAAGATTGTGAAAGAGAAATGTTGACTTAAGATCTATGATTCCCCTCCTAACTACTAGAATATCTCACATATCAGTAGTCATGAGGCTCATAAATGGTAACTGATTTTGAATTTCTTATGATCAAGTGTTAGATATATGTCCTAGAATGACAGTACTCAAAATGTTTTGAGTATAGTTTTTTGAACCATAGCAATGAGTGATGGTGGATTGATTTTGTGATGTTCATTAATAATTTAGAGCAATATCAATTCTTGATGTATGGGGAAACTTTTTCGGTCTGATGTCAATGATTTCGAGTGACAACTGAGAATGCTTGTTGTTGACTTTTGAGAATAAAAAAGGCAAACAACTCTTGTGCACAAGGCTCCCGCACTGGGCGAGGAGGCCGGGGACATTCTGGATGTACGTAGACCTTATTCCTACATAATGTGTGAACTGTTTCCAGGAATTGAGTATGTGATCTCTAGGGTACACCCTGTCTCGGTCACATGTTCGTATGTGGAGAATGGACTGCCTATTTATGCATACTGCTAAATCTGAGTGCCTTCTGGTGTGATTATCTGTTTCTATTTCTAGAAACTGGAAAGATGAGTTAATTATTAGGAGGTTCAGGTGGCTGCAGCAAAATTACAATGTCGTTCATATTGTTTTTAAGTTTGCGAAGAGTCATATCTTTTAATCATGATTTATTTTTTCATTTTATTGTCCTCTAATTGCAAAAGCTGTTGCTAGGTATATTTTCTGGATGGCGAATCCATATTGGAGATCGCTCTATGCCTCTTCACTTCAATAGGACAAAGGAAGAGGGAAAAGGTACTCCAAGCATGTCTTTTGGTAGGGACTTTCATTTCTATCCTTGCATTCTCGAGGTTGTTCATTGGCTTTTGTAAACAGATATACTCTTGATGTCTGGTTTTTTTAAATATAATTTTGTATGGTTTAGCAGCAGCATACACAGGAAAGGCATATGATAATTAGTTGTTTGTAAAATCAAGAGTCTAACGTGCATGCTTTGTAGACTATATAGCTAATCAATAGGGAAGTATTGTTTGCCATTTTGTAATATGCATATCCTCTGGAATCAAAAAGGCTGGAAAGTTAAATCTTAGGTTCCATACTTCCATCTCAGCGTTGGTGGAGGGCAATAAGACGTGTCCTGTTTTCAACAAATTTTTGTGGCTCGCTGACATTAGTAATCACTCAAGACATTTTCATGTATGCTTCTAAGAAGGAAAAAAAAAAGATTTTAGATCTCTGGGAGACATCCTCGTGTATCTTCTGCTGTCAGTACAAAATGGACATTTTGATGTTGTTCATTTAAAGTACAGGATAGTGAAGCTTATAGCTGTCCAGGCATGGGCCCATGGCCAGTAACAGGTACTGGGATTATTCAATTAGAGTTGTAAGTAATTTCCAAAGATGGAATATCGCTTCTTTATGGTGGATCAGGTTACTTTGCTGGTGATTTGTGACTAGTTGATTCTTCTGGCCTGCGAATTTGGTTTTTGTTCTTGTTTTTGGTACATAACGAACCCTCAGATTACTCTCTGGAAATGACTTAAAGTTATTAGTATTTGTTCTCTCTCAGGAACAGCCAGATTATAAACATTTGAAAGAACTTAGTAGAAACCCAGCTAGTTTATACTAAGAATATTATTTAATATATCTTGGGAAAAAATATTTTTTTGTACACTAAAGGATAATTTATACCACGTAACAAAAGGAGACTCGGGTTTCTTTCTTGCTGACTTGGGATTATTGTTTTTATTCCTTGCACTTGCTCTGGTGTCTCTTCCATTTCATTTGTATCTGAGCTTTCTAGATTCTCCTCCACAAGTCGACCTCCTTTCATAGGCCCAAGACACGGTGGGCAAAGTCATTTTCAAGCGGAGACACAAAAGCAAAGGTTTGGATAAGGTAATTCCATTTCTAGCTCTCTAGACTCTATATCCATGTGAAAGTGTTCCATGTTCAACCTTGAATATCTGCAGAGAAGCTTATGTTCTCTTAGTTCTGTTTAAACCTATTCCTTACTACTGCTAACTTTATGATGCTTTGGAATAATCTTTCATTGGTTTCATATTCCACTTGAACTAGACTTGGGCTCTCTACATGAACACGTATTATTGTTTGAAAAAAATTGTGGTGATGACTAGAGAAGAATATCATAGTCATTAATTAGGGCTGTCTATTTGTATGGAACCCAATAATTGGTCTGTTGAATTTGCCATCGTGGTCCAATAATATGAGTTGGGTGGGCTAGACAGTCCTGACACGTTTGTTCAAGTATCTGGTCTGGTCAAGGAAATTCCTGTTTATATTTAGATCAACCATGTGTGTGATGCAGGTCCACACAAATATCATTAGTCCTTAAAAATGTGCAAAAATTTCACACATATAACACAAACGGGGAAAATAAGTATTTTTACCAAATATTCCCCAAGGGGGAAAAAAAGTATTTAATGTGTAGTAGTCTGTTAGCATACCTGATGACTTCTTGGTTGCTCCATTTTGGGCTGCAATGCTGTGCTGATCATTTATGACTATCAATTCAAAGAGTACGAATAGTTATACCTCTATATACATATATGCATATGATTCGAGTGAATTCAGGGTTCCACGTGTCTCAAATGATGCACGTGAAACGATAATGATGGAGATCATATATGCACTTGGTGTCCTAGTTATTCAAATTATTAAGTTGTACGCACAAAATTTCATGTGCAGCATGTGAGACATGTGGAGTCTACGAATTCTTGTACGTCCAATTCATGTGCATCATGTAAAGTCATATCAGTGCTAAAAGTTTGGATAATTGAAATATTAGCGGCTGAAATCCTTATCATAATAATAATAATGTAGGTGTTGGCAAGGGTTTTGTGGAGGAACATGGTTGTATGAACCATCATAGTTTTGTGTGTGGTCAAGGGAGATTATGTTTGTTAGTTGCAGGAAAGGTTTCACGCCTTACATGATGCATGTTGTGAGGTGGGGACAAATTAATGATACTAGTCAGAGTCTTGTTTTAAAAAATAAAAATAAAAAATTTGTTTGCTTTTTATGGGTTGACATTTAACTTCCATAACTACCGGGTCTATCCCAGCACATGCGACTGCCTTTATGTACGAGTATGCACACATGGATCTGACAAATATACACATCAACGGCCATGGCTGAATCATTGCCACATACGATGTCGACCCACGACCAAATTGAACCCACACAAACTTTTTCTTTATCAATGCACATGGCCATAGACTCTGACTGACTGGAGAAATGGCAATAACTGAAACTGTTGCAGTACCTAGTCGAACCCTCAAACACTAGTACACTACTCTTCTTTCCTTATATATATATATATATGTATAGAAGAATTCTCACATAAGGTGTAAAATAAGAGTCTATGTTTACATAATTGATTTAAAACGGGACTTAAAACAGTTGACCCCACTTGTCATCTCATTCATCCACACCATTAAAACGTAACCCTTATTTTGCACCTTTATATTTGATTATTATGTGAGAATTACTATATATATATATATATTCATGAAATAAATTAAATCTAAAACCTTGAATCTTTCCGGGTCGGGGATCAAAGTTCAACTTTTTACATGAACACCCTGCTACTTGACTTATCAATTAAGAAAAATGCGACAATCTAATCTAAATATCTGAGGTTTACATGAACCAATTGTTCTTTGTCATAAAAAAAAAAAAATCTATATAGATGATGAGTAAGTTGCTAATCCTAAGATGATGTTGTCGGCAAGAAGCTAGACAATGAGAATTGAGAGGTCACCAACTATATCTATTCTTTTAAGGAGGTAAAATTTCCTCCTTATTTCCATCTTTATGGTGGGGTTATAACTTGTAGGAGATTCAGAAAAGAAAAATGGTGGCTTCGTTGTAATCTTGTAACCTTTCTTTCTATATATGGTTCAGTGCACCAATAGTTTGGCCGGATTAAGAGCAGTCATTGGCGGGATTCAATGACATTAGTGTGTGTTTAGTCATTAATTGCTATATACCTATGATTCTATATCTATCTTATTGGTTATGTAGTTGTAGAGTTTATCAAGGAACGGAATCACGTGCCTTAAATTCTCTAGTAACTCTCGAGTGAATTACGGAATTGTGGAGTCCCAGGTGCATGAAGCAGTGGTTTGTGTAGTGCTCCGTGTTCTAAGCAAGCGTATCTAAATTTAATTTTTTTTTTGTCTTTTTTAACTGTATTTTCGATATTTTCTAGTCAAATAGGATAGTTATGACTTATGGGCTTGTTTGATCCTATGTGAAATAATCTTATTTTATGCTTTTGTCTACCGACTTTTCCGTATTGGGCATTAATTGCTAATTGGACAATAAATGGGACACTCTTTTAATAATAAAACTTTAGGCAAAAGGTAATTTTAATCCCGTAACTATTGATTGTTTTTCCTTTTCGTCCCTTAGTTTTTTTCTCTTATTTTTGTTTCCCAATTATGAGAAAGTACCATGTTTGTCTCTCGAATAAATCCGGCGACGAAAAAATCCAACGTGACATCCTATTGTTCATCGGATCAGATTTCTCCGACTTGTCACATAGGTGTCAGGTAAGCATTTTCCGATCTCAATCTCACTTGAAGGACGAAAATGATACTTTTTAATAGTTGAGAGACGAAAATGGGAGAAACAAATTTATGGACAAAAATGAAACACGTCCCATGATTAAAGGGACCAAAAATACATTTTTGCCTTAAACTTTATGGAAAATCGTGATAGCTAGTAATTGAAAATCTGGAATATATAGTAGTAATGAATTGCTATTAGATAAAGTATTGCGTAATCTTAGAATGGATTTGTCGGTAGGAGTTGGGTTAGGTAGGACCCATAAAACCGTACAAATGAACGGTCAACCGTCAACCAACTAACAAAGATAAGATGACCACGTGGCCCTAACGTGGCATCAACTGTCAATAAACCGACAATAACCGTGCTTTCGTCCTATCCTACACTCGTGATTGTAACTCTCCATCACAGGATACGCGAAAACCACGCGTGTGAGGGAAAGAAAAAAAAGAAGCAATGCTACGCTCCGTGTGGTCGCCGATGACCTATTCTATTAGCATTATGATTTTAGTAAAGCATTTGAAATAACATATACGTTAAAAAGTAGCATATAAAAGTTTTGGGTCAAAAGGTCGCACAATTTTGTTATTCTTGAGTTATTATCATTGGTTTTGAGGTTAAAAAAAATGTTGGTTGTTGAGATGGATTGCACATTTGTTTATATTTCATTCGGTTTGGTTATGTCAATATGACATAGGATATAGTCTTAACACTCCCCGTAAATTTGTAGTCTGAGTTATTTCAGACCCGATAAACGAATAGGTAGAAATCATTTCCAAATAAATCGAGTTTTAATTCTAGTATCATGTTAAAAAAATTAGCTCAAACATTGCAAATCAATATTATTTACTTTTTGCCAAAAACTTACACGATTTTGTTTTTCTAGGACCTTCGTCATTGGTTAATTATTAGGCCCAATATACTTTTACTTATATGTCATTAGATTAGGTTATCCCAATCTGATATGAGATAAATCGTAACAGATTCGAAGATAATGGAATTCTCTTGTTCTTTTAGTCAATCCCACTTTTTTTCTTTTTTTGAAAATGTTGCGAAAAAAACAAGGAATTGTGCATTGCATTTGAGTTCTCACGCATTGCAAATTCTTTTTCTGTCTTGTCTTGATGGGGGCTGTTCTGTTCAAAATTTGAAAGTTGAAGAAGATAAACAATATAAGAAAAGTAGTAGAAACCTAATGCAAGACAAATTAAGAATCCAATGAAGAAGAAGAGGATTAGGTTATTCTTTTTTCTTATGAGTTGATACCTCGAGTCACGGGATTGTCAAGACGACAACCTCTTGTCAAGTGTCAACATATGCATGGTTTAGGATTTAGGGTTCAGAGAGACAGTGTTCAAAAAGTAATTAATTGGATTTGGCCACAATATATTTACTTACCGTTACTTTATGACTTAGAAGATTCGATTTGATTCTACGAGGAAACAACATTTGACTATGTGATTAGTCGGTGAAGTCATTGATTAAACCAAACATATAAAATAAAAGTAGTGAGGTGGCAATATTATATTGGTATAGATTGTGGGGAATTTGTTGACCGAGTCTTCTAGCTCCCTTGACAATTGTGTCCGTTGTGTGCCTTTTCTTCTGGATTGGTGATAACCTTTATCGTCAATCTGATATATCCATTGTCGGTAAATTGTAATATGCTTGGACCTAGACTTGTTCAACTAAAATATCTAATATGTTAACCGGTTATATGGTTGGCATTTAGAGGGCGAAATGAGCGTGAGATGAAGATGAGAATCATACATTCTTTTATTTGGTTGGATTTTGGGATGATAGAATCTCAAACTCATTCTATCCTCTATTCTCTCTTGGAGAGTATAACAATGCTCACAAAAATGATGAGAATAATTATTTTTCCTTGTGGAGATTGGCTTTAATATACAAAAAAATCATTATAATTTTATTACATATTATAATTCTCACAATTATACTCAGTATTTATTTCCTACTCAATATAGCAGTCCTTTGTGATGTTTTGGCTCAATTCTGCGTTTCTGGATTGTTAATATATTCATATCTGGATGATCCATCCAAACGGCTACAAAAGTTGACTGGACAGTTGACTCCAGAGGCGATTTTTGTCAGGACGGCTCTTTGAGTGTTTGGACACCTATCTTAGATCTATGCGCGATCCAACTATATAAATACAAATTTGTAAGAGTTTTTATCCTAATTCGCACATACGTTTGAGAGTCGCCCCTTTGAGAGATAATACATATTTTGTGAGTGAGAGAGAGCTATAAGGGCTTGATCTTGTTGTATTGGTGGATTCTCCACTTTGTTTTCTCTTCTTCAACATAGTGCAAATATCCTCTACCGCCCGTTGATGCAAGATTTACGCCGAACCATGTAAATTCCGTGTCTCTCTATTTACTATTGCTTTTGATTATCTGCTTGCTTAGTGTTTGAGTGTTGATTTAGTCAATTTATTTGGTGCTATTGCATGTGTATTTGTGAATTTAGCACAACCGTCTTTATCTTATATTCATTGTCACACTCAACTCATATTTAGTTATTCACCTCACGCTCACGCTCACGCTCATTTCATTATGAACCAAATAATGAGAATCTTGTGAAATTGTGAATAGTTACATTTACGTACGTCTAGTTCTGAGTTGTGACTAATTTGGAGCCGGCTCTAACTATCCCTTTGGAGAGATGGCTTGTCTAGATGGAGCTTACAAGGCTACACGTGTAAAGCTGACGTTGACAAGTCAACCTTCCCACCAACTCCCCTAAATATTTCATTCTTTAAAGTTATTTTTTTAAAATTCAAAATAAGTGCCAATTTTCACGACCAATGAAATGATGATGGCAGCGAAACGCACGGCGAATGGCGGAGATGGCGCCAGTCAGCAACACGTGTCATCTCCTTAAAAAAAAGCTTCAATCTAGAGCACCACGTAATTTTATTTTTTTTTTAATTTAATATTATAAAGAAGACGTGCAAATTATATACTCCTATATATTCAAAACATTTTTTTTTTCTCATACGTGCTTTTCAATGACCGTTAGTCGTTAACAAAAGTGAAAAGATATATATATTTTTTTGAAAAGATATATTAATTAATAGAAAGGAATGATTAAATATTTAACATGATAATTAATTAATTAATTAATCTTCTTGGCTAAGCTAATTTAACACTAACTTGACCACTTAGACAATTCAACGCCAGTCTTCAATGATGTCGACATCTACGTAGCTCATAAGTTACCTATATATATATATATATTATTGTGGTTTATGACATAAGAAATTAAATATCTTTTGAAAATTTTATTTTGGTGTTATTATGTGAAATACGTGTCTAAATATAGGACTCAACGTTGTCACAAATCACAATCGCATAATCCCAACAAGCATAACACACAAACAAATCAATCGATTTTTTCAATTTGATTGGTGCTTAGAAAAGTAATATTCTACATTAATTGATGGTGTTGCAAGATAATATATTTAAATTAAAAAGAAATGAAAGAGAGAAGGAAAGAAAATATAATTTCCCTTTTAATTATATATATATTTATTTATTTATTTATATTTTTTCCAATGTCAATCGGGGGTTAACAATATCTTGCGCGTGACGATATGGATACTCGAGAACCACGATTAACTCGGATGACATTCTTGTTGTCGATGTAATTTTTACATTGAGGGAAAAAAGTAATATAGAAAGAAAAAAGTATGAAATAATACAATAACACAAAGATGTACGTGGTTTGACAACTTACTTAGTCCACGGAGGTCTGATCTTTTATTAAGGAAGTGAGTGTCTCAAATGTTGGAGTGATACATGTATTTATAGTGTTAGAAGGCTTGATGAGGTTATGGAGACTGGGTGCTGTTATGTTGTCTTTCTTGAAATATAATAACCCCCTACAGCCCTACAGTAACCGTTGTCTAAACCACCTCCTCATTGACATTTGAACCAAATCAGTTGGATCTGTAGAACTGCTTATCCTTTTACTCATACGGAAGAGATAAGCTTATGTACGTATCTTTAAGTATTTCCTCCACACCTGTAATAGAAAAGGACAATATTGTTGATGACGTGAGGTGATGTGGCCTCGGCCGCCATCAAACAAAAGTGCCTCCGCATCTCGAACCCCGTATCCTATAATTCCCCTAGAGATTGGACCTCCGCGCACGTTTGTTTGATGGCAGCCGAGACCACATCACCTCACGTCATCAACAAATATGAATACTCATTTTGCCGTGGAATGTCTAATTTGATTTGTACTTTGGTAGTTAGGTGTAGTTAGGTGTCTTCCTTTAGTTAGTTATCTTGTTAATTTTTCTTTTAAAACTAGCAACCTATTATTCATTAACGAGAAATCTACACAATACAATCGTGACTATATTGGACCCGACCCTAAATAATAATAAACCTCCAACACATGTAATGCGAGGATTGATCCCATTATCACCTATTTTGACAATACCTTATCTCGACAACTTTACCATCCAAAAAAGAAGCTCTCAACCTAGTGGTAGTCACTTCATGGAATTCCAAAAAGGGTGAAGGTTATAATCTTCCCACACGATAAAAATAACCAATAATTAAATGAATATCAAGCACTTGGGTGCAAGCTTAGTAATAAATATTTTTGGAAGCTGATAATACTCGATACCTCCAAAAGACCCCCATTTAATATGGAGTGTTAGATGTGAAATGAGCCCTACATGTTTGTTTTTAATAAATGATTATTTTAATACCACATAGATTTGGGGACTTTGAGGAGTCTCTAACGTTGTCCTTTTTGAAGTAATACTTTTGTGGTCATGCGTTTGGTTTTGACTCAATTTACTATATGTCGTTAGGTGTAAAACTCACGTATGCGAGGGCTTGACAACTTGGGTTTCAGCCTAAATCCAACGTCCAAAGCACAAACTTGTATATTGTCATTATCAATTAAAAAATAATATCCAATCAAACCCTTGGATTATCCGATAACGTTTTAACCTCCCTCCAATGGCAGTTACAAGATTCTGTTTGGAAGTGGGTCCAAATAGATTAAATGGAAGTTAGGTGGGGCGGGTAGATAGTTCCAAGGACCACGTTAATATTTATATTTATATTTGCACACCTCCAGATTTAGAAAATCAATGGCAATGCCATGCCAACTTTTTTATTTTATTATTTTTTTGAATAATTGTAATAATAAAATAAAAAGGTTAAAGAAACCCAAAATTGGTTCTTAAAGGTCAAGTAAGAGGCTCCGTGTGGGGGATTCTGTGTCTGCTCACAGGGCTCACAGGGCAAGAAAATTAGACAAAAGAAGAATTCAAGATTTTGAATTTTTTAAAAAAGAAAATAAAAAAGCGAGTGAAAAAGTTGAGAGCAGAGCTTATAAAGCCGCCATGACATTGTAGCCAATCTCATTAGGTTAACTGATTGATACAAACACTTTTCCTCTGTTTTCTTTCTCTGCGTCCACATTATTCACCATTGTTTCTCTATGTTCTTGCGTAGTTTCATTTGTCTTGTCTGAAAATCAAAGAAAGCATCCTTGCTCTTCCTCTATATCTTAGCAAACAAAACACCCACTTGTTCATTTCACTTCATTCTACTTCCTTGTTTGTTTGACAACCGCAATATCAAGGTAAGCAATGGAATTTATGGCTCCTCTGTTTCGACTCAGTTGTCTCTCTGTTTTGCTTCTCTTTTAGTCATTTTCTGCTGCTGCTGCTGCTGTTATTGTAGTGCCATCACAACAGGAGACGGAAGAATGAAGAAAATGAGGGACGAAAGAATGAAGAAAATGAAGTATGTGTTGGTGACAGGAGGAGTTGTGAGTGGACTGGGTAAAGGAGTGACTGCTAGTAGTATTGGTGTGCTTCTTAAGGCTTGTGGTCTTCGTGTCACCTCCATGAAAATAGGTCTTCTTCTTCTTCTTCCGATTTCTCATGCTAATCTTTCGAAATGTGTTGTTTCTGGTCACTAATTCTTTAAAATTAATTCCAGATCCTTATTTGAACACTGATGCTGGAACCATGTCCCCTTTCGAGCACGGTGAAGTGTTCGTCTTAGATGATGGTGGCGAGGTACATAAAAACATACAACAATCACTCCATTTCCATACAATTTGGATTACTAATCGAAAAGGGTTTTGGGGTAAATGAAAATTGATGAAGGTTTTTTTTTCTTTTTCTTGGGTTGGAAGGTGGACCTGGATCTTGGAAACTATGAGAGGTTCATGGATATCAAGCTGACCCGTGACAACAACATCACCACTGGAAAGATTTACCAGGCAAGTATTAATGTTGGTGACAGAAAGAGTCACTAGATTTAAACCAAATTTACTTGATTTTTAAATTTGTTTGTTCTTATTGTTTGACAGTCTGTTATTGACAAGGAGAGAAGAGGAGATTATTTGGGAAAAACTGTGCAGGTTTAATCTCTTCTACTGCCAACTCTAGTCTTATCAGCTGTTCTTGATAAGTTGATATGCATATTGAAGTTCAATATTTTGTGCAATTTCAAGGTTGTCCCTCACATCACTGACGCAATTCAAGACTGGATAGAGAGAGTAGCGCAGGTACCGGTGGACGGAAAGTCAGGTCCAGCTGATGTGTGTATTATTGAACTGGGAGGGACAATAGGTAGATAAGAAGAAGCTAAATAAGTCGCTTTATATATATGTTCATTGGTCTCCTATAGGTGATTTTTCTTTGGATGCAGGAGACATTGAATCCATGCCATTCATTGAGGCTCTAAGTCAATTCTCATGCCGTGTTGGTACGGATAATCTTCTTATTGTACACCAATTTCAATTCTTTGACTCTTTTTTTTTTCAAGGCTCTAAGGATACTTTCAACTTTAATCTGCTTCAGGGAGTGGTAACTTTTGCTTGATCCATGTCAGTCTTGTTCCTGTTTTGAATGTTGTTGGTGAACAGGTATAACTGTCTTCTACACATATTGAATTCACTTAAGATAATTACAATTAACTGAAAAGCTTGATGATTTTGACCAAATATGGTTTCAGAAAACAAAACCAACACAACACAGTGTCCGGGGACTGAGAGGATTGGGTTTGACACCAGATATTTTAGCTTGTCGCAGCACAACGGTATTTCGAACCCTTTCTTTTTTCCAAAAACACACATAGAGTATATACTTTGTGACAGTGGGTTTAAGGTTATGAATCTAAATCTGTTTTGCAGGTACTTGATGAGACTGTGAAGGAGAAGCTCTCTCAGTTTTGTCATGTTCCGGTATGGTGGCTTGGTTTAGAATTGGTTTATTGGTTATCTAAGTTCTTGCTAGTTTTAATCTTTATTGTTCCAAATGATATGCAGGTAGAAAACGTTGTCACTCTTTATGATGTTCCAAATATCTGGCACATACCTTTGCTTTTAAGAGTAAGCAATTCTAAGATTCACACTCATGAATTTGACAATTATGACAAGGGTGTTGAATATTTATTTTCTTTTACTGAATAGGATCAGAAAGCTCATGAATCAATCTTGACAAAGTTGAACCTTTTAAGGTTTGTGTGATAAACCCGCTTTCCATGGTCCTTGTTGATGTAATTGGTTTTGGCTTTCCTGCAATTCTCACCCAAGTATGTTCTCCAATGCTGCAGTGTGGCTCAGGAGCCTAATTTAGATGAATGGACTTCAAGGGCTGAAATCTGTGACATGTTATCAGATCAGCCAGTGCGTCCTGAAAACTTTCAGCTTCAGAATTCGGGTTTATTGGATTTTTCGACCAAAGTCTAATCTTTTTTTCTCTCATGAATTCATAGGTTCGAATTGCCTTGGTTGGAAAGTATACAGGCCTTCCAGATGCCTATCTTTCTATAGTGAAGGTATATATTGGCATACTTATGCGATTTAAGGAGTCCTCCTTTTCCTTGTTTTCTAAGGCATTCTTGGCTGCAATTTCTTTGATATAACATGATTTTTCAAAACATTAATTTCACAGGAATGAGATTTTAATTCCATGGTTTTGTTGTTTGCTTTATTGCTGCAGGCTCTTTTGCATGCTGCTGTAGCTCGGCGCAAGAAACTTATTGTGGATTGGGTTCCGGCAACTGACCTTGAAGATACAACTGCAAAAGAGGTTAGTAATTCATATCTTGACACATCGTAGGTATTCTTTATTTCCTTTTGTTTCACATACTTACATAAATGTTTGCCTTGCAGAATCCGGATGCTTATAAGACTGCATGGAACACTTTGAAGGTTAATGTTTGTTGAATGCCATGACAATAGCTTTGTTTTCTAAGTTGTTGTACACCATCTGATATGCCTCTATGTTCAGGGTGCGGATGGCATTCTTGTTCCTGGAGGGTTTGGTGACAGAGGTGTGCAAGGGAAAATTCTTGCAGCAAAGTACGCTCGAGAAAACAGAATTCCATACCTCGGGATTTGTCTGGGAATGCAGATCGCTGTGATCGAGATTGCACGATCAGTCCTTGGCCTGCGTGATGCAAACAGCACTGAATTTGATCCTGACACCAAGAATCCTTGTTGCATATTCATGCCTGAGGTCTTAAATTGCTCTACCTGGTGTTGAATCCACATCAGATTCAAAAAAAAAAAAACTCTATTTTTCTATCTTAATTAATATTTTGCATATTTTACTAACAGGGCTCAAAAACCCATATGGGGGGCACAATGCGACTGGGATCAAGGAGGACATATTTCCAAGTCAAGGATTGCATAGCTTCAAAATTGTTAGTATCTCTTACTCTTCTGTTGTCCTTGAAAGTTTTTGTGCAGAAATTTCTATCAGAATGCTTAACTTATGGTTTCATTGACGTCGGCTAACTATTCTTACCTGCATTTCCCTAGATATGGTAACAGAAGCTTCATCAATGAGAGGCACCGGCATAGATATGAAGTATGCACAACTGGAATGTCTTTTTCCATAGATGTAGCTTCTTTTTAGGGTCTCAGAATGCATATAATACTCTGTTTCATGCAGGTAAATCCCGATATGGTAGCGCGACTTGAACATGCTGGGCTTTCTTTCACTGGCAAGGATGAAACCGGACAGCGTATGGAGGTGTGAATTCTACCAGATAAATTCATATTACTTCAAATTGCTTTACTAATTTATATGAAAACAATGATTCTAAAGTTTATATCTGCAATACAGATTGTGGAGCTACTTAATCATCCCTACTTCCTTGGAGTTCAATTCCATCCTGAATATAAATCAAGACCAGGAAAACCTTCTGCTTTATTCCTAGGTTCATGTTTTGCTCAACCCTGTTCAAGTCCAACGTTTTAACTTCGTTTCGATTTGCTGTAAAATGTTAATTTTTGTCATGTCATGCAGGGCTTATAGCAGCAGCATGTGGAGAATTAGAATCTCTCTTACAAGTATGTCACATCAAAGAGAACGGGACGATCCCAATGAAGGTTCAACATGTTTACCAAAATGGATATGATACTAAGCTGGCAGCCATGTCATCATCAGAGTGTGGTCAAATATATAGCAGCTGCAACTGCTACCACAATGGCAATGGCAACGGCAACGGTGTGCTCCTTTGAGGGTTGTTGCTTAATGAATAAGGTGTTGTTATAAGTGGTAATGGTTCTGCTAGGGCGGCTTAGGGTTTTTTTCTGGTATTTTAGGAGCAAAGTTTGCTGTGTATAGCCAATTTGGAAAATGGAGTAGCTGCAGAGTTGATAGAAAGAGAGCTGGATCCCCAGTCTTTTTTAAAGGGGATAGCTTGTTCTGCTCATAGTTGTATTTTACAGTTCCAAATCTTTCTTGGGCTAGGGCTGTGTGCTTTTACAGTTTGTATTGTCTTCCCAAACTCTATTTTATTTGAATGGACGTTTTGAAGAGGTTGTAAAACATATTATGAAAACTAAAACATATATACTCTTGAAGCAAAGATATGTCCGACTTACACGTCAGCGGTTGGGGTTCAAGTTGTGATGTTGATAGTGAACCTCATAACCTACAGGTACGAATAGACGTTGGAGGAAGGGCTGCCCAATGACACTCTAACGCTCAAGTTAGTAATCTTATCCGCACAGCAGTGATTCACAGAGGCTTACATCTTCACACAACCTCTTTGAAAACTCTTTGTTGCGGCTTCTTGCTCAGACAGTAATCTCATTCTCAACAGGATTATCAAGTTCTGCGAACCATCCTAACAAAATTACACATGAAACTGTTCAAGTTTCATTATCAGCCCAACCATCCATGATCCATCCCACACAGACATTTCAACGAACACCTGGAGGCTGGAGGGTTGTGACAAAATGGATTGGATACAGCCGGCCCATCGTTAATCCTCCTTTGATGGGCTCCTGGTATTCGAGCTTTATCAGAATTTTTGGGTTGAATGATATCAAGAAACAAGCCCATCAACCTTTTTGAGTCATCACCTTTTGGGATCTTTACAGTCCTTTTCAGACGGGGAATTCACATGGGAACTACTCATAAAGCTTAAAAAATATTTGAAAACCATAAAGAAAGCAATAGAAGAATAATATTATATATATATATATATATATATATATATATAATGAACAAAGATCCTTTTGTAGTTGGCACACACGTGGAGAGAAATGTAGCAAACCACGTATGCATGATTGCATGAAGTTTGCCAATAAATAATGCTAGTTCAAATATGAAATATCCATGGGGGGGGGGGGGGGGGGGGGGGGGGACATTATGTACGGGTGACCTTTCATTTTCTTCATTTGTTGCTCGGGTATAAACTGTAAATGACCAATGGAACTCGTTGAATTTGAATCTATATGTACATCTATATATATACATGCGTATAACCATATATGTATATATGTGTGTGAGGAAATTTATAAGGGTTAGGATTTTAGGTGTGCAAAGACAGATTAATTGAGATGGTTTAGTTCTTGAAGTAACTTAATTAGGAATCAAGAATAATTGATCAAACCTTACAGGATAGTTGATGTGGTGCCCGACTATATATATATATATATATAGCTTAATTAATATTAAGCACATCTAGTCAACACCAAGTTAGGTGCATCCCCACCACACAAAACGTAGACCTTTGAAAAGAGTAAGGTTGCCTAACTCCTTGACTCACTGTTACATACGGGTGCCAGACCCCACCACTACAATTTTCTTGAATCATAAATGTGTGTTTGATCGGTGGTTTACAAGTCTAGCAAAATATTTTTGTTTTCAAATTAAGATCATGTTCATCGTAAACAATATTTGCAGATTTATGTTCAACGATCCAAAATTTTCATATTTAATTTTAATTTTTGTTTAGGACAAAAAAAAAATATCATCGATTAAAAATACATTAATGATTTAAAAAAAGAAGCTCGTCCGTTGCATACAGCCTCGTATATGATTAGAGACAACTGGCCCCATTTGCACATCTTGCAATATAATATATACGAAAATAAAAACCACGCAAGTGCAATGATTAAAATCGCCCATATGATATTGGTATCAAAATTAATTATGAAAAGAAATTCATCGAGTAAACAATCATATATATATATATATATATAGAGATGATCAAAGAGACGTAGAGACTAGTTGCATATGACATGAAGAAATTGAGAATTTGTGAAGTTACATGTTTGCCCCTTTTGACCCACCCAATGAATTTGTTTGAAACGAGCATGCATTTGTGTTGGTTTCAACTCGACCAGGAGAGGAAATGAATCTAAGAAAGAGGTTGCAATGAAGATTGAAAAGGGCATTTGGTCTCATTTTGGAGGGTGGAGGGTCCTCTCTCTCTCTCTCTCTCTATATATATATATATATATAGGGTTGGCAGTTTATTCAATTATTGCATTTATTAGGTACCTTTTCTCCCATATCGATTACACATACACAATTTCAGTAGCTACACTGTTTGAACACCCATACCACACACAATTGAAGTGGTTATATCATTGTATTTACTATTTAGAGGTGAAAGATTTCGCAGGTCGGATGTTCAAATTGGTGAGACGTAATTTTTTGGACTGATAACACGAGCCTACTTTTGTGAAGTTACAGGTATGATTTTTGTTTACGTTACAAAGTGCTAATTAATTAGTTGACTAATACATTTCTTAACTAGAAGTTTAGAACCTCCATAATTATTAATAACAGCTAATTGTAAGCCCGTGATTTGCGGTAATTGCAATTATTGCCTATTTTGTACCGCATTACATTATACGTGTTCCATAATATGTTTAATTTTGTTTTCTTTTTTTTGTTCGTTCGTGCATTTGTTCTCCTAAAATCACGTTTCAAATACTTGATCTTATCTCCTCTTATTCACTCTAATATTTGTTGCGAGCGATTAATTTACCATCAAATTTATTTCAATGAGGAGAGGGATCAAGAACCCTATATATAATTTACAACAATGACTCAATCCATAAAAAAATTATAAATACGTACATAGCCTAGATCTTGCTATATTATGAATATATCTTTTATATTCATCTTGATACATTTAACCTTAGTGACACATTAATTTGGTCATTGAATATGGTTTTACTTTTTATGATACGAATTGAATAGATATTTTTTAAAATAACAAATGATACGCGTCAAATATGTACATCACACCCTCTAAAGTTTCATACTAGATTATAGTATTAATAATGATTTAACTCCTATGGAGTCACTTGATTTGCGAATTAGTGAGAAAAAATATCAATAAATATGTATTAATATATTAATTATATAACAGAAAAAAAAGAAGCAAACATTAACACCCACGATTCTCCTCAGGGAGGGCACAACTGTTTAACACAGTAACATAATTTAGGCACAACCAGGCCAGCAGGAAGCATGTTTCTCTCTTCTTTTTTTTTATTGATTAAAACTTTTTCCCTTTTATACCTGGGCCGGTGGGCCCCACAAAAGAAGCTTGGGAGAGTGGGAGGGAGGGAGGTCCAAAGAAATCCCAAGAACAAGGTGGCAGCTTATAACTCGTGTGAAGGAAGAAGAACCTTATGCTCCGCATTCGTCGCTCAAACGCATGTGTGTCCGGTTTGGATAATTGAATTTATCTGATCTGTATTAAATCAAGTTTGAACGTAACTCGTATGTTCGAAATCTGAGTCCAAACATAAAATTTTTGTCCGATTTAAAATCGGGTCCGGATTCAAACACATAAATCTTGTTTGATTTACTTATCTAGATCTTAACTTAGATTAGGTTGCTGTTCTATTTATTTGTTTGAATTTAAATCAATATGAATATGAATTTGATCAATTAAGTACGTCTCTGAAATCCAATCCGGGTTAAAATTTGAACATGTAAATATTTCATAAACACGTACTATTATCCGACCCAAAACTGATTTATAATCGATTTTTTTTGTCACCTCTAAGTTTATACGCCAAGCCCCAAATGTTACAATAATGATTGTGAATTCTAAATATTTACTATTTTTTTAAATGGAAAGGGAGAATTCAAACCCTAGTTATCAGGATGATACCCGTTATCTTTACTACTCCAACTATTGACTTGTATATCTAAATATTTACTCCACTTATTTATACATAATTTAACAAATTAATAAATTAAATTATAATAATAATTAAAAATAAAAAGAAAAGAACGTCCAAACAATTTCTTATTCGAACAATGACGGACAACAACATGGAAGCAGAGAATTCGCCGCCTATTAGAACTCCTCATACTCTTCTCTCTCTCGTTCGATTTCACAAGGACTGTTCTCTCAACAAGACCTGGTCGTCCTTTTCCCTCTCACACACATTTGTCTCGAATTTCCATCTCACCCTTCTCTCTCTGGCCTTTTGCGATCATCTTCGGTTCTACTCAAGATTAATTTCGGTACATGCTTCCTTTTCTACTGTCTAGTTTTTTGTATGTATGTGCATTGAATACCTTTCAATTTCAGTGATTTCGTTTCCTTTCCATGTGATGTTATGTCGGTGAATTTGTTGAGATCTTCTGCTTTCTTCAAAATATTAGCGTAAGTATGTATTGTCTTTCCTTTCATCATTGTTTGAAGCCCGGTTATTGCTGTTCTGTTGTTTCAGATGGTGTTTCTGTGACCCAGATGATGTTTCCTCTGTCTCTGTTTGGGATTTGTTTGTTTCCTTGTTAAAAGTTTCATTTTTCATAATTCTTCTGCAATGATACGTCTTCATCTGGATTCAATTCAGAATATTTTTTCTGTTCTTCCGTATGGGTTCTGTTGATTTTTTATGATGGATCTCGGGATTTTGTAATTTGTTTTCCTCTGTCTCTATACGTAATTGGGCTTTGTTTATTTGCAGATGTTGATCAAATGATTAGAGTCGATTTTTTTTTTCATTTGACTTCTGATTCTTGAGAATATTTTTTTTCTGCACCAGACATGCTCTGACAAATTAGTGACTTGAATTTGTATAATTCCCTTTCTTCTTTTATTATTTTTTGCTTATTTGTTTGATGATCTCAGCTTACCTGGTCTCTCTGGATCTTGATATGGTTTCTGCCTCTGCGTTTTGGCTATTTCAGTTGTGAAGATTTTAATTCTCTTTGAAATTAAAAACCTTTTTGCTATTTCTGTGAAATTTTAGTATAGGTCCCAGCTATGCTTTTTACTTCTTGTTTTGATTTGTCTTTTGCTCTCTCCTATTCTTGCGGGCTTCATTTTTTTGTATGTGCGCAATTGACCTGAAATAACTGGAGCATTTTGTGATTTCCACTGCAGAAGTTTTTACCGACACCATAAACAAGAGGATATCTTATTGGATCACGGATACAAGGCATAGGATTTGATTCAAATACAGATTACTCACTAAGAAGGGAATTTCCAAATGCTAAATTTTGGCAGGGCCAGAACGCAAGCAAGGGGTACTAGATCTATGCCTTTCTCCGGTGAGTATTTCTGTAAACAATTATGCCTGGTATGTACTAGATCATGGATTTTGGTACATTTGACGTCTTTGTGAAAATAAGAGAAGAATCATCCGTAACTTTCTGATGAGATGCTTGGAACTTTTAGCGAAACATTTTCTTTTAATTCAGAATTCAGAATTCTGATTATGTATATGTTATTCAATTCAACTGGCTAAAAGAACTTCACGACAGTTACTGGAAAATTGTGAAGGTTTTATACTTTAAAATGACCATTCCACCATTCCACTTGGTCCTTTTGGCTTCACGGGGGATTTCCACTTTTACTTGTATTTCTCTTTGGTTCATTTAAGCCTTTATAATGTTGTCGCAGGTTTGGATTATGCAGACCCAAAAAGGAAGGGTAATTTTGTAGGGAAGATCCTTTTGGCTGCTGTTCTGACGGCCTTATGCATTATTATGTTGAAGCAATCCCCAACCTTTAATAGCCCCAGCCCGGTAACGTCTTTATCCTATTTAGGTCTCTTTACTTTGACTGCTCATGCTAGAATGACTGTTTGTAAAAGAAATAGACTCAATTCTTGTAATTAGAAACCCCTCCTAAATTTTCTCTTTAGTTTGAAGTTGAAGAATAAGCCCTTGAATTTTAAAGGTAGGGGAATGTATGTAGTTTCCAATATTAGCCTTTTCTTTCCTATCTTTGGAAACTGGTGTCTGCCACTAGTTTGGACCCTATAAATGTTCATTTTATGCATAGATGTACATGAAAATCTGCTAATATACTTACATTATAGGACTTTGTCACAACCAGACAGTTGATATCTTTATATTTACAAAATTAGACACAAAATCTTGATCGGCTAGTATAAACATCGGTGTGATGTTCTGTCCATATTTGAGGTAGCATAATGCCTACATAATTTGATTATTCTGTCTGAATATTCTCTACATATTTCTCTGAGTAATTGGTGATTGAATAACAAATACCATATGAAAATATGGAATGAGTAATAACATGACAACCATCTGGAATGTCGTTCATTCACAAATCCAATGGATTCCAGATGCATCTTATTCCTGTCCAAGTGATTAAACTTGAGAAGCAGTGACTCGACTTGGAATTTTTTTAGTTTTTTCTGTTGGATTTTCTATCCCGGTCCAAAAGTTCTTTCCTTTTTTTAAAAATAATTTTAGCAGTCAAAGAAAATTTTTCCCATTTCTTGATTTATTTTATTCCAGTTTTCTCTTCATGAAACGGGTGTAACCCATGTCCTAGTGACGGGCGGTGCTGGCTATATTGGTTCGCATGCTGCTTTACGACTTCTTAAGGAATCATATCGTGTAACCATAGTGGTATGTCTCCTCCAGGCTTAAAGTTTCAGAACTATGTATATTGCTGTTTGATGGCATTATTCATCATTGATTTCTTATGAGAACAGGACAACCTTTCAAGGGGAAATATAGGTGCCATCAGGGTTCTACAAGAATTATTTCCAGAAACTGGGAGGCTCCAGTTTATATATGCTGACCTGGGGGATGCAAAAGCTGTATCCTTACTATTCTCGTTATATCATTCAGTATTTTATTCAAGACTCAGGAGGTTTAAATCTTATTCGTTGAAATTGGATGTATTTTTTTGCTTTCTTAACTGTGGTTCAGGTTAACAAAATATTCTCAGAGAACGCATTTGATGCTGTGATGCATTTTGCAGCAGTTGCTTATGTTGGCGAAAGTACGCTAGATCCTCTTAAGTAAGTATTGCTTATGATTTATAGTGGCCACAAAGTGTCATAAAACTTGAGATGGACAATTAATCTTGTTTTCACTTGTTATGAATTTTGAGTTATATAAACTTTTAAGTTCGTTTTCTTTGATAGATTTTTGAAGTTTGGTAAAGTGGTTATTGGTAAAGTCTGCGAAGTAGCCTCCCAAATTGTGGTGTTAAATTATTTTGAAATCTAATGTCCTTTGTGGTATATGGCTATATGCACTTTATAATGATAATTCTGGCTTGTAATGCGCAGGTATTATCACAATATTACATCAAATACCTTGGTAGTGCTAGAATCAATGGCTGCTCATGGTGTGAAGACTCTGATTTATTCCAGTACATGTGCAACATATGGCGAGCCTGAGAAGATGCCCATTACTGAAGAAACTCCGCAGGTAAAATCACTACCTATGATTCGTATTGATTGATTATAAAATACAAAGTTGTTATGCTACATTTTTTTTGGGATGTATTTGATTTTATTTGCTGCTGATTTATCTCTGGTATGGCTCAAACTCAGAACCCAATCAATCCATATGGGAAAGCTAAGAAGATGGCTGAAGATATCATCCTGGATTTTTCCAAAAATTCAGACATGGCAGTTATGATTTTAAGGTTGGTGTTACTATGTTCAGTAGTATAGAATTCTCATTATTTTACATGTCTTCTTTTACTTCATTAATGGAATGTGGCAACTACAAGACCTGGTTTATGAATTATGAGGCATGCTATGTTCTTTGGGACTAAGCAGGAATTCTTGAACCTTCAGACTGCAATTATTGGAATGTGAAAGTTTGCAATCATAGTTTAAATATACCACTGTTAGCGTCCTTTTGTTAGCTGACAATGCTGAGTGGCTTGAGGGAATGAAATGCAATTATTGTGGAGAGAAATAACTGCATTCAAGAAAGATCGAAAGTGGCTTTTAGCCTTTTACATTCAAGTTAAGTCCTGTGCAATAAATCAAAGACCATTTGTATAGGTTAGGCTTCAAATTTTCTCCATTGTCCAAAGAATTAAGTATCAATTGTTTCTAAAATAGCTTTTGGGCATTTTCAATTGTATTCTGGTTGTGATGGTGGCTTAGAATCCTTGGAAACTTCTCCTTCATACACAAAAACTCTAGATTTTCGTAGTTAAAAAACTGGGGTATTGAAATTCTGGCAGTACCTGAACATTGAGTCCATTTAGTTTATAAAGCATTGGAGGAGGCTTTGGAGATTTATTGTAGTGCTCCTTTTTCTTTTGTCCCTCCTATTGTTTAATAATAGGATACTTGTGCTATGAATTGATTTTGCGGTTCATGAATAACTTGCAGATATTTCAATGTAATTGGATCAGATCCAGAGGGCAGACTAGGAGAAGCTCCGAGACCTGAACTTCGTGAGCATGGTCGAATTTCTGGCGCTTGTTTTGATGCCGCTCGTGGTATTATGAATGGGTTGAAGGTGATCCGTCTTCCCTTGAGTTTTTCTTTTCCGACATTGGTATATGGCTTTGGCAATAAAAGATTGGCCACCAGATTCGTATATAGATGAACGGTACTCAAAACAATAGTTAGGATCATTTCACAATAAATAAACAAAGCCACAGATTGAAATCTTTTCAGAAAATGCTATTGAGTATTTAGTGTTTGAGTATCTGTTGATTTCATATGAATTAAAAAGTTTCTTGAGAAGTGGAACCAACCCCATCCCATGTTGTATATATGGAGAGTAAGAGACTAGAAGTGCATTTCAAGGAGTGAGACAAACTTATCTGTGGTGTTTAGTTGCCCTTCTTAGTTGATGTTTCTTGTTTCAGCTGTTTAAAGTCATTGTTTCATCAACCCTTTTAACTGGATTAGATGTGTTGGTTTTGGCTTTTATTCCTACTATTCTCTGGGTTGGTAATTAGATTGAGAATATCTAGAGAAGTTTCAGTCGAATGTATCCGTGCAGGTTAAAGGAACAGACTATAAAACCCCAGATGGCACCTGCGTCCGGGATTATATTGATGTTACTGATCTGGTTGATGCTCATGTGAAAGCTCTCCAGAAAGCAGTTCCTAGCAAAGTTGGAATCTACAATGTTGGCACTGGAAAAGGTAAATGGATAGATAGTCATCATACGGACATTGTTTTCTGTTTATCATGGTTGCCCATGACTTGCCATATAATTGTTCTTAAATGCTGTATCCATTATCGTTTTCAGGCAGATCAGTAAAGGAGTTTGTGGAAGCATGTAAGAAGGCAACCGGAGTAGATATCAAAGTTGATTACCTACCCCGACGGCCTGGTGACTATGCTGAAGTATACAGTGACCCGACTAAGATCTTGCGCGAGCTGAACTGGACAGCACAGTACACTGATCTTCAGGAGAGTTTGCAGGTCGCATGGAGATGGCAGAAGTCCCACCGCGATGGGTATGGATCCTCGCCAGTGATGTCTTCTTGAGAAATTTAGTTACTACAGGAATTCAACGCAACGCAAACCCCTTGGCAGCACAGAGAATGTTGTCCTTCTATCCCCTATAGAAGAGGGGTTTTCAACTGGAGGTTAATTTTTTGAACCCTTCCTATGAGGGAGGGGTTAGTTGTAGGGAGTGGCTAATTCATTATATGTAACTCTGAGATTATAGCTCAATAATATATTGCCCAGTCGCAGGTATAGGCTTTTATTGAGTCATATATACATGTTAATTCTTCTTCTTGCTTCTCTAATGGGGCAAAATTTTTCTACTAAAACAACGTCCATGAAGGTGCTGGTCAAAAACTACTGTCAAAGACAAAGGATTAATACAATGAATAACAAAGGACTTATGAAATAAATTATTTCAACTAATATATAAGGAACTAATAACAAAAGATCAATCCCTTATTTCCAGTAATTATTTTAAATTTTTTTTGAAAGAAATAATAGATTTATTTGAACATTGTGAATGTAAATATGTGATCATGTTTTTTTTTTCTCCTTCTTTAAAAACAATTATATTGATAACAAAATTAGTGACAAATATGAATGGTCGGATGAATTTTAAGTAACATTTATGTAATTTTAAAGATAAATTTAAAATCTAACTGTTAAAATAATTTGTATTTCTCGTTTATTATTTTTTTAAAACCTGTCATGGATGTGTTTGAAATTTTTTTGTTGGGTCGTGATCAATGTCATGCCACTTCTCCAAATAAGCCGTACCTCTACAAATAGGCAAGCCAAAGTTCATGCCCCCACGTTGTTCCCAACAAAGTGAGGAGTGAGGACAACATATTTGCATCATTGTGAGCCATGTTTTTCATAACCCATTAAAAAGGACATCAAATGCAATCCATGCCTCCCTAAAATAAAATGTAACAATTGTGATTGCTACAATACCATTTCATTGGCCTTTTTCTGTTGGGCTAGGTATGGTGGCATAGATTTTGGTTGACCCCGATGTTAACTTCTTTTATGTCATTTGGGCTCCACTTAACCAATAACTACCAACAAGTGGTTTGAAGTGTTTTTCCTTTATGCATACAAGCCAACATATTTTCACCATTGTGTGAATAATGTGACCAAACAATTCTCTTCCTTGTCATGTCAGCTAAACACTTTTTCTCAAGAATATAATGGCTTCAATGACACCTACATCACTGCAATTGCTCTCAAGTTGGTTTTTTCTCAATTAGATATCAAATGTCTTTTAAGTTGGTTGTGTGGGTCAAAAATCATTAATATGCACATTCATGTTACAAAACCCACTAGAAAGTTCGATTGACAATACTAGACCCACGAGAGTCTGAGTCAGGCAAGCTTAAGACCCAAGATCCAACCGACACTAGACCCACGAGAGTTTAAGTCGAGCTTGATTCCGCATGGGTGTAAACTATGCTCTTATATAATATTCATGAATAAACAGTAGATTGACATTGTCTGATCGTCTCAAACACTAAAAACGATCCTGGATACGGCAACTTGAGACAAATCTCGGAACATAAACCAGCCAATACGCCAATATTGACGGTGAAATCGATCATCGCCTGGGGATGATCCTGGCCTGCCAACAATAATATGTATGTATATATATATATATATATATATATATATATATAGATATAGATACAGTCTTGGACTAGGGGGCTGATTATCATAGAGGCTTTTACAGTTAAAAGAGTTTTACAATTTATACAATATTAAGCTTCATGGATTTAGTCTTGCAACCGCAGCTTTTGCTATTCCTGACCATCTTCCTTAGCTCTTGCTATTTTCTGTACAGACGCATGTCCTCTGGTGCCAGAAAATTGCCTCCCGGGAGCTTAGGATGGCCGATAATTGGCGAGACCATCGAATTCCTAACCAAGAAGCCGGAGAACTTTGTTGGCGAAAGAATGAACAAGTACTCCTCGGATGTGTTCTAGACAAATATACAAGGGGAGACGACTGCTGTCTTTTGTGGTCCTGGGGGCAACAAATTTGTGTTCCACAATAAGCAGAAGCTTCTCAAAGTCTGGCATCCACATAGCATGCAGAAGCTCTTCTACACTCAGAAACTGCAGCAGCAGGCTCCGGCTCCAACTCCAACTCCAACTCCACCTCCACCTGAAGCAGCAGGGAAGAAAGAAACAAAGCAGTCTGCGGGTTTCTTTGCACCAGAAGCATTAATGAGGTACTGGATAAGATAGATTTGATCACACAGTACCATCTGAAGACACTCATGGGAAGGGAAAGAAGTAAAAGTATTCCCCCTTGCCAAGACCTACACATTGGCATTGGCTTGCCAGTTGTTCTTGGGACTGAATGACCCTGAGAGAGTAGCAAAACTAGTAGGCAAGTTAGATGAACTGAATCAGGGAATGTGGACAATGTCTTGGAATATTCCAGGGACACCATTTCATCGTGCAAAAAAGGCCGCTGTTTCTATTTGCGATGCTCTTCGACAGGATAATCAAGAAGAAGTTTGCTGCCATGGCAAGTGGGGCTCAAATGAATGACTTACTAGCACACATGATCAGAACAGACCAGGAGAGCCAGTTCAAGTCCCCTGCTGACATTGCTGATTCAATGATGGGATTGATTTCTGCTGGCTATAGCGCTGCGGCTGTGGCTCTGACATTCTCAATCAAATACGTTGGAGAGAGACCAGATATCTACCAAAAAGTTCTCTCAGGTAATTAATTATTCACTAAGTTTTATGAGTTCTATTCTTCAAACTAACAAGCTTATCCATTTGATAAGAACAACCGGAGATCAAATCGTCAGAAGGCTATGGTGAAGTCCTTGATTGGGATTGCTTACAAAAAATGAACTACAGATGGAGTGTAGTATGCGAAACCATGCGAATCACAGCACCTCTGCAAGGAATGTTCAGAGAAGCCATAACTGATATGACATATGCTGGTTTCACCATTCCAAAAGGGTGGAAGGTACACTACACTATTCAGAAGTTTATTAAGAAATTAGTACTCCTAATCATGTGAATGTAAAATCATTTTTAATTTGCAGATTTATTGGACAGTTAGTTCGACAAACAAGAACCCAAACTACTTTCCGGACCCTGAAAATTTCGATCCTTCAAGGTTTGAAGAAAGACAAGCACCATATACATTTGCTCCATTTGGAGGAGGACCGAGAATGTGCCCTGGAAAAGAGTGTGCCAGGGTTGTGTTGCTGACTTTCCTACACAATGTTGTGACAAAATTTAACTGGGAGGTCTTATTTCGAGATGAGAAAGTAGTTGGAGACATGGCACCTGCACCAGAACCTAGGGCTTCCAATCCGACTCCATTCGCGCAATTGATCAGTGCTTGCCCTTTTTTCCTTCAAAACCATCGAATGTTTTACTCTCTTTCAATGTATAATCCTTGATGATATAATAATAATAATCTGTTGCCAACCCTTCTGGTTTGCTGCAAAATCTAGATGATAAAAGCATAAATGGTATTAAATGGGCCTTTCATAGGCCCAAATAGAGTTTTCATGTGTATAAATAAGTAATAAGTCAGGCACAAGGCCCGTCTTTTTGTTAAGAGTGGCCTGGATCAATTAATAAATCGTGTTCTTTGTTTGCTACTTAGCGTGTTAATTAACTGGGCCTCTTCGAACTTCGTAGGCCCAAGGAGTGAATGTTGTCAGAAGCCCAATCTTTTCTTCTGTTTTTTTTTTCCTAGAAGCCCAATCTTTTCTGAAGACAAAGAAGGCCCAACATTATGCCTTACAGTGATTCTGGTTTAGCATCTGTGGTCATAGTGTCACGTGAGGCTCGACTGAAATGTTTTCTTGCAAACATATTTGCACGTGCCGGAATCCATTCAAGTGGGATCCGATGCATAAATTATGGTTTCATGATGAATTTGATTGCAAAATAGCCGTTACTCATCTGGGAAAAAAAAACATCATCATATTCATATTGAAAACTCATATTTTTGATATTTCAATTATCACCGTACGGCACCGTTTTTAAGCAAAAAGTAGAAGCTTGTATTTTCACCTTAAAATTAGGATTTGTCGCAAAAAAGTGGTAGATTGTATTGATATATAAGAATTGTTAACTTCTATGGATAGTTTCACTTTCCAACTATCAACAACACGTTTTATTGGAGGAGAACGTCTCGTAGTAACTTTGTAGTTAAGTGTGGTGATTCTGTGAGAACACTCTATTGAAATGGGTGTCTATTGGGAATGTAAAACCATGCGGATTCGATGTAACAATCTAAAATAGACAATATTATTGATGTGTATTGGATTGAAATTCTAATAAAGAATAAAATTAACTTATCTTGCTCGGATAATCACAAAAGAAGAATTTGACCAAATTTAAAAAAAATAAATTGAAAGAGAATAAGAGGTGGGTGTGGGTCAATAAATTATAGCAAAGAGGGCACATGGGGAGATTGTCATCAATTGCAATCAAAGTGAAAGTGATTCTAATGATGTTGGATTCACCATCTTTTGAGACCTCTTAGGAACCCTAACGACTATATTATAGGAAAAAAAGAAGTATAACGATAACATGCATGTCCCACCAAATTGACAAACACATGTATATATAAATATACCCCATCATGTAAGTAAACAAAAAGTTGGTGCATTCATGAAGACCGTAAAGAAAGAAGAGTACTAATATTGTTCCTTATTTTAACATCCAATGTGGCACTTGAATTAATGAACCCGAGTTATTCATTAATTATTAATGTAAATGTAGGATTCACTAAACATCTAACGTGTGGTGTAATTGGGGGGTTAAAATGAGAGCAAGAGATTGGGGACAAAACATTTTTTACGAAAGAATAATGAGATGTCAAAGTATGTATATAATTAATTACTTTGAGAAGTATAGTAATTTTATATCATTGTTGTGTTATATATATATATATTCACAGGGCACCAAGACTCCATTTCCTCTGGGTTTCCTGGTGCAGTTTAAAGAAAAAAAGAAAAGATTTTGCAGTGAAAAACAAGAAGCAGTAATCACACACCGCCCCACTTGCACTTTAATTTGCTACAGAAAGTTCTGATTTTTAACATGGTGAGGCACTCTTTTGAGGGCCAAATCGTGGGATCAATAGGTCAAAAATCGATAATACAGATATATTCCTAAAACCATTCTTCACATTAATTCATGCTTTGATTTATCTAACTAAAATCAGTGAAGCGGGTTAGATGATTGGGTGCATATGCCAATGGCAGTCATGTTTTCGTTTATTTGGCACTAGGAGACAGAACCCAACAGTGGGAAAAGGAAAAAAACAAATAAAACGTTCATCTCTGATCTCTCTTAATTTGTCTTCTTTTTTTATAAACAAAACGTTCAAATTCACACCACCCAAGAAAGTTGCAGATTCTTTATACAGTTCAGCTATTTAATACTCTCTCTACTTACTCTGTCTCTCTAAAAAGTGTGCGATAGCCAAAAGGAGACCTCTTCACAATAAAGATTAAAGAAAGAATTCCAGTGTTCTTCCACATTCCCCTTCTCATCAATGGGGGCTTAATGGGTTATTGCACTTTTGCTCTGCAGCTGTTCAGGGTTTCCACAGGAGGGTCTTTTTGGCTTTGTGGTTTTCTTCAATTGGCGACTGCTTGAGCATGGTTTGCTGAGAAGAAGTTCTCTTCCGTGTGTTTGATTTCTGGGTTTGGTTTTTCGGTTTCACTCTTCGAAATGAGGAGGAGTATTAGTTGGTTGTATTTAGTGGTGGTGCTTTGCTTGGGAATTATAGTGGGGACTCTATGTCAGGATTTCTCAGATGATGAAACTTCTGCTATTTACATTGTCACTCTTAAACAACCTCCTGCTGCACATTACTTTGGAGAAGAGCTCAAGACGAGAACCCGTGGGTTCAAACACGCTGGTTCTGGGAGACTGACCAGATGGGACAAACCAAGGTACTAAATTTATGTCCTTTTTTTTCGTTTCCTTTTAAATAGGTATTGAAATTTGCCATTTCTGCTTCAAGCTGGAATTGATTTTGTATGCACTGCAACTCTTGGTAACTGTTTGAGTGGTTGTTGTTGGCTATTTGACGAGGGCTTCTGGTTTCATGCGATACATGGTTGGCAGTATAACTGTATAAGCAAAATGTTGAATCCACATTTTCTTGTTATCTACTTTTAAGGTATCTCAACTGTTACTTAATCGTCTCATCACTCATGGGGTCCTTACAAACCTCTCTGTGGGGTTCTTTTTGTGGTACAAGAATATGAAATATCCATTTTATTGCAAACTATTTTTCGGAAGCTTATAATATTACTTTTTCTCTTCATGTTCTTTTCTGTAGTTACCGTATACTATGTTTCATTTCTATGTTTGGTATGATAGATTTTCTTTGTTAATGCGATTATTGCTAGGGCTGTAATGCGATTAGTGATTTTAACAACCATATTTTTTGTCCATGATTTTTTTTAAGTTCATAATTTTTCTCTTTCTGCATTTCATGACTTTTACACATGATTGATCCAATTTATTTTGAAGAAAAAAAGAGTGAAATTTCTTACTTGTTGGGTAATAGGGTTTATGCTTTACCCAACAAACTGTTTCCTCATGTTTCTCTTTTTATTTCAAAGCTTTAGCCCTTTTAGGTTTTGCGAATAAATAACAGCTTGCTCAAATGCCTGTGCTTTTGTTTATGTTTTTTTCTAAATGTAGGAATACATCAAGAACTGATAGGAGGTCTGGTTCGTATATCGCTCGAGTTCATGATTCATTACTGAGGAGGGTATTGAGGGGGGAGAAATATCTGAAGCTGTACAGTTATCACTACTTGATCAACGGATTTGCAATTCTTGTTACCCCACAGCAGGTTTGTTATATTCATCATCATCATTTGTCATTATGCTTTCAATATAATTATGCCGGTAAATCCATTGGCGGTGTCCTATTTTTTTTGGGGGGAGGGGGTGTTCAATTCCTTGTTAATGCGTGTATGTATATGCCCTCCTTTCGCTGTACATTTTCTTTTCATTTCATCTCTTTGTTAATTATTTTATTTTATTGTTACTAGTTGTCTGTAGCCTCTTATTGCATTACAAGTCAAAACAAATTCAACATCTTGTGAATAAGCACTCGTATTCTTTCACAGACAAAATTTTGCTTTTTTTAGATTCTAATCTCGTTACATTGATGAATTTTTAAGGTAGAGAAGCTTTCAAGGAGGAAAGAAGTGGCAAATGTGGTTTTGGATTTCTCTGTTAGAACTGCAACCACCCATACTCCTCAGTTTCTGGGTCTTCCGCAAGGGGCATGGGTACAGGAAGGCGGATATGAAACTGCTGGAGAAGGAATTGTGATTGGTTTGGTTGATACTGGGATTGATCCTACTCACCCTAGCTTTGCAGATGATATATCTGATCGCTCTTACCCAGTCCCTTCTCACTTTTCTGGTAACTGTGAGGTCACACGGGAGTTTCCATCTGGCTCATGCAATAGGAAGCTTATTGGAGCTCGGCACTTTGCGGCATCTGCTATAACCAGAGGAATATTCAATTCTACCAAGGATTATGCATCGCCATTTGATGGTGATGGCCATGGCACGTGAGTGTCTTGTTGCATACTTCATGTGCTAGACTTGTATTTTGTGCAAATTGCTGTGCCTGTGTCTGATTTCTCAATGTCGGGTCTATTACAGTCATGTCTTTTGCTCTTTGTTGTAATGACTCACCACCATACCGAGTCCTACCCTCTAATTGAATTTTTTTTCTTCTGCTATATGATTCATGTTTTTGAGTGATGACTGCTGGTTTATCCTCGAGCCCTTCTGTATCTGATGTACAGCAACGCCATCAACATTAACTGTTAGAATATAATATATTACTTAATAGATGGTGTGGGACTAAGGGGGAAGGCAATGTGCGCAATTCCTAGTTAATAAAGATGTGCCTTAAACAAAGGTTGCTAGAGATAGTTTCCTGGGTAGAATTGATTCAGAGAAAACCAATATGCAGCTGATGCAATTGGGTTTGGATTAAGTTTCTTCCGTTCAGCCAAACTTGAAATGATGTCTCTAGTAGTTTGAAATGGTTGTAGATTTAGTTTGATTGTAGCTTTCATGTTTAGACTTGCTTTTGAAATAGCTTAATTATCTACCTGATTGTATTCAGAGGCAATATAGTATGTATTCATGTGCTATGGAAAAACAGTCTTCCATAAATTATGATTTTGTGTTATTATTTTAATTCTTAAAAATGCATGTAATACAGGCACACCGCTTCTGTAGCTTCAGGAAACCATGGAATTCCAGTGGTAGTTGCTGGGCATCACTTTGGAAATGCAAGCGGGATGGCTCCTCGTTCACAGTAAAACTACCAATACCTTCTAATGTTTCAAATTAATGCAGCAATTGTAGCTCATGACTATTGCCATCCAAACCAACACCATGACACTAGAGAAAATTTCTCTTTGCAGAGAGCTCGTTGAGTTTTTTTTTGCAGACATATTGATCCATAAGATGGCTCATACAAAGTTATACTTAATCCGTCGTTAAAAAATTTAATGCTCTTTTACCATGCCATTGTCACCATTGATTCCTGAACATAATTTTTCTGATCCATTATTTCTTGAATTGGTTCTTTAAGTTATTCAAGTGGTTGTTTCTTTTAATACCATCACCGCCTAGTCATTTTATGCTACCTTCGCCCTTGCTCTTTCGAAGGAGCTCTATTACTCCTGTTCTCCTAGTCATCAATTGTAGCGCAAAGCATTAAGTATCATGACTGCCAGAAACTGTAAGGGGCGTATGATTCCCTTTCTCAAGAGGCTTTCATATTTCTATTATGTTTCACTTGAACATGTGTACTTCAGTATTTATTCAGGGATACATTTATTAATGGTATGTCCATTCTCTTCCAGTATAGCTGTATACAAGGCATTATACAAGAGTTTTGGAGGGTTTGCTGCAGATGTTGTTGCTGCTATAGATCAGGTACATATGATTTACTTTTGGTTTGTCCCATGCAAGTTATATTCCGTCCCCATGACGATGTGCTAGCTAGTGAATTATAAACCTGAACTGCTGGTGCTTTTGTAACATATCGTATGTGAATTCTCCTTATTCCATGCCCAATCAAGGACTGGTGGGCATAAGTTACTGTTGATCGCTTCTTAATGTTGGCCCTGTTGGTATGACTGGAACCTTCTGACTTTTTTCTCTCTGGAAATTCCCTTGCTCTGTTTGCCCCCTTTCAGCTTCTATCTCCGATTTTGTGATTTTGCATTTCTTGTTCATCTTCTGCTTACTTCCCTATTACGCATTTTATTCTTCTGCAGTTTTTTCAATAGAAATAAAAGATTTGTTGGGTCATTACCCAAATCAATTATGCTTCTTAGTGAGGTATTTTAATCAGACGTGCATTTTCATTGCATTTGCAGGCAGCACAGGATGGGGTTGACATTGTAAACTTATCTATTACACCCAACAGACGCCCTCCTGGTATTGCAACATTTTTTAATCCCATAGACATGGCTTTGCTATCAGCTGTAAAGGCTGGCATCTTTGTTGTGCAAGCAGCTGGCAATACTGGACCATCGCCTAAGAGCATTGCTTCCTTCAGTCCCTGGATCTTCACAGTTGGTGCTGCCTCACATGACAGAACATATACTAACTCTATAGTCCTTGGCAACAATGTAACCATTCACGGGGTTGGACTTGCACGTAAGTCTTACTTCTTGAATTGATTGCTCCGTTTATACTCTTTTTATTTTGAGTGGGATTATCAGAAGAATAATGAGATTCATAATTTGTTATATTCATTGTACAATGTAGCCTGTGGAAGAATGAAAAAATAAAATGGAAAGAAAATAAATGATGTCAAAAGTGATTTGAAGTAGATTATGTTAATAATTAATATTCCAGGTGATTGCAGCATGCATGACTACTAACTAGATGCGAATTATGAAAATTGCAATTTCAAATAGTTCAGTCCATAACTTTCCTTATCATTGTTATTATTCAGGTTCATATTGCTTTCTGCCCATTAAATTTGCTGATATGTTACTTATTGCTGTGTAACAAACTGTATTGCTAGCAAGTTAGTAATACACCGTTTTTTTCAGCGGGAACACACAAAGATAAAATGTACACGCTTATTTCTGCACTTGATGCTCTGAACAATGAAACAACAATTGCTGATGATATGTATGTGGGTGAATGCCAAGACTCCAGTGGATTTGATAAGAATATGGTCCAGGGAAACCTCTTAATCTGTAGCTATTCAATTCGGTTTGTGCTTGGCCTCTCCACCATCCAACAGGCTTCAGAAACAGCCAAAAACCTCAGTGCAACTGGTGTAGTGTTCTACATGGATCCTTTTGTTATTGGTTTTCAGCTTAATCCAACTCCAATCAAAATGCCCGGCATTATTATTCCATCCCCAGATGATTCCAAGGTGCAGGTTCTTTGTGTATTTTCTATGCCTGCATGCAGAAATTCTTAAGTTTTTCTCTTAGACTAGAATGGTTTTTCTCTTAGAAGTATGGTGCTGTGCATTTAAAATTTTTCTTTACCTTTTTTATCTTTTCATTAATTAACTTTTCATGATTTGAGTTGCAGATTCTACTTCAATACTACAATTCTTCTTTGGAGAAGGAGGGACATACAAAGAAAATTGTCAGATTTGGGGCAGTTGCAAGCATTTCAGGAGGACTTAAAGCGAACTACAGTGTCTCTGCTCCAAAGGTAATGTATTATTCTGCTAGAGGGCCAGATCCTGAAGACAGTTTTCTCGATGATGCCGACATCTTGAAACCAAACTTAATTGCTCCTGGAAATCTTATATGGGCTGCTTGGAGCTCGCTTGGTACAGACTCATTTGAATTCCAAGGTATGTTAATATAATCACATTACAACAGCTGAACGATGATTCCTTGCAGCATGTGGCAAGATAATTGTTTTGTGAACATATCTAACACAATCAACTGATAATTTGTCCCATAATACTATAGGTGAGAGCTTTGCAATGATCTCTGGAACAAGTATGGCCGCTCCTCATGTTGCTGGGCTTGCTGCGCTGATAAAGCAAAAGTTTCCCAGTTTCACTCCTGCTGCCATTGGTTCTGCACTCTCTACAACTGCTTCTCTACACGACAAGAGTGGTGGACCAATAATGGCTCAGCGTGCCTATGCCAATCCTGATCAGAATCAATCTCCCGCAACACCGTTTGACATGGGCAGTGGTTTTGTGAATGCAACTGCTGCTCTTGATCCTGGTCTCATTTTTTATGCAAGTAAGTCCTTTGCATTTAGAGATACTATTTTTTTTCCTGCAAGAGAGTTTACCTTGCTCCGAGAAATCATTTATTCTAATAACTGTTTATTTTTTAAGTATCAGTCCTAGTGTAAGCACTGATTGTGACTTTACACTGATGAAGCATCAACGATAAAGAAAAAAGAAGCTCTAGGAATTGGAAAGGTAAATTCATGCAAAATACATAACTAGAGAAGTTTCATAAGCTTAACATATGCAGTGGTGATGAAGTGGCACTCCCTTGGGGCCCTTCTTAAGAGAGTAGACTTTCAGACCATGTTTGTGCGACATTCATAAATATCTAACATACATTCTGCATTGATGGTCCTTGACTACAAAACGCATATACACGTATGGCCAAGCATGTACTATATGCACTGACCATGTGTATAAATATCAGGTTCAAATCCATCTGTACCGCAAAGGCTGTGTTAGACCTAGTACATCCGACACAATCAACATTTACTTTTCGCTATTCAAATGTGATCCTATCATCCTAAGCATCTCATATCTTGTTCTAAGTTTGGATGTTATGATATGGTTGTCGTAGGTTATGATGTCTACATGTCGTTTCTTTGTGGCATTAATGGATCTGCTCCTGTGGTCTTGAACTACACTCGCCAGAACTGTTGGGTTTATAATTCAACCATTAGTGGTGCAGACCTGAACTTGCCTTCGATCACAATTGCGAAGCTGAATCAGTCTAAAACAATCCAAAGAGTAGTGACTAACATTGCCTGCAATGAGAGTTACGTTGTTGGATGGAGTGCTCCTTATGGGGTGTCTGTCAAGGTGAGTCCTACTCATTTCTTCATTGGAAGTATGGAGAAGCAGGTATTGAATGTTACTCTTAACGCAACACTTAGCAGCTCGGCTGCTAGCTACGGAAGGATAGGGCTTTTTGGAAATCAAGGTCATGTTATCAACATTCCATTGTCAGTTATTTTGAAAATCTCCGCAAATAGCACTAACAGTAACTGATGAATGAATAACTTGTGTTTCTTCCCCACCAACTACCACATCTGCTCCGTGATCTATGATTTGGTGTTCATTCGGTTTTTGTGCGTGTCTCACTAGCTAAATGTATTAACCAATTTTTTCATTCATTATGATGCAAAAGTATCGAGCATTCTGTATGTAGATACAGTGATTGAGTAATAATTCTTGAAGCTTTGTCCTCCCTCTCTCCCTCCCTCCCTCCCTCCCTCTCTCTCGAATAAATTCTGTACAGATTATATGGTCGAGAACAATGACTTCATCAAGGTTCTGTATTCTGATAAATTACTACTGGGAATTTTTGTTCTTCCATTTAATTGTTTCTCAAAGGAATGCATACCATTCATGTCATAATATTATTTATTATTGACAAGAAGGATATTAGAGCTACAAATGGGCACACACATGCACTTTCTTTTGTTAATCCAATGAAGTCGCTCTCATGGAGTGCCTTGTACTGCATTCATTGAAGGAGAAGAGCTTGAAAATCCTATCAATCCTGGTGGCACCATAGGCAGAGAAGAAAGAGAAGGTATGAATGGTATAAAAGGAAAAGGAGGAAATGGTTTGGGGAGGGTAGGAAAGCCAGGGAATGGAAAATTCACCACTACAGAACTGACAGGAGGAGGTGGAGGAGGTGTCAGTACTGGTTTTGGGTCTTCAAAAGTTGGAAGTGTTGGTAGCATTGGAGTTTCAGGTGTTTGAAAACTTCTTGTTTTCAAGTCCCGAAAGGCAGAGCATATGTTGGAGCTGCAGAGTGAAAGCAGAGTAAGGAAGTGGAGGAGGCCAAGCCTAGAAGCCATAACTAACTATTTTTCACTTTCGAGTTCTTGCAATGGTGAAATGGATGGAGGAGTTTATATAGGGAATTGGGTGTTTTTTTTTTTGAATGGCTGCATAGTTGTTAATTTGCCTGGTGTGGTGTTTGATCTGCTCTGGACCTAATTACTTGGAGAAGTTTTGTGTGTGTTGACTAGCTTAGTCAATTAAGGTTAGTATTAATTAAGTACGTTCCAGCACACAAACATGGGGGAATTGGTGTAAGGTGAAGATAGTGCTCTGTTTCTGGGAACAAAAAGTTGCTGATTGCTTGAATCCCATTCATTTTCTTTAGTAATTTAATCATCACCTGTCCAGCTTCAGTTCCATAGCAATGGCATTGTTACCAATTGTAGAGATTATTCACCATTTCTTCTATGCATCGGACGGATTTTGCTGTGCTGTAAAATTCACATCTCCTGTCACAGTTCATCTTGAAACTTGGTATCAGCAGAACTTCCAGAAATGAATTAATTTGGCAATGCACATACCAGCCATGAAACTAAAGATGGCAAGAGAAGAAAGCATTTTAAAGCAGAATGAAAGGAGGGACTTGTATTTCTTATAGTTTAGTAAATTCCCTACATGTACTAGGATTCATCCTATCGAAACGCAGCATCTACGTTATTGAGTCGGGTTACAGCAAATATTTCTGCACAACTCCTGCTCATCTTATGAATTTTCCAAAAAAAATTGGTTAACCGATGTTGAAATGAAATGCTTCATCTACCCATGAATCTGACTGTACTCTTTACTTACCTACGCCTTTTCTCCATCTCTTCAGTCAATGTTCTGTACGCGGCTCTCCATTCAGCACTTCGTGCCTCACTGCAGAAAATTTTATGCATTATCTTTAGTTCTTCAGGATTTGCCTTCCTGAATAGTTGTTGCAGTGCTAGCCGCTTATTCTCGCCCACCAAATGTTCATCTTTTAGAGCGGGATTATTCGGACCTGCCTTGGTCAAATGGAAACCAAAAAGCTTTGCATCTTTTTGCACTGCAGAGAAAAGTCGATCAGATAGGTGATGGTTGACTGCACTTGAACCGGATGATGTAGCAATCCTGTCTTGCCAGTACCGGCTGCTCAGGTGGCCGGGATCAAGAGCCTCGATAGCCTAAAGGTTACATAGATTGAAAAATCCGATACCAATGTCAATAACCAATGCACGCCATGGAACGACAGAAAGTTATTAAAGATTGTTTTATTCCCATAGACATTTACACGTTACCAGCAAGAACATGAGCTTCTATCAAGTAGATGAGAGAGCATATATCTATATCGTTACTTACTACGCCAAGTCCGAAGGGGTAAAAGGACATAATCATGCCAAAAACAGATGAATTAACAAACGTGATCTTCTTAGCCATAGCCTATTATTTTGCTGCTTAATCTTTTTAGTCCAAGCATAATGAGAAGCCCATAGAAGAAATTAGAAAAGAAATTTAAAGAGAATCACAGTATTTTATGTTTTGGTTTCATTTTTCTGCAAAAGCCAAATTCAAAAACTTTTTTGATTATCTAAACATTTTGATGAGTATCTAGCTTAAAAGTATGAGAATGCAGAGAGGTTCTAGGATGGTTAGTCTTACCTTGCCTAATTAAAAGAGCTAAACAACACTATTCCCCTTACATCTTTTCATGATTTTGTAGGTACTGAGGTACAGGACAATATTTATATAATTTTCCTGAGATTGAGTTCACAGTAAAGTAAATTAATCTAATTGGAACGCTAGAAACGAATATGTGAACCAATAGCTGGACTGAAGGCCATGGAGTAGGTTTACCGCAATAATAGGCGGTGAGAGAAACCCAAACATTTCAAGTCCATTAATGCTCTGCACGGCTTGCAAAGGGGGCAGATCTCTTTCCCATGAGTTTTTACGCCGTACAATTTCTTTATTTACTTGCTGCAACACCATTTCCCAACACTTCTCTGCAGAGGCAGCTGTGAAGCTCTCATTTGGATGTTCTTCTAAAGTAACCTGAAATTTATGGTAGGAAATAACTCAAATAAGAGAAGGCATACATAGCGCAAAAGTAATAACAACGATAATGATAAAGAATAAGTGAATAACAAACCCATAAACTTAAAAAAAGCTAGAAAAAAATAAAAAAACAAAAACAGAAAAGCAGCTACTATAGCATCTACAGTGAAGAGAACAATAATTTAAATACTCTTGCATCAAGATTATTGGTCTGTATGTGTTATGTGCGTGTGCCGCAAACGTGCATGTGTCTTCTGCCATGACTACTATCTGAGCCCATTAAGGAATGAAAGAGATGGCGAAAAAACTTGCAAATGTGTTCAAACTTTGATTTAAACCCCGTGGAGTGGAACTGAACTCTCACAGCTTTAGTGAAACACCAATTGCTGGAAACAAGAAAGTATAGTGAAACAGCTTGTTGGACCAAGCAAGCCAAGCTTGAATATGGCTCTTAGGTCATTCCTGAACACTAGAGCACGTTTTTTTTGAAAAAGAAAACAATGCGGTAAAACCAACCTTAAACAGAGGCCCAAGGAACCCAGCATCCAGCACTTCGGAGATATAGCTACAAACTTTTGCTGGATTATGCACACTGAAATACTTAATGCGGCTTTTAAATCCTGTGAAATTCAACCAAAATCAGAGGAATATAGTTGTTCTCCCATAGGCAGAAAAGAAAACTAATTGTCTTACTGCAACCTACCTTTGGGGAATATAGCCTGTGAATTGCACCATGGCTTCCCAGACATGACAGATCCAAAATTTAAAGGTACAACAGAAAAATCCAGCCTTCCTACAAGGTAGCTTTGATCAGCGACCTTTACATCTGAGATATTGACGACATCAGATCTCAACAATTTGTTTGATGATGCCACTGAATTTTCTATTGGAACCAAAAGATCAACCCCAAACAACTTTTTTCCACCATTTGAACAGCCATGCCTAACAACTCCTGAAAATGAAGATAAGTTTCTATTTCTTTCATGAGATTCAGATGAATTCAAATCGCAATCAAGCACAATAATATCTATTTGTTTTGTTGAGTTCGAACTGCAAATTTTCTTTTGCTTGCACACTGACATTGGTATCTCCTTTGAGATAGCTTTGTTATCACAGCTTTCAGATACATGCAGCACTCCACTTTCATGATCAGCAGAATCAACATCAAGATTCAAATCGGGACATCCTAGTTTCCCCGCCTTTACTTCTTCGCCCTTTACCAGATCATTATTTGAGGTGCTGACATGGCTATCAATAGTGACATGAGACGCACTTGAAGTTTGGAGAGCTGACTGGACTTCTTCTGACAAAACATTACTACTTGAACAAATAGGAGCAGAAGTTTCCATAACGTCTTGTACAACAGGAGAACATGACAAACTTTGTTTCTCATGTCTGAATGACTCTCTTTTTGCATCCAGCTTATCTGCAGGCACACCTTTTTCGTTGACAGAAATCATTCCAGGATTTTCAGATGCCCAAACTTTTAAAGCATCTAAACTGCCCTCCAATGCTTCAACTAGTGTGTTTAACTCATCCACAGTGTATCGGAGAAGGACATATCTGTGTTTTACGTCACATGAACATAAAAGATTTGCATGTTTAAGACAAGCAAATTGGTCAGCGGAGCACCTGCAGCTGGTAGCAGATAAGTGCAAATCATAATAGCACCAGAAGCATTCTCTCTCACTTTCCAAATCGAAATCTTTTTCCATCTTCAGGAATTTCACATGAGCTGGAAGGCACTTTACCCTCTCCTCCTCCATCTGCACCCTTCTCTGTTGAAGTGCAAAAATCAGAATAGAAATAGTATCTCAACTTAGCATAAGTAAATTATTCACCAATAAAAGAACATACATGATTTCATATGCAACCATATCTTCCAGATGTTCATGATACAGTAGAGAGAGAGAGAGAGAGAGAGAAGTAACTTCACCTTAACAGCCCGTGTGAGCATCCCATCCTTCCCGCAGACACTTTTCCACCCCAAACTTACTGTTGTTTCCCTTCCCAAAACTGACAGCTCCCAAAGAGCTTTGACAGCTTCCTGAGCTGATCCCAATAGAAGCTTATCATGTGATATTGATGTCTTGCGACGCTGCTCGCTGTAAAGCTCAACTGCATGTTGTCCATGCGCTAACCAATCAACTGGAGCGACATTTACTGCCTCTGCGCAATTAAAGCCACAGTTAAAGCCAGAGTGGTACGCCCTTGGAAAGGTAAGAACAAACTCCCCAGAATGCTGAACGGCACGATATACTGGTACACCTTCAGCTTTTAGAACTGAAGGAGATAGTTGAGTAACCTGCCCAGCAAAGATGAAAACCATAAATTTCATCCCGTAGATATGCTCACATATATATGTAGGATTTCAAATAGCTAAACTCATTGAAATATCTGGAGGGATACATGTAATGGATTGGTGACAAACTGATCAAAGCTATAGATGTAACCAGCCAAAAGAAGCAGCCAGATCCGCGAAGATGAAGAAGAAAAGCTATGATCAAACTCCATTTGTTAAAACTAAACAAGACCTAATACCAAACCTGGAGGGGAGCTACATAAAGATCTTCTCCATTCAGTTATATCCTGGAAAAAATGTATATCATGAATCAAATACTTTTCTGCCTCCATCCATACAGTATAGACAAGAATTCACATCCCTCTCCCTTCCATATTTACTCTATGATAATCAATATCACGTGCTCTGATCCATGAACTAAAGGTTTACATGACATGACCAGACTGAGAAAGAGGACTATAAGACTATAAGTTTGAATTTAATGAAATTTCTATCATTAACCTCCTTCAAAGCCAGCTGACTTGACTGTAGAATCATTAGACAACTGAATACCGATCCTTTTCATTTTGTTATTCTAATATCATATATTTGTTTGAGCTTCGTACAGTTGGGTACCTGTTGCTCAAATCAAGTATAATAAGGAAGGAGTCAAGTAGATCATATTCTTACCAGTTCATGAAGTAAATGAGGTTGTTCTTCAAACAAGTAAGGTAAATGCTTTTTCATTGCATCTTCAAGAGATGAAGCATGACTTCCAGGAACTCCATACCATATCTTTGGATCACCCCAATGATGATAGTTTAGTGAATATAGATGGTGGTCCTCAACATGCTTTTCAAAAACAAAGAAATAGTATTTTAGAATTTAAATGGCAGAAAGAGTAACTTAAATTCTAGTCCTTTCTTTGTCTCCTACCATACAACGAGGAAGTAAATGCAGAATACTTTTTTTCCCCAATTACAACAATGTTCCATTCTCTATATTTGTTTGGGGGGGGGGGGGGGGTGAAGATGTAGGAATTTTTCATCTACTCACAAATATGTCAACGTACCCAGCAAAAAGATGAGAAGCACATTCCAACATAGAGCCATGGCACTAGAACCCCAGAGATATCACTTTCTTCGAAACAAAGAACAGAACCTGGTTGGCGTGGCAGTTTATTTAGATTCCAACCTGACACCACATATGGATCTGAGTCACTCCCAGTTACCATGGATGATGCCTTAGGAAACCCACTTCCAAATTTTCCTGTTTCTAAATCTGCCCCATAGTATACCTGCAAAATTGCAAAAATAAGCATCCTTAAAATATAAAAAAGGACATTATTCTTTTAAAGTTATACAAACAAAGACATATATAGACAAAAGAGGGGGACAAAGGTAGAAAAAGAACATTCACATACCTCAACCTCATCTGTTGGTCGTTCAATAATCCGCCAGTATTCACCTTCAATATCCTCCACAGAGGGTTCCCATTTCTTTTGATCTATTCCACGAGACACTGGATCTTCCTTAGTGTCCTTCATTCCAAAGTAACACTCTTTTAAATAACTGGCATATTTCTGAAATTCTTCAAGTGTGAAGTCTGATCCTGAATGGAATCCAAACTTCTCATCAGATTCACAGGCAACATTTTCTTTACTACCATAGTTGGCATGTCTTCTTATGCTTCCCATTCTTGAGTTCCTCCTCCGTTTTCGCTTCCGGCCTCTACACTTCTTTTTCATGGGCTCCCTGTTTTGAAGCAAATCAACCTGCTGAGTTCTAGTAGAAAATTTAGCATGTCTCCAGGTATCTTCCTCCTTAAGAGGGCAAGGTGGAGTCCAGTAAGATGGAGGGACAATCCGACATATACCAAATGATTCTGCTTGTGTACGTATCTTTGATATGTAACCAAGTGCATCTTTAAACTCCTAATGAACCAACAAAGCACCACAAAAAAGTAAAAATACTGCAGCACCAACTCAAAAATATACCAATATGGCATTTTAACACCATTTTTCTGGCAGATGTGTACCTCAACCGACGGATAAAACACAGGAGCTTCATCAATGATGGGCCTGCAAGCTCCAGATGGATCCCATCTAGCCATTATCTGATCCACATGAATGAAATCTCATTTATACATAGCATAAATGGGTCAACAAGAGAAAGCTAGGAGTTACTTGGATTCTGCTATGATCCTAAATCAGTCCATGCTGTAAACATGGAACATAAATGATCATGTTCTGAATAAATCAATGAATCTACTCGTAATTCTATATGCTCACAATGGCAGTCCAGAATTTCATGAAATAAGTTTCTTCCAGTAATACTAGAATAATTGGCATTGTCAAAACTATTCTGCATGTTATTTCATTCTGTAAGGCAATTCAAATGAACACAATCAGAGATTAAGGGATTCAACTAGCATGAACATAGCCAATAGATGAAAGCATAAAACTACATTGAACATAGATCTGGCAACTGGGGCCATGCCTATAATGTTCATTCATGTATTTTCCATAGCCAATCGATGCAAAGCACAAAACTAAACAATTACAGTTTGGATGAAGAAAGCAAAAAACTGGGACCATGAATCTACCTCTTGATTTCGAGGACTTCCCGGGCACTCAAAAGAATTGTCGCCTATCATATTGTGTTTTGATGAAGGCTCCTGCAGAACATCTTTTGTTAGAAAATCTTTGTTATTGAGTCTAAATGCGCATGCCCGTCCTTAGCACTCTTAACTGTCCACTACATATCGTCATTTATATTAATTACATTGCTGTATCATATCACATTAATCATCCCAGTCTTGAATATCTTTTTTATAAAGCATCATCAATTGACACACTTATGACCAAAGATCTGATGACAATCTCTGCACAGCAGTTGACGATCATAACAAATTCCATTATTTAGGCTGACATGGTGCAGATTATTATCCATCTGAAAAGCCAAACTACATATTTCTAATAGAAAAGGAAAAAGGAGCTGAACCATTCAAGGGAAACAACTCATATTAATGGTCAAGTCAGTATCAGCAAACAAAGAAAACAAACTGCCCGATCTGCAATCTATTCCATGAAACAGGTCAAAAATAACAAAGGAATTGAATGACATGGACAGAAACAAAATACCTAATATCAGTCAAACAGGCTATGCAAATGAAATTGTACAGATACTTCAAACAAATGGGTAAATTTCAGAAGAGAGAATCAAACCTCCTTAATATGAGATTCTGCAGCCAATTTGAACTGTTCCATTCTCTGGTTTTACTGGGTTTAAAATCAAGAATGCAATTGACAATATCTATACCGCCAAAGACGCAATCTTTTTACTGACCCATCAAAATCAATGCAGACCAGAACCCATTCATCAAAACCAATTCATCTTTCTGAAAGAAAACAAAGGCGAATCCCTAATATTTTGCATGCATAAATAGAAAAAGAAAAACAATTGACTACTTGCCCAATTTCCCAAAAAAAACTTAAAATTCTTTTTGTCTTCTCTTCTCCTTTGATCAAAACAACGTATATAAATCAACCAAATCTTAATCTTCTTTAAAAGGAAAACGAAATATCCAAGATACGGTCTTTACTTCTTATTTAAGGAGAAAACCAAGCATGCTTATTGACTTGGTAAAAAATTATGATACTTGAAACCCAATTGAAATTTTAATTGGATGAAAAATACATAAACAGAATAAAAAAGGTTGTGTTTATTTATTGATTTGTGTCTTGCTATGCAATTACCTTAGGAAAGCGAATGCCGGTAGACTCCTACTCACACGATGATGTTTGGAAAGTTACAAAATAAAGAGAGTCGGTTTTCTTTTTATTTCCATATATGCATTCAAAGCTTTTTAAAGATAACGAAAGCGAGAAAATATCGTCAAATTAAAGGAAAAAAAATAATCTATTTTCTGTATGCATTCATGCGTTTAAGAGGAGGAGAGAAGAGAGAGAAAGGGAGAGACAGAGACCTGGCGCAGTGAGACAGGAGAGAATAACGCCTCGCAGTATTAACAGAAAATCAGCAAAACCAAGCAAAAAAGACCCACAAACTTCTACTTTACAAGACCATCTACAAAACCAACAGTTGGTTATATATTGGTATTTGGGTTTTGTTTTTAGAATTGTTCTTCATGGGAATTTTATCCAACGAAAAGGAACAAAGTGAAGAAAACAAATATGTTAAAAAGGAAACACAAAAAGTGTAGATGAATACAAAGCGCAAAGACAGGACAGTCACAGCTCTATATGAGTGGCATAGTTTGACGTAATTTGAGCAGCTAAGTAAGAATATTGTTACAAAAAACATGTGATTAAATGGTTAATACATTACATTCCAACTGTAAAAAGAGGTTACAATGTATCATTCATTAACAACAATCGATTGACTTAGACATGTGTGTTTAATGTTCGATTTAAATGAAAAACATATTTTTCAACGGCATTTTAAAAAAAGGAAAGAGAATCATTCATCAACAAAAGAAAAGAATGAAGTTTTATTCTTTAAATGTTGGAACCTCCGTTGGATAAAATTTGTGTGAAGCTTAGTTGGGTGTGATTGTATTTTCTGATAGTTCCAAAGAAGGTTTTTGGCCTTTTTGGTCTCTCAATGGGCTTCTCTAAACGGAAGGGCTTGAAAGTTTAAAGTTGAAGGTGGTGCTTATGTAATTAGACTAAACATGAAGGCCTGATTGCATATTATAGAAAAAAGAGTTGTTGGGCCAGAATTAGCCCATGCTCAGCCCAATAGTGCACAATTGATGGGCCTGATATGTTCGGCCCAGCCTACTTGTTTTGTCAAATGACTGTTATGGAGTCGAAGCATTCTCATTTACTTGATGTGGGTGATTGAAATTTTGTGTTTCACATCAAACCCTTCAGAGCTAAACCCATATGCAATTATGCATAATTGTTATGTTGTTTTCTGTTTGTACAAGCAGAGCATGGGAACCATTTCAACCTATACATACATCTAGTTCATGCTATTATGTGTTTCATGTTTAAACTTCCTGGGAGGCAAACCCATTAACCAATTCTTCTATCTTATTATCTACTTTGCTTTGCTTGTTATGCAGTTACTGCAACAGACACAATACATCTAGTTAATCCAACCGTCTTGTTTTGAAAAATGGTCTCTTTACATTAGGGTTCTACAACATTTCTGAAAAACATCTATTTGGTGATATGGTTCAGTGAGTCTTACTCAGTCAAGCCCTTCACATGGAGGAGTGCATAAGGGGTTTTATGCGACAAAAAGATCCTTTTAATGTTGAAGGGAAAATTTTACGACCCGCAATGATGTATGGTAGGAAGAATCACAGCTCTTTCAACTTTGATCTCCCACTCAACCTTTTCGGATATGCAAGTTCGATTGAAATTTTGAACTGATTATTATGATCGTTTGTTCCAAACAGTTAGATCATTGGACATTAAATTTCTCAGGCATGGGAGTTCTGGAAACAAGTTATGGATCCAACATGAAAAGATTCATCCTCTAATGCTCAAGTTTTGAGATGCATCAATGTGGGGCTGCATCACTGTAGAAGACAGTGCATCAGATAGACCCCATGATGTCCGAATTCTATGCTTTATTGAAATTGATTGTTTTCTTGTCAACCCAGGTTTTCCAAATCAATTCCATCTTCAACTAGAAACGTCAGTAATCCGATGATTATTTCATACATTACAATTTGAAAGGCAGATTAAGGAGAAAACAACACACAAGTAGGATGCATAACAGCAACGGAGAATACAGAAACTAGACTGCAGGACTGCAGTGTTGTACACTGGATGCTGGTTTTATGGGTCTAATAATGGACATTGCACTGATGATCAGCAGAAGCAAAATCCCAACAAATGAACCGATGATGGCACCGCCTCCATGGTTGCAAAATTCATCGAATTTGTCACAGATCTTGTTCCACCTGGCATGTGAATTACCGTTCTTCCCTAGCTCTGCCATGAATGCAGCAGCATTTGCTGCTCCAGCTACCAGTGCCACTGTCATCTGCCCAAAGAAACAAGTTGGATCACAAACACACACTCTAGTGATAGAAATTCTTCCTTTTTCTTTGATTGAAGTGAACTTGATTTATATTACCATGTCTAAAATAGCAATCATGAAAAGCTTCAGACCCTTGTAATCAAAAGACTTCCCGAATAAGTCCACGAGTATCATTAGCAAGCTATGGAGACTGGCCATTCCATTAGCTATGACAAAGAACCTGTAATCATCAGGCTTTATAGTTACACAATGGAGTTTTATGTATTAGTAAACTGAACAGAATGGGAGAGTGAAAGCTTACACAAATGCTGGGGTGTGCTGAAACTTGGCAGTGAGAGTAACTTTTATGGGTGTATTTCCAATGGTAGCAACCACCACGGTTTTGGTTTCCTTATTCAGTGCCATCACAACGGTGGCCGACGCTGTGGCGCAGAATGCCACCATCCTCAGCATCAGAAGTAGCCCCTTCGTCTCCGGCTTTGTTGAGCTAACACCAGGTTTTCTTCCATTTTCAATATCCATTGCTTATGTTGATGCCTTGAGGGACTCAAGCTTATATGTACTGGAGGTAAAAACATGGATGAGCAAATCCAATAGTTAAGTCTAGTACATAAAAGTTAAATTACAGTAAATGCATGAAGTTTCAATGGCTGGTCCAACCATCCGCTTCAAGCTTGGCATTTTGGTTCCGGTGGTTGGTGGTTGAGAGCTTGAAGCAGACATTTGAGTATGTGCTTTGTGTAAATTGTTCTTCCAACTTTATGCTTCTTTTCAAATTTCTGCATGACAAGAAAACAAAAGAGAGTTTGTACATACGAAGCTTCCAACTCAACCAATTGCCGTTTTAACTTCTTTTCAAAACGTAATTAACAATCTTGCCTTTGTAGAGATAACTTTGATAAATCCACTAATCATCACAACAGCAATGATAATCTCCTCACCATCTGAACCAAAACTCACAATGTTCATTCCAGATATGAAATTACAAAGTTTCTTCGATCATTTCACGGAGCGAGCTAGCGAGCGGCGTAAATAACACAATCATCCATATACCTCAAATGCTTCTGTTTGTAATTTTAAAAGGGTTCAAAGTTATTCAATTACAGCCCAGGTCAAAGGAAAAAAAACACAAGCACAATCACTCTGCTAAACTTAAAATACCCTTTCAGCGAGAACACGTTTGCCAGTTCTCACATTCAAAATATACATCAGAAATGAATTCCTTTAAAACTTTATATTGTAAACAATTTTTTTTGAATGAATGCCATTTATAGCTATCTTCAACAAAATGTACACAACCAATAGTTTCTATCCACCTTCTGGGTGGTGCATAGTACGAATTTGAACTGCTATCCCCTGAATAAAACAGCAGATGATCTCAAATCTCACTGTGTTATTTCTTCTCTGTTGTCACACCAACAACAACATTGCTCACCTGTGACAATCAACATTTATCGCCTCAAGTTTTGCTCACAAGGAACGAAATCACGGAAAGAATTTTGAGGCCCAATGATGCCATAATTTAAAGCGTGTAAGTTGATTGACTTACCAATTTGCCACTCTCATCAACAGACATGGGGTTCTCAACAACGACTGTTTGGCTCTGAGATTGAGGGATTACCTGCAGGAAATATAATTATGAAAACATAATTAGCAAGAGACAAAAAAAAGGGGTCAAAGTTTACCGAAATTCTCCAAGGAAAGTATCAACATAGCTCAATAACTTACTGTTGAAGCTGGGGGTACAGCACCAGAGGCAAGTGTAGCATTAGGTCTATTTGCCGGAAGTGGAAGCCTAGCATTGGCCACCTGAAACACATATAACATAAACAAAAGCGAATGAGAATAAGCATTTCACTATTACTTTTAAGTCTTTAACCATGAAAACAACTATCAACAAGGTACCACAGATGAAAACATGGAACATGAAAGAAGTCATGCAAAAAAAGGGTAACTAGCTAAACATACGACTACATGTTTTCATCCAAATATAATATCCTAGTAAATCATTGACCAAAAACATGTCAAGTCAAAGATTTTAGGGAAATTTTATTAAGCAAGCAAGCGACTTGAACCATTTACTTCCTCAACCGTACCAAATCAAAAAAATTGGCAGTGGGAAGCATTTTATACATGAAAGATGACATAACAGCTACATCTGCCAGCATTGTCATAAAAAAAGTTCCTTAATAAAGGAAAAATAATTAAGCAGTACATTCTGCAGAAAATACACATGCATAAACCATGAACTCTCAATTTCAGAATCATATTCTTCTGGATTTTGATTCTTTTTAAGACATGCAGCCATAAATGACCAGAAATGTCCTATTAATGATCACCTCATCCACCCCCATAATTGGCTCAGAATATTTTGATTGAATGCTACTTAACATCAATTGCACTGGGATACCAGAAAATTCATACATCTCAAACGAAACCAGTATGCTAACCACCAAAATTTTACTTTTTATTTTGTACTTGTACCCTAGAACAGAAAATAGCGTCGCCACTATCATCAAAAAAAAAACCCGTAAAGCAAATTATCCGGGAACTTGTTCAGAAATACTGTAAAGGAAAGGAAAATGTGAGTTTGCCAATTGCCAATAGGTATTTGGCCAAATAGGATTGTCCAGTCCCTATGGAACCTATCACAGTATCACTAAAATAGCCTGAGTTACATTAGACTTCAAGCTATTAGACTCTAGTTCGAGACAACTACCGATTGACAGAATAGAGTAAATACGATGTAGCCAAAGATCAGAAATCCACAACCACAACTTGTGCTCGTGGACAAGCAATTATATGAAGTACTTTGCAGTTAATAATCTTCAAAAGCATGAACAACAAAAAAGTTGTGCCTATGGTAGACCGAAATTGTAGCAGGTCTTGGGCTCCTAACTGAAAAAGTGAAGCTTATATATGTTATACAAAAAACTTAGTGTTTGTCCATTCTTTTGAGACTGTTTCTTTAGAAAAAGCTCAATCTTTATCAATAAAATGCACAGAAAATTGAACCAGATGCACATGACACTTAAATTCCCAAGATTGTTCCTGTTCTGAAGTACATAATAACACATAATCAAGGAATCGGAAAAAATCAAGGGATAACGCATGTACAAAAAGAAAGAAACAAGCATCCATCAAGAGATTCAAGTATTATGTCTAATAAGAAATATATAAACTTACATCAACATAAGTAACGTAATGACAGATTGCACATTTCACGGTCGGGGCCCCATATGGATACATAAGCATCGTCCGGCAATTCCCACAGTTGACATGAGCAACCTGGTTGGAAGCTTTTCCATGTACAGTTCCAAGGGCCAACATAGAACGTGTCAGTAAGCAGGCCAAGGTAGCAAAACACACACACAAAAAGGAAAACGAAGAAAAGAAAAGATCAAACAGCATAGATGGCATGGGGGTGTATGATGATATGCATCTACAAACTAGGAACATAATTATGTACAGGATGAAACATCACACGATATGACGATACAGTCTAGGAATGTAATAATGCAAAATTAACGGATAAGCAGCCAACAAAAGGAGGAAGGTAAATGCACAAGAGGCATGCATTCAATTCCAAAAGCCTGCATGAAAACTGAAAAGCATCTTATTTGAGTCTTGAATTTCAAGGACATTTCCAAAACTTTCTATTGAGAAGAAAGAACAATGCAACTGCAGCTTCTACAAAAGCCTTCTAGGCTTAAATTTGAAAACTACTAGGATAGTAGAATGGAGAAAAATTGACGGTGGATCTCATTCAAAGCAAAAATATGACCTATCATACCCCAAAAAAGTAGGGGCAGTACATTGTTTAATTTTTTTCCCTAAGCAGCAAAAGAAAAAAAAAACCTCATTTGAAGTTAGATAATGATTTTGAATTTCTGAGAGTATTTTTTCCTTTTGGTACTTGATAATGATTAAGCCACTTCAGTGGAGAGTTATACCAATATGGCGTAAGAGCTAAACATCGCTAAAATAAATGTCAGATGAAATACCACAACAGCATACAGACAATGGCCACAAATAGCGGATATGGCAAAAGGTTTCTGAAAATAACCCCTTAAGTAAGAAGTTTTAAAGTAACCCATATTATAAGCAGGGGAAAACAACATGCCTTATCCAGCCATTAGCAAGAGGGCAGGAAAAAAGTTTGATGCGCTAACCTATCCAATTGGTTTTCCATGCTTCGCTTCGTCATTACCTCCCTTTCAGAATATATAGAATACGTATTTTATGTATTCTTCCTGGCATTTATTTATGATATATTCTGAAGAAGAAGAAATCGCATTCCTAGGCCACAGTCATCAAACAATGGGTCCCCAAACCTTGCTGTTTACATACGAATGAGGCCCAAAACTACTCTAACGAGAACAAAAAGGGAAGGAAAAAAAGACGCGTCTTGCAGAACACAGAATCATTTTCAATCTTGTTAGACGACAAACTAAAATACACATGTTGAAATATCATATATTATACCTGGTGCAAGGTTCACAGTATGACAGCAGGAGCATCTAACACTTGTAGCCCCACGGGTATACATTAGCAATGTCCTACAACCTCCACATATAAGTTGAGACATTTCAATTCCTGCACATACATCATGCAAACTTGGCCAATCATTCCTCTAGAACGAAATATACATATATATACACTAGATCTCAGCCTCTCATCATCACATTGGACTTTCTGAATTTCTTATTCAATGCTCCCATTACATGGACACTACACTAACTGCAAGGATAACATCAATCCTTATTTGCAATGAAGAGGAAGAAAGGGGAAAAGAAACTTACCAGGAGGAGGGACAGATGTAACTGTATTACATAGAGCACAACACACATTTGATGCTCCTCTTGGATAAAGAAGAACACTCCTACACCCACCGCACACAAGCTGGCTCTGCATACCTGCGGTGTGATAAACCCACATAAGATCACAAAAAGCAACTATAAATATGATGAAAGACAACTGACATTATTAAAGTTAGCATTGATCTTAAACAATTTGGGAGAAGAAGATAACAAATTCATTGAAAACTGAACCACTTCTATTCTGAAATATCCCTTTCCTCCAAACTAAAGTAAAAGGAGAAGTAAAAACTACAAGGTATCTATTTTGAAATAGCCCTTTCCTCCAAACTAAAGTAAAAGGAGAAGTAAAAAACCACAAGGTATGCTTTTAAAAAAGGAATAAAGAGCACTACGAGGCCGAGGCTTATAGATGAAATACAAATATAGAAATACAAAGAAATCAACACATGAGCTCCATCACCAGGTTCTTATGCCAACATGCTTATAGCCACTCTATGCTATTATGCAAATCCAAGGGAGAGAAAATGGCATCACATGAGTTCAATCACCATGCCTCAAGCTTACAGAGCTAAGAAATCAACATCAAGAATGTTGCGTGATTGGATCTCTATCAGATTGAAATGTCTGCACTCTGTTTGCTACATATTTGATCTCCTTTTCTATGCTGGTAAACAATGCCTTAGCCTTAGCCCCTAGGTTATCATTTATCAATCAAATATAGTAAAAAACAATCTGCTGAGTAGAGAAAATTAAATTCAAGGAAAGAATAAAACACAGGAGAAATCTCTTCCTGCAGCTATAAAATGACAAATTTTATGGTGTAATCAGAACTCTTAATAAAAACCGAGACTTTACGCAATAAACCCAAATAAGACGAGAAGTTTGCATCAGAAGAAGAATTTGTAGACTTAGAAATGTAAATATAATCAAATCCAATCTAATTTCAAGGGAAAAAAAAGAAAAATTCTAATCAAACAACGAAATTAAAAAAAAAAAAAGAATTCACCTGAATTTTCCTGAAGAACACCAGATTAACACTCGAGGACCAATCAGACACAAAGCGAAGCTCCTGTAAAAGAAACGATGAAACGCGAAAACAAAACAATCAAAATCAACAATAATCCTCATAGTGGGTATCATACATTTGAACAAAACAATCAAGGAAAACAATACAAAAACAATTACCTGGAAAGCGAAAAAGAATCAAATCGATTATAAGCGTATCGAAGAGCGGGTGGTGTTGCTATTCCAAAATCCAAATTAAATAGAAAACTCTGGCTAATTCGAGAGTTTTTACGGGGAAAAAAGATAACATGGAGATTCTAAGAAATCGCGTGTGATTTATACGCGGATTCAGAATGTTTATGGGGTCAAGATAGAAACTTTGAAATGGAAACAAGGAAAAGAAGGTTGCTTGAATTTACACAGAGAGATTAGAGAATGTGTCAAACAAGATAAATTACAAGCAAATCTCCTTTTATTTTATTTTATTTTATTTTTCTTCTCAGTTTCCAACCGATATTGCATATGCAAGGATAAAATAGACATAACATTGGGACTTCCACAAAGGCCCAAAGACGTTTATTTTCTTTTAAATAAACAAAGCAAATATATCATAAATGAATTGTTTTATCAAAAAAAATATATCATAAATAAATTGTAAAGTGCACCCAACAGTTAGGAATTTATAAATCCTAACATGTCAGAATTTACAAACTTCAGCAGAAGAATTATAAAGCCAAAGAATAAACCCGGGGTCATAGTCGGTGTTACCGGGGTATAGTAGTTATGGAATCAGGGGTCTTACTTAATGGCAAGCAACATGAACCCATAAAAAGCTAGTCCATTCGTCGGTTGATACCTCATTTGAGTGTTTGATTCATATATCCATCTATTTATACAAGCATTCATTTCATCCATTCAAATATAAAACAAAATCATACATCACAAACACCCATTTCCCCTCAACAACGGTAGACAAAATCACTCAGAAACAGGACCAACTGACTGATAATTTCAGGAAAACTGATTGCTACAAGACAGCTCAAGCTGGAATGTCCTCTTCCTCCTCCTCCTCCTCCTCCTCCTCGTACTCATCATCGGCCATGGCATCCTGGTATTGCTGGTACTCAGCCACCAGATCATTCATGTTACTCTCGGCCTCAGTAAACTCCATTTCATCCATACCCTCACCAGTGTACCAGTGCAAGAAAGCCTTGCGCCTAAACATTGCTGTGAACTGCTCACTTACTCGCCTAAACATCTCCTGAATCGAGGTTGAATTGCCAATGAAAGTAGAGGCCATCTTCAAGCCCTTGGGTGGGATATCACAAACACTGGACTTGACATTGTTCGGAATCCATTCAACAAAGTATGAAGAGTTCTTATTCTGAACATTAATCATTTGTTCATCAACCTCTTTAGTGCTCATCTTTCCACGGAACATGGCTGAGGCAGTCAGGTAACGGCCATGACGAGGGTCAGCAGCACACATCATGTTCTTTGCGTCCCACATCTGCTGTGTTAGCTCAGGCACGGTGAGTGAACGGTACTGCTGTGAACCCCTTGCTGTCAGTGGTGCAAACCCAACCATGAAGAAGTGGAGGCGAGGGAATGGGATGAGATTAACAGCAAGCTTCCTAAGGTCAGAGTTCAACTGCCCAGGGAAACGGAGACAGCATGTGACGCCACTCATTGTGGCAGAGATGAGGTGGTTAAGATCACCAACTGAGACAATACAGACAAGAGGGTATTATATTGGTAAGTCCGACAACTTTTTAAATTCATATAGAAATCTTTATCAACAGTGACCGACCTCTTTTTTCAATATCAAGTGAAAAATTTTAGCCTATTTCTAGGTATATAAGTTAAGGGAAAAACAATGTTTCCTTCTTTATTAGTGGGCGAAAAAAGATTATGGTAGGAGTTGTAGAAATAAGAGACTGCCACATGACCACCTATTTGAGATCAAACCACTATTTAAGTAAAGAGACACACAACCCAACCTCTCGAACCACAAACAGCAATGACTAAGAGAACCATCTTTTATTTCAAGAAAAACATTTAATTAATCCTTATATACCAAATAAAAGGGCAAATACAAGTATTCAAGAAAGAAAGGTCTTACTTTACTTTTAAGAAAAAATTTTCTTTCAAAACTTTGAACCTACAAAGCAATCATTTAGAACAAAGAACTTACACGAGGGGTTGGCAAGCTTGAGAGTGCGGAAGCAAATGTCATAGAGAGCCTCGTTGTCCAGAACCATACATTCATCAGCATTCTCAACCAGCTGATGCACAGAAAGTGTAGCATTGTATGGCTCAACAACTGTGTCAGATACCTTAGGAGAAGGAAAGACAGAAAATGTCAACATCATGCGATCTGGATACTCCTCCCTGATCTTCGATATAAGAAGAGTTCCCATGCCAGAACCAGTGCCTCCACCCAAAGAATGACAAACTTGAAATCCTATACACAATTTTCAAGAGAAAGTGGTAACTAATGGGAACAAAGATGCATATGTCAATAAGCAGACAGAAAGTCCCTACAAAGATAAAACTGGAAAAAGAAATTACAACAGCAAACTTTACTTATAAGCATGAGCAAGCAATTAAACTAAGAGGACTGCACTAAATTACCAGAAAAATTCAAGAATCTTAACAGTAGCGAAAATACATGGATGTATTACATTATGAAACACAAAGTGTCAACTCTAACAAAGAACGTACAATTCCCACAATTATAGTAACTCTAAGTGTAATGGATCCTTTTTCCTTACCTCAATGGCTTAAACCAAAACATATTTAAAGTTTGCTTTCAATAAGGGGGTAAATAATCTAACACAGAAATTTGACTGGCATAATTGACAACGATGATTTCAAAAGAATAACATTAAAAAAAAAAGGAAAAGAAGGGGGAAATAAAAGGCAGAGGGCATTCAATACTCCAATATATATGCACACGTGCCTGGATGTGCTGGAGATATGCAGAACTCGCTAGTACAAAGACAACCATGTTCACCTCAGACATAGTTGCATTATTTCAATTTCCATCCAAATCAGTGGTGACTCAAAGCCCAATGATCGCATAACCAATTATTTTTAGAATTTAGCATGGCGAATCAAAAGCCAAGAAACACACCATAAATTAAAGCATTAAGCACACAATTCCAGATAAAAGACAATATGTTGCCTGTTTCACATTGTGACAACAAAGCAGCTTATATGCTATCAAGTACTTGCAGGTAAAAGACAGAAAGTACGAGTACAACAAAAAATAATGTTCAAAAACAAGTCTAGACCTTGAACATCATGCTTAACAAGATTATTTCTCCTAACATGTCGTCCCACAACTTCTTAGCAAACAGATTACCAAAAAAAAATGTAAATGGTCTGTGCAAAATAACAACATACCAATTAGAATTACAATCAAAAATAAATTTTCAAGTGCAGAAACAAATGTTACAAAGGAAACAAAATATGCCCCTCCATTGAATAGAAAACAGAGAAACTCATTAAGTCTGTTGTGAATCCTATAAGGCTACAATATATTCACCAAGTAATATGTCCAATAATTTAGAAAATCAAGATAAAATATGCAAAAAAGTATCAAAGAATACAATTGACAAACAAGAACTTCAATCCTTCGAAGAAAATATACTTCAAGAAGACAAATTTACATGCACAAAAATATCACCATAAAGCTGTAAAAATGTGAAAGTCGAGATCATAAACGACAATACAGGATCATATCAAAGACAAGCAAAGATTCGGCAAAAATTGTTAACCGGCTGAAATTACTGAAAGATCCAGCAGAAGCAAAAACCCAAATCCAAAGAAAACAAAACAAAAATAATAGGTTTAAAGTGCTGAAATTACCCTGCAAACAATCACAATTCTCAGCCTCCTTCCTGACGACATCGAGCACAGAATCAATAAGCTCCGCCCCTTCGGTATAATGACCCTTGGCCCAGTTATTCCCAGCCCCGGACTGACCGAAGACGAAATTGTCGGGCCTGAATATCTGGCCATAGGGACCGGATCTGAGAGAATCCATGGTGCCAGGCTCGAGATCCATGAGGACAGCACGGGGCACGTAACGACCACCGCTGGCCTCGTTGTAGTAGACATTGATTCGCTCGAGCTGAAGATGGGAGTCTCCAGTGTACTTTCCGGTTTGGTCAATGCCGTGCTCGTCACAGATCACCTCCCAGAATTTGGCACCGATCTGGTTTCCACATTGTCCACCCTGGATGTGGAGGATCTCTCTCATTTTTCAATGGCGTTAAGTTTTGGTTTTCTTGTCCTCGGGTTTCGTCTCGTCGCGAGAAATGGAAGTCTGAAGTGTGAACTGTTTATAAATTAAATAGGATCGTTGGCATCAGTGAGAGTCGAAATTGTTATATGGAGGATCATCTTCAATAGGGTGCAAAATTTCGGTTTGGGTCGGACAAAAACACGTGTTTATTAAATATTTATATATTCGGATCTTAATCTGAATTGAATTTCTGAAGTATTTAATTGATCAAATCCGAATAAAATATTTTTTGTTTTGATTCAGATTTCGAAGGTATAATTTTTATTCAAACCTGATTTAATTCACATCTGACAAATCCGGTCATCCGGATCGAACAAAGTTTTACCACAACTAATCTTGATATTGCATTAAAGTGGATTTAATAAAATATTTTTGTTTTGGTTAAAAAAATGCATAAAGGGTTATAAATCTCTGCATAAAGTGGGTGGGAAATTATAAAGCAGTTTCAGTTGCTCTGTTTCAAAATATACTTGTATGAATTATGGAGAATATATGGACCAAATCCAAACTGTCCATCCATGAGAAAAAGATGGCTTTTCCCGGATGAAAACATCAATGTAGAAACAAATGACGCTTCATTTGGCTCAAATCTTAACAATTCAAATACATGATGTTGCAGTAGGGTTAGTGTATAACCATACTGGATTTAATCAAGCTCCATTAACGATACAAACTCAGTTACAATAGAACTGCTGCATGATGCAACATTTGAAGAGTAGTAATTTCAATACAAAGCTTCTCCACAAAGGAAAATGAAAATTGAAGTTAAGATAGGCATGGACAACCACAATTTCACACAAGAATCTTATCACTGTAGAACAAATTTATCGTGTCACATCTTCTAAAATTTTTCTTGAAGATAATTAACCACATTCTTGTCCACCTGGAAAGCCTTGGTCAGGACATCACTGTCTATTGATGGTTCTGATCCGAAAACAGAATTAGCAACCGTGACTACACCCGGGTTTTGGCTGCTCAAGGAAGAGATTGAAACAGCGTTATAATTTCCCACGCTTCGCTGGAAGTGAACGAGTCCTATTGGGAAGACGAACACATCACCCTTCTCGAGGGTCTTTGTGATGAGCCTGTTTTCTGGATTGGAAGTTACAAAGCCAACCAGGACACTTCCTTCAAGGACTGTTATGATCTCGGTGGCACGAGGATGTACGTGAGGAGGGACTAAACCCCATGGTGCGTAGTCAAATCGAACCATTGAGATGCCAAGAGTGTTGAGTCCAGGTATTACTGCCACAGTTGCTGGTGTAATGACGGAGCCAAATAGATTTGATGTATTGCCAGCAATGTGAAATCCGCTAAGGGAGAAATGCTTGGCCTCAACCTGCTTGGGGTCCATGCAGACAAAACCATTCACTCTTGCTAACAAAAGTGAAAAATAAATGGATTAGAGAAACACTGTCTTCATGCCAAAACTGGAATTATTGAATCAAGGTACTTACTTGAGCTAGAAGTATCAGCGACGCAAAAATCTTGCAGAGGACTTGGCTCAAAGGCCATGGCCAGCGTGCAAGCCACGGCCAGTAGACTCATTACTGCCAAGAACTTAGCCATTTCAATATACAACAGCTTGGAAGATTAATAATTTGTACTACTGCGAGAGTTGAGAGTTGCTTGTGAAGTGAATGCTGCATGAAATCTCTATATATAGAGAAAAGAGAAGTAGCTAATATTGAAGAAGCTGCCGTCCGTCCAGATTAATTGTTCAAGCATTGAAATGGTCATCTTTAATCAAAATGGACAATAGCAATGGACCCAATTGAGAACTCAGATTCCCTTATCTTGAAGGAGTAATGCCACAAAAAACTTGGCTCGCCTGCACTAAACATAATTTAATTGGAGAGACATAGTCAAAAGATTGTAAGTCGAAAGATAATGCCAAATGTTCACTAGATACTACTGATCCTGTAGATTTTAGATGTTGGCTTTTGTCTGATCTGCTGATTTATTCGGGGCTGATTACGGTTTTCTGATTAGTCTAATCCACTTCTTTGGACAAAGATTAATTAGGACCTCATTATCGTATCTAAATGGAGAGGCCGGGATAATGAGTTATTAAACCTCCAGTACATGAAGCTCACAGAGTAATTTGTGAATAATATTGTTTGTTTTCGGTTTCAAACCTTTCTTTTCATTTCATTTTTAACGTTTGCAGGTGTGTTCAATATTCATTGCACTTTGTAGGGGATCCATATACATTTTGTGACTAGCTATATCTATCTGGTTTTGACCATAAAATGCAAGAGCAAGCATGATCAGGAGACTAAAAAATAATTGATCAGAGATTTAATCACTGTTTGCTTGCGCAATATGTTTCTCTGGAAGTCAAAAAACTTTTTCTTTTTATTTATAACAAATTAAGGCTTCTCTGATACATTACTGCACTGGGCAGTAACTGCAATGACATTGCCATGGTGGCTACAAATTTAGTTGCCCGAAAAAAAAAAACTCAAAACTCTCAGTATTTTGAAGCAAAGTACTAATAGTCCAATACCAACAGTTGATTTGATGAATTCCCCAGAAAGAAATTGTTGCATAATTGTCCTTTTATTGTGAGACTTTCTGCTGCTAATGACACAAGAAACCCCGAAAACGAAAAGAAGAAGAAATCATTGCTGCTAAAGCCAGATATTGGTCTGGCATTTCGATCTCTGAAGTCCGTATGCAGAAGGAAAGCTAACCAAGGCAGACCAATGAGTCTTGCTGCAAAACATAAAAAATGACTGATTAGTTCAGCAGATTCAATTGAAGGAAGAGTAGTGGTTGATAAAAATTACAAGTAATGTCAGTACCTGATTGTGGTGTCCATCTATTTCATTCTGCATTGAAGTTCTTATTCTCAGCTTATGCATCATGTATGAAAAGGTAGAAGACGATGAAGAAGCAGAAGAAAATATTGGAAAGCACCATGTTTAGTTTTGAAAACAAGGTGTGTTGCAGAGATCAATGGAATGTAGTTGAATGATATAGAGCAAGATAGTCCTAAATAATTAACAAAACACTTTGGCCGGCCTAATTCATCAATGTGATTGGGCCGTTTGGCACTCTTCTTTGTTTTAGGATGCTTTACCAAAGTTGATTCCAAATTTCCGACTTTTGTTTTCCTAAAATCTACTCAAGGTTGTGAACAAATATTTCACATCGTTATCGTTTGGTAAGTCTTAATCGAGTGATTTATAAGAACAAAGTTCAATGTTACTTGTCATCTAGGCATTTTCATGAGCTTAAGTGACTTAGGTCAAGGTTCCATTGTTGAGTTCATGAAAATAAACCCGTGGATGTATCCATGAAAACCGAAACTCTATGGCGTGACTTGAACTTGGACTATTATAGAAAATCAAGGAAATTTCAGGAAAGTTGTCTTTTTTAAAAAAAAAAAAGAAGCCAAAACAAGACCGTTGTGAAGAGGACACGTGGTTGGTTTGGCAATACAGGGTTTGTTGTGTTTACTGGCAGTTTTCTACACATCTTGACTAACCAATCAAATTTTAGTATTCCATCACAGTCACACATATGGTGTGTAAAAAGCATAGGCTACCAGAATCAATCAAACAGTCTCTGACCCCACCACCACTAAAATCTATTATTCTGAGCGGGATTTCAAAAGTGCCAGGCTGGCACCCAACGTGATTACTTGGCTGACTGATCTTTAGATCGTACGGTCGAAAGTTTTTTCTTTTATTTCTCCATTATTTACACCGCAAGTTATCTACTCTTGAGTCTTGATCCTCTCGAGGAAGAAGAGCCCTCTATCGTCACTCCACTTAACACCGCCATTCGCGTACAAACACTAAACAACACAGCACACATTGTTGTTCTTCCCTGTGTTTTGGGTTTTCTGTTTTGGAGTTACAGAGACAAAAGACTCAAGTTTTGAGGTAGAACAACTGTTCCGGTTAGATCCGCCCCGCATTGTCTTGGGTTAGTCCGACCTCTGCTGTTCTTCTACTTTCAGATCTGCGTTTTCCCTTTTTGTGGGTTTTTAAAGAATTATTAGTTCTCTTGTTGTGTGGGTTCTGTGTCATTAATCACATTTGGGTTTTGTCAATTCTTTTTTTGGGTGTTGATAATGTACATTGCGGAATTGAAGGGTCCTGGTGACCTATGATGAATTTCTGTTTGGTACGTGAGAAAATGTAGGGATCTAGAACTAAATTCCAAGTAGGTTTTCGTATGTCCGGTCAACCCAAAAGATATTTGTGAAGAAGATATTTGTGACATCGTTGGGTCCCACGCGATGAGAATATGAGGTTGCGTTGAATTGTCGGTTGGAAATTTGTCTCATTCAATCCATGGAAATGCATTTCCAATTCTTTTTTATTTAGATTTCATTTGTTTTCAAGACGTTACCTAAGGTACCAGAGATGAAATTAGCTCTTCAATGGCCATCGGCTTACTGTTTTTGTTGTTGTTTCTCCATGTTGATTTGAGTATTCAATTATAAATGTATGGCTTTATTGGTTTGTTGCAAGCCAATCTCTGTAATTCATTTAGCTTATTTAGTTTGGTCCTCACATTCCCAGCATTTTGTTTTGATGTCCCTGCAGCCACATAAGTAGGTAGGTGACGAGATGGTTGCGCAGGAGTTTACGGTCGATTTAAGGAAGCCTCTTGTTTTCCAGGTAACTTTGCAATTCAACAATCGTGTTTGCATGCAATATTATCAATTTGTTTAAGCTGGCCACGTTCAACTAGTCTTCGCGTGATGCCGGAAGCTTCAGATCTTGTCTCCAAATTAAAAAGACTATGATTTCATTGAACTGTTTCCTTGGTAAAAGTGATAGGAGGATAGGGATTCATATTGGTAGCCCGAATGCATTGGGGCCTAGTTTTATGGCTTGTTCATTAGAGTATCATGTCCTTTTTGGTTCAAGTGAGGATTCTGGGGACTCTTGAGATATTATCTTCCTGCGACACATGATTATGTGAGGCTTGTTCTTCAATTTATAAATTTAATTTCAGATTCGAAACAACTGATTGGTGTAGCTATATATGCTTCTTCATGTGTCCCTATTTTTGCATGATAATGATCTCCCTGCAGCTTCTTTTTCTATCAACTTCATGGTTATCTTTTTTCAATGTTTTAAATGTCCTTAGTTTTATGTATAATTCTAGTTTCTTGACAATTTACTTCAGGTTGGTTGTCTTGGAGAAGCTTATGAAGATTGGATTCACCGGGCTATCCCTACCAAGCTCGATTTTTTGAGAGTGATTTTTGGGAGGTATTACATATTTTTTCCAATACCAACAAATTTACATAGAGTAGATGATCTGCAAGACATATGCAGAAATATATAGCATTGTTTGTTTGCGATATTCAATTAGTCGCTTTTGGCAATGTATACTGAATCAACTTTTGAATCTTCTTTTCTTGAAATAGTCCTTGACACTCACAGTTTGGTGGGCAATTCCAGTTATTTGGCTGCCAGTTGTATGCTGGTGCCTTTCATTGTCTTTCCGGATGGGGCATACCCTTTCTGAGTTAGCTATGCTGGTCGTGGGTGGCATATTTGTGTGGACATTAATGGAATACAGTTTGCACCGCTTCCTCTTTCACATCAAAACAAAGACTTATTGGTTAGTATTGGCTCTCTCCCCTTCTTTCTTCCTCTCCTTCTCCCACGCTTTTTTGCACATATTTGCACGATGCACTTCCACTTTTCTGCTTTCTGAATACAATTGTTGAGCTTCGGTGCTTACTATGGATGGCTTAAATTAGACAGATGCCAGAATGAGGTACTAATTTGCAACAATTTTATTAGGTGGAACACTATACACTATCTTCTTCACGGGTGCCACCACAAACATCCGATGGATGGTCTCCGGCTTGTTTTTCCCCCTGCTGCAACGGCTGTTATATGTATACCAGTAAGTGTGCTCAGCCTGTTGGTATACCCGGTCATAGTGATTATTTGTTTCCTGTGTTATTAGTGATGAACATCTTATTAATTTTGATTCAAATGTGGGGGTTTTTTTTTTCACTTCCATGTTATAAAACCTGGTATGTGCTTTGATGTTTTGCTTCTTACATTTGATGCCTGGACGTACCGCTAAAACTAGGTTCATTGACTTGGGTTTTTCAACATATTACCAATGAATATTTGTATTCATTGTAGCGATGGTTCCAAGAAGTCATGTCTGCTCCATTAAGTTATAATATAACTTTTTTTTGTTTAGGTACATAGTTTCTTTAATCTTACAGGTGATGTCATCTCTCATTCTCTCTGCTGGACAAGTTGCACATTAGAGCTTTTCAGTGCTTTTTAAGTATTCTTTTAATAATGAACAGTTCTATTGGCCTCGTATTATGATTGATGAGAATGAGTAGTGTGGTATGACATAGCAAGTATAAACCAAAGTCAAAGTTAAGCCATGGAGAGAGATGATGGATAGGAGATCGAAATTCTGACGCAGTGGGCATTAGTAAAGAATCGTATGCTCTAATACTATGTTAATATTAGTAAGACTGCAACTAGGGAGTTGATGGAGGAGATGAATAGGAAGAAGAGAAAAATCGACTGGAATTATTGTGTTACTAGTGCTTCTTGAGATAGCATTTATATTCAACAATGTAAAGATCATAAGTGCATCATAAGTGCGCCACCCGACCAAAAGCACTGTATTAGACATTGTCAGTATGCTTGTTTATGTGTGAGAAAAAGCTTATGGGTTGTAGGGTTGATAATGCTATTTACGGCAAAAAGGATGGTATCTTTGCATGCATGACAGCATAACATCCAGAACTATATATTGATCATGAAAATTGAATTTTTTTTTTTTTTGTGGATGAGAGTTAATTCGAATTGGCACAAAGTAGATGGAAGAATGTTCATATTGCGCTATAACCACTTCCACGCTTAGCCTGAGTAGGCTCAAGATATTTCCTCTCCTGCTTGTTTTGGTTTTCGTTTATGCTGCTCCTGTTACTTCCTAGTTTTATTAACTTGGTGATGTCTACTTGTTTTCTCTTGGCCTTTGTGGTGTGAGATGATAAATGACTGTCTGTATGCATTTTGGTGATTCATCCTTAAGGCTGCTTTTCAAATAAAGAAACTCGTAGTATGTAGATTATTATAGCACATGTTTCATGGTCAAAGAACTATAAAAATATCAATTGAAGTCTTAGTACTGTGTTGGGTTTATGAATTCCCAGGTAGAGGCATAGAGCAACAGTATATAAGTTACAAAATTCATGCTTTTTGTCTACTTGCATGTGTAGAGTGCACGTCTGGAGTGATGTTCTTAGTTCTGTTTGACTTACTGCTTTTGTGATTGTTTATCATTGCAGTTGTATAATTTGGTTAAGCTTTTATCAACACCTTCCTGTGCCCCTGGTTTGTTTGGAGGAGGCCTACTAGGCTATGTGATGTATGATGTTACCCATTACTACTTGCATCATGGTCAGCCTTCAAGTACGATACCCAAAAACCTAAAGGTAAGCTTGTGAAAGTTCAGTTAAATCATGTCATGCTACTTTTCTGTAATTCAAGGTTAAATGAATTGTACGAGTATCATTGATGTCCAATAGCATAAATTTCACTTGGTAATCTGATATTTTCTTTTTGTATGCTGCGTGGATTTTGTGTAGATAACCAGTTAAAGCTAATTTATTATTACTTACAAAAGATGTATGCTGTTCTTACACAGAAATATCACTTGAACCATCACTTTAAGATCCAAGACAAGGGCTTTGGTATCACTTCGTCACTCTGGGACAGGATATTCAGAACTCTTCCAGGGGCTAAGACACCGGAGAAAAGTCAGTAATTAAAGGCGAAGGGTATCATCTGCCAAACCTTTTCAACTATTAAGGTTCAGGGGTTATACATTTATGTTCTTGCGCATTTTTTTTTTCCTGCTATTTTTTCTTCCCCATAGTTTGTCGTTGAATGATCTCTTCTAGATGGGCAGGCCAAGGACAACGCCACTTTTTATGTCGTCCATTTTTTAACAGAGAGAAGCCTTCTATAAATAGAATGTTTGCATTCGTCTTAAGATTTTTTTTTGCCTCACTTTTTTTATACATGAAGTTGTCTGCTAAGATAAATCCAGTTATAATTTATAAGGTAGGCATGATTTTCAAGTTACTAATAGATCTTCAAATCCTACAAAAGAAAGAGAAGAAGAATGAGAGCAGACTGTGATTCAGATGAACAGAATCTCTCATTGTATTACCCTATTAACATACAATAAAGGGGCTAAGAAAGAGAGCCAACTTTATTGAGAATCACTTTCCTTATTCCATTTACTTTGAAATTCATTAACACAGAGAGATTTTATTAGTGCACCATAGGCCCTACCGGCCGATATGTTTAACCCTCTCATTAAATAATGCATTAGAGCAGACTTGGTATTGGCAAACCCGGCCAGAATATTTCAAAACTTCTGGTAATACTAGGATCACCTAACCAGAAAACTGCCCTTAGACATGACATATTATGCAACATAAAATCAAATCTAACACTCCTGTTTTATGATGTGACCCTGAGGACTGCCACTATCGACTTTCAAAGACTGCACAACGTAGTAGTCGTTGCAACTCAAGCTCCTGGCATGGGAAACTGGGTTGTAAGAGCTTCAACCCTTTTGCGGAGATCTGAAACCTTATTCGCCAAAGGACAATCAGGAGAAGTGACAAACTTCATGAAATCTTGAAGCTTTGATCCCGAAACCAATTGTTTAGCTTCAATGGTAATTTGGACGCCCTCGTGGATGAGATCGGCAGTCGCCACAAATTCTTTTTCTGTAAATTCTCTGGTAGTCATAGCAGGTGATCCAATGTGAATACCCCCAGGAACTAGGGCACTCTTATCACCTACGTAGTTCAAGACTAGCAAGTGTAAGTACCAGTTCACGTATCGTACGAAAAGATAAAATTTTCAAGCAGTCTAAAACTGATAGTGCAAGGACATACCTGGTACGGAGTTCTTATTGAGGGTTATAGAGGCCATATCAAGAATTTTCTCCACTCGTGCGCCATCAACACCCTGTACACAGAATGTCCAAGGTTATAAAAGATAATAGCAATAGGCAACACATAACACTGAAGGTATTGCTAGAAGAATAAGAACTGACATTGATTTAGTTAACACGATCTCTCTCGTTGTATTACCCTAATAACATACAATACAAGGGGCTGAGAAGGTGAGCTACTGTCATTGAGAATCCCTTTCCCTTCTCTAATTTCTCTACTGTCCTTGTTCTATTTACTTTAAAATTCATGAAAGGTATAAATGACATTGCTACAGCAGTATAATCGTTTAATACTCAGTCCAAAAAAAAATAGTTTAATACCTCACCATAACCAGCAGACAGATATGTTTAAGCAGGGCAAGATATCCGCACTGGAGCCTGAAATCTTAACAAGAAAGGAAATAGATACTCACTAATGGCCTAAGATCTACAAGTATGAGATGATTGTCCGTCCCACCAGATACCAGTTTGTATCCCAATTCAGTTAACCGGTTTGCAAGAGCCCTACAATTTGAGACAACCTGCAGGAAAGAGTAACTGAAATAGGTAACATAGTATGTGGATGTACCTCAAAGAAATCTATGATGATGAATTGATGACAGTTATAATACCTTCTTCTGGTAAGATTTAAATTCTGAGGATTGTGCATGCTTCAAGCAGACTGCAATGGCCCCAATGGTGTTATTATGAGGACCACCCTGCATAGATATTTCTGTCCCACTTTATAATGATTTAAGAAAAGGCCTACACATAGAACTTTTGGAAAAGAAAAAAGCCTAACTAACCTGTAAACCTGGAAAAACAGCATTGTTAATGGCAGATTCTAAATCAACTCCGAGGACAGGATCCTTCCTAAAGAAGATCATGCCACCTCTTGGACCTCTTAAAGACTACAGAAAAATGTGAACATGTATGATAAGGACAGCATTGAGTAATGCAAAGATTATACCAGGGAAAGCAAATAACTTGATGAAGATGCAACACTCAGCAGGAAATTAATGACAAAGTATAATCTAAAATGACAGAAGGAAAATCAGGAGCGAGAGATGGCAATAAATTTCAAGCCATGCCAACTTAGAAAAAAGAAGAAGAAGATGATATGATTCACGTTACAAGAAAATTTAGTACTAGGAGACAAATGAGAGCGTGATTGAATAAAACACAAATAATATAACAGATGGACATTAGATTACATAAAAAAATTGCAAAAGAACAGCACATACTTTGTGAGTTGTTGTGGTCACAATGTCACAATATTCAAAGGGGTCAGCAGCCACAGAAGCAGCAACAAGTCCACTTATGTGTGCCATATCCATCATGAGAAAAGCGCCAACAGCATCTGCAATCTTTTTCATGCATAGCAATTTCAAATATTTAGTTGCTAAGTAGGGAATATTATAAAGAGGCACAATCTTTTCATCTAATGACCGTAAATGTTATAGGAGAGCAAGGAAAGAAAGTAATTTGTTGCAGCAAATCCCAAAGATACACTTGTGATTTGGATGATATGACATAACAAGAATAGAAGCACATCATTATTACCTTCCTCAGGCGAGGATAATCAAAATCTCGAGGATAAGCACTAGCACCAGCAATAATGAGTTTAGGCCGAAAGAGATTAGCAGTTTTCTCCAGCATATCATAATCAATAAGGCCTGTCACACGATATTTAGAAGTTTTTCAGTCACATGATATGTAGAAGTTTTTCAGCAAACGATAAATATGATAAATAAGTGGTTTTACAGTAAACTTAGTAAACCAACTACTATGCATCACCTGTAGATTCATCAAGTCGATAAGGCATAGACTCAAAGTATATTGATGTGGCAGATACCCTTCTTTTAGGAGTCATAAAGCCATGTGACAAATGTCCACCATGAGGCAAGTCCAAACCCTAAATCAATAAGCAACTCAAACACATGTATTTACTTACATCCCTCAATTAATAGATAAAAACTTCAGAGAAGGCAGAAGTATTTACCATAATGCGATCATGTGGTTTAAGAATGGCAGTATAAACTGCAAAATTAGCAGGAGAACCAGACAATGGTTGAACATTGACACCCCAATTCTTTCCAGCAAGGTGATATGCTTCCAAAGCCCTCTCCTGACATAGTGTTTCAAGCTCATCGATGTACTCATTTCCACCATAGTATCTAATATGAATACGTAAAAATAAAATCATGAAAAAAAAAGAAACAAAACAATTATGCTTTGTACTTAACTTCGTTATTTAAAATGTACCTTTTACCAGGTAGACCTTCAGAATATTTGTTTGTGAGACAAGAACCAAGTGCCTCCATCACTGCTCTAGACGTAAAATTTTCTGAGGCAATAAGCTCAAGGCTTTTGAACTGTCTCTCCATCTCCTTACCAATTATTTCATGTACATCAGGATCAGCATCACCAAGGCCATAATCTATGAACTTGCGCCCGTTATCTACCCAAGGAGAAAAGAACTAACATTTTGTAGGTAGATGCTCAATAAAAGCAAGAAAAGACCTTGAAAACACAGTCTTAACATCACTTTGGGGAGAGAGATAATCCAGCATCTATAACTTAAATAACAGTACCTCCCAGTTCAGAGACAGGAACAGAAGCAAAAGAAGGAGGCCTTCCAGTGATCAAGCTCCCTTCAACGACAGAGCATCTACAAGGCTTCACCGGATGCAACTTAATCTGATGCAAAAAGCCACTAAAACCGCAATCTTTCACAGGAAACAACGAATTCTTGGGCTGAAAGGGCTGTTGCAGCGAACCCATCATAGCCGCTCCTGTAAAAGCCTGCATTTTCACTTCCAACACCGTCCTTGACAATCTTCCTGCACATCCCCGTATAACGAAACCCGTAAATATGTCAAATTCAGATAAGCCATTACATATCAAACCAACAATTCCCTAAACAATGTAATCCCCACACTATTTGTCAGACTCTGTTTGTTTTATGTGAAAATGTTAAAAATTCATCCTTAAACCACAAAATCTCACTTAACACTAAATGACCACCATCAATATAATTTTCCAGTTGAATTTTCATGTAACCAAAGTCCCAAACAGATTCCCACGAAAAAAAAAACTTATCATCCTCACTTTGTACTTGATTTTATACTTGTACAAGAAAAACACTCATTCTCAGAATGTTCTAACTAGATTTGTTTCTTCACAAGAGCACAAAAGGAGAAAAATGAGCTAACAGAGAAAATAAAAACCGAACCTTTGATGTCCGTAGCTTGCTTTAAACCCTAGCAGAAGCAGGAGTGACAGCGCGCGACGTACAACAGGGGTCGAAAGGGTTGTACAAATGCGCATAAAACGGCGCATCCATTTTGCACCACGTGTACGGCAGGATGATGGAGCGGCTGAAGGACGTAATAGTCCCGGGCCACGGCCCACGGTGTCTAATGATAAAGGCATAAGCCTCCTCCCTCCTGTAACTAAGTCGGGTCGACCCGTTTGAAATAATGTTATTTAGGGTTTATCTCTATGATTTGGTTCCCCGTTTAAAAAAGGGAAATTTCTCCAAATGACCTCATCCACTAAGCAAACTGCAGAAATGACCTAATTTGTTAAAAACAGTAAAAATGACCTCTTTTGAATTTTTAAAGTCAAATATACCCTTATCCTTATAAAACAAATACAGAATATCATTCTCTCTTCCTTCTCTCCCGAAACACAAAATAACAAATTTTCTACCCTACAACGCAGCTGCTCCACCTCAATCTGCACTTGAAAACACTAAAACCTTGATCGAAAAGCACAGATCTGAAATACCCATTGTATCGACAACATTCGTTGTTATTTCGCACAGCTCTCATTGCAAGTAAGTACATATATATACAATGGTCGTCTTCAGTTTCATTTACTTGTCCTGCTATAGTCGAGCAAATTGCTCGAGCATTTTATATAGTCGATCAATCTATTTTTAGTCGAGTATTCGGTTGAGCAACAGTGAATTATCTGGTCGAGCATTTTTTGTTTGGTTGAGCAAAAGTAAATTATCTGGTAGAGCATTATTTTGTTTCGTCGAGTATATTGAACTTATTTGGTCGAGCATTATATTTTTGGTTGAATATAACGAAATTATTTGGTCGAGCAATATCTCTGGTCGAGCATTATTTTTTTAGCCGAGTATATTGAACTTATTTGGTCGAGCATTATTTTTTTGGTTGAATATAACGAAATTATTTGGCCGAGCAATATCTTGTATATGCTCTAGCATTATATTTATACTTGTTTGTGTATTTTTGTTGGTCGAGTGTTTGTTAATATTTGGTCGAGAAATGTTTTTAGTGGTCGATCAACCTTTTTTGTCTGGTCTTGAATCATTTATCATGTACCTTTTTTTTGCAGGGATGACATCAATTGATTTCGTGGTCTTATATGGTGGCCAATGGGAAATTTTTCGCGGTATGTACAAGTTCAAAGGTGGAAGAAGTCCAGGTGTCATTGTTAAAGATATCATTACGTATTCGGAGTTGGTGGATATGATCTATGAGTTGTTTGAAGTTGATAGTAATACACATGTTTTGGAGTTGAAGTTTGCATATAATACACATTTTGACATGGAACCAATGGTCTTAAGTAATGACCGTGATCTCAAATTCTTCTTAAGGCAAAATGATGATCCTCGAAGACCTGCTACTCCACTTTGTGCATCAATTCTTCCTATATATGAAGATAATGTTCCCTCACAAAATGTGAGTTTCATTCCCCAGACACAGGAGGAGTTTATTCGACAATCGGCAAATGTGTGTAAGGGTTTTGTTGATTGTGGATTCAACGATATAGATGCATCATCAAATCCGGATAATGATGGTGATGATGACAATGAACATCATTATAAGCCTAATGAGGGTTATCTATTTGAGGATCATTGGTTTCATGATGATACCGTTCAAGAAGATGTTGAGAAAGAAATACCTCCAGCAGATACTAATGTGCCTAGCCATCCTGACATTGCCTCTGTGGAGATGCCTAAAAACATCGGATCAAATTCTATTGTTCCATGTGTTGGGAGCAATACCATTAGTAATTATTCCACCGGTTACAAGATCACAGTTGGGCAGATTTTCTTAGACAAAATGGAGTTACAAAAACATATTGCTTTGTATGCTATGAAAGGGAACTTCCAATTTCATGTGATAAAATCGACGAAGACTCTATATGTTGTTAAATGTCTAGGAACAGGCTGCGATTGGCGTATGAGAGCCATAAGAGTCAAGGAATCACCATTATTCAAAGTGACAAAGTTCAATGACATTCACACTTGCTCACTGGACTATCTAAATGGAGATCATAGGCAAGCATCAGGGAAGGTGATTGGGGATTGCATTAAAGGAAAATATGATGGTGTAGGGAGGTCTTACAGGCCGAAAGACATAATACAAGATGTGCGGACAGAATTTGGTGTCAATATTACCTACGATAAAGCATGGAGGTCTAGGGAGCATGCTTTAGAATCAATACGAGGATCTCCAGAGTTATCTTTTGCCTATCTGCCACACTATTGTGCGGAGCTAGAGAAGAATAACCCCGGAACTATCACTCGTATAGAGTCAGACAAGGAGAACATGTTTAAATATTTTTTCTTAGCTCTTGGTTCGTCCTTGCGTGGTTTTAGATCTTCGATGAGACGTGTCATCGCTGTTGACGGTACCCATCTAAAGGGAAAGTATCTAGGCACGCTTTTTATTGCATCTGCTTTGGATGGTAACAATCACATTTATCCTATTGCTTTTGGTGTTGGAGATTCGGAGAATAACGAATCTTGGATATGGTTCTTTGAGAAATTACGACAGGCAATCTCACTTGATGACTTCTCTGAATTGGCTATAATTTCAGATAGGCATCAGAGTATTGAAAGGGCATCGACCTTAGTTTTTCCAGAATCATACCATGGTCACTGCATATTCCACATCAAACAAAACATGAAGGCAAAGAAATTCGATCCTACAGTGTTTCCAATTTATTTCAAGGCAGCGAAGGCATATCGTGTTTTTGAATTTGAGGTCCTAATGACACAGTTGAGCTTAATTGATCCCCGTGCACAGAGTTATCTACTTGAGGCTGGTTTTGCTAAATGGTCTCGTGCACATTTTCCTGGTCGGAGGTACAATATACTAACTACAAACATTGCAGAGAGTATGAATGCTGTTCTTAGAGAAGCTCGCCACCTTCCTATAACAATGTTGGTTGAACACTTGAGGGATTTGCTTCAGAGATGGTTTTATGAGCGACGTACAGAAGCAGCATCTCTGAATTCTGTACTCTGCAAAGAGGTAGACAAACATATACGGAAGCGGATTGATAGGTCTCGTAGGATGGATGTTACACCAATATCACATATTGAATATTACGTTCGTGATGGATGCGGTAATGGTGAGGTTAACTTGCACAATAGAACGTGTTCTTGCAAGAAGTTTGATTTGGAACAACTACCTTGTGTACATGCATTGGCTGCTTGTGCCAATAGAGAAATCGCGGTACATTCTTTGTGCTGAAGATATTATACCAATGAAGCTATTTTGGTAGCTTATGCTGAACCTATATACACAGTTGGTATTGAGCACCAGCGCGTTGAAAACGATATAAGAGTATTATTACCACCTAAAGCGAAAAGACCAGGTGGTAGGCCTAAACAGCAAAGAATACCTTCCCAAGGTGAAACTGTGATTATCAGACATTGTGGTCGATGTAAGAAAAGTGGTCATAATCGTCAAACTTGTAAGGAACCAATAGCGTTGCATCCAAGAACTGAATGAACTTTTGATATTAACATTTGATATTGCTGTATTATTTGCTATAATAATTGTGTTGTGTAAATTGTCTTAATGGTCGAACAATACCTAATTAATGGTCGACCAATAAAATTGTGGTCGATCGATGTAGATAAGATGGTCGAGCGATAATAAATTAATGGTCGAGCAAAACTTAATTAATGGTCGAGCAATAAAACTGTGGTCGAGTGATGTATAAATCTGGTCGATTGATGCTAAATTAATGGTCGAGCAAAATAAAAATATTGGCATAGTGCAAAAATATGTGCAAACACAAATAAGTAAGCATGTACAACAACAATTGACTCCTAAATGTACAGTACAACAGAGTTAGTTTTCACAATGAGAACTCTCCCCCCCAGCTCTCTGCTGTGAACTTTTTCCTGTAAAACGTCATGTCATTCTGATTTATCTCAGTAATAGGAATTTCTGCTATCAATGCTTCAATGAATTTGAATGTAAAAACACCACAATCGCCCCTGTAATTATTAATAAAAAATAAAGTGATTAAAATTGCGTACAACAACTAATGCACAATAAAAATGATTTAGTACACAAATTTGTAAAAAAAACATACCCTCCTGACTTCTGTTGAGGGCAGGGATTGACCTTCTCAACTTCCCATGGTGTCGTGGGAATGTCATAGCCACAAGGACGTAATATGTATGGGGTCATTATAGACAATGGACTCATGATCTCTGCAAACCTTTCAGAACTTGTAAGGTCATGGTAAGAATCATAGACATTTATTTTCCGTGATGATAATATCATCTCTACTGCCACCCAATGCTTCTCATCAAAGTTTGCAGGAAAGTACACATAGTCCACTTCTCCCCAGGGAACACCTTCAGGAGGACTGGTACCGACAACGTAGTCTGTGAATAAAGTATCCGAATCAACCCAATTTCCTGGATCTTCTTTGAATACATTGTAGGTAATACCAATCTTGCTCTATTATTACATGGTTAAAAAATGATGGTTAGTTAACTATGAATATGAATATCTATAGTTCATTAGCAAATTATTGGACACATACAAAGAAAATTGTGTCAAGCACTGCCGCTTTCCTTTTAAATATGGTAGGGTACTTGGCAAGTCTCCGACGTATGTGGTATGTAGCAATGTCAAGATGCTGCATCAAATATTTAAAAAAAGGAATTAATTAGCATACATGATCAGCTAGATAAATTAAATCTCGACCAGAGAAACATAAAGCTCGACCAGAGAAATATAAAGCTCGACCAGTCAATATTAATGCTCGACCAAATAATATAATGCTCGACCAGATGTATGATATGCTCGACCAGATTATAAATATGCTCGACTACCTAAAATGTCAGTTATATTGTACTAAATTAAAACTACTTACCAGGTCTCTCAACCATTTGTCAGGTTGAATTGCCTCAGCAAACCAGACCTTGTCAACAGTACAAGGAATCCATTCAATTTTGTCATGTTGTGTTTTGGGATCCTTCATCCATTTGTGACATTCTGCTAACCACTCCCTTCGATATGGCCTTTTGAGTTCAAAAGCCATTGGCAATATGTCTTTGAGAATTTCAACCTCTTCTGTTACCGTGGAGGATGAATCAGTTTTTTGTTTTTTAGTGGGATTGGTGTAGGGTGTTTTCAATAATGGCCCAAGCTTTCTTTTGCGCTTTTCCTTATTTGAGACATAAGGAATTACCCCACCTTTTTTTGCAACTGGGAATTTGGATGGGGTGACAATCTCCACCCCCCTCAGTGCCCATATCCATCTTGTGTGGTGTTCCCAAAGTAGTGGCAGCTATATCCATTGAAATAATATCGTCCTCTGCACCTAGGCTAACAGCATCATCACCCTTCATAACAGCCTCCTCTATATTTTCCACAGGAACTTCCCGGGACTCAACAAATATTACGGCCTCCCTATTTTGCAGTTGACCATCAGTGGCATCCCCATCCCCATATTTTCCTGCATTATCAGCCTCATGCTCAATTTGACCAAAAAGATGTTGCTCTTCCTGTACGAATAGCTCTTTATGTCCAACAGTCCTTGGACACTCCAAAACAACCTCTGCAATATCTTTTCCAGTAGTCCCTAGACCATCATTGGCATTCATATCCCCATTCCCATCATCCTCATTTCTTGCATTTTGTTTTTTAACAACTTCTAGAAGAGTCCCCATGGATTCTTCAACAAATTGCAACATCAAACACAATTCCACCTTCAGATCTTTATGCTTCTTAGAGTGATCCTTAAGCAAACTATCAAATATATCAATCTTGCTTGTAATAGTATCCCTCAAAACATATTTCTGCAAATGGAAAATATACAAATTGGATTATTGAGTTTGTGATTGACCAGAAATGAATAATGCTCAACTAGAATAGATATCAATGCTCGACCTAAATTTGAAAATATGCTCGACCATACAAATACTAAATGCTCGACCAATACAAATAATGCTCGACCATATAAATACTTATTGCCCGACCAAAAGATATAATGCTCGACCATATAAAAATTAATGCTTGACCATAATATACAATACTCGACCAAAAAAATTAATGCTCGACCAAACACAACTAAGTGTTCAATCAATAAAAATTCATATTACTACCTCTGTAACAGGTGAAATATTCCTATGTGTTTGAACTTCCTCTTCCTCTTCCTCTTCCTCTTCAATCTCATCTATAACAACCTTTGGCTTTTTTTTATCTTTGCCAACCATTTTTCCTACAACATTTTTTAGTACATCGGAAGCCTTTATGCAATATTCTTGTGCCATCTCCAACTGGGTTGGGATAAGTCGACTATGTACTTGAAGCTGTGAAAGGTACACATAGTAACCATTAGTTTCTATAAAATAGACAATCTCACAAAATTTAAATTAATACACACAGATGGATGTGATACCTGCTTCCTTCTAAAAACACTTAGGATGAGTTCTGTTGAGTCAGGAGTGATTGATGTACTCCAGTTCAATATCCTTGGATACAGAATTTCTGGATCTTTCTGTGTGTATGTCCTCCCGATAAGGGGAATAGCTTCATAACTCCATATCTGTAAATCAAACAATGATATACAATTACATGCATTGCATATTGAGTATAAGCTATAAATCAAAACAACATTGAGATAAATGATTAGCAAATTAAATACCTGTAGAGTTAACGGGAATCCATAGAGACTGTATTGCTCCATCTGAGTCTTGGTTGGCTTTATAGTCTTTTTTAAAAATTTTTGAACACGTCCTTTCATTGCTCCTGCAAGTGACTTGGAGGTACGTGCATAACTGACAGATCCCCATGGATACTTGTTAAATTTATCCAAGTTTTCAACCAATTGGAGATATGCCACATCAGAAATGTTCCTACTACGCTCCCTACCAAGCAACACAAACTCCACAAAATAAACAAGAGCTAACTTGACAACGTCATCTTCATTGTCAGGCTGAGGTTTTAGACCCAAAAATGTACTCTCTAATTTAGATCTCTTAATGCTATTATTCCCCTTGAAATAAGCATCCCTTAGCCTATGTGTGCTAGTATCAACAAGTGAAGAGATGGGTGGAATTCCAGTACATGCTAATCCAGTAACAAGCGCAAAATCTTCAAATGAAAATGTTGCTTGCTTTCCAGCCAACCTGAAGTTGAAAGTTGTGCCAAAACTATGGTCGGAGGATTCAACCTGTTTTAACAATAACTGATGGACAAGCTGCCCGGAAAAAGTTAGACTCTTAATACGAAGATACATGCCAAAGCATGATCTACTAAAGGTCTCCAATTGATCATCATTTAACTTATCCCTGATATTACAAATAACTACATCTGGTTGAGAAAAGTTTGACACTTTTGCAGGAAAATGCTGACCCTCTGGAATAATGTAAGTCATTATAAACCTAAGATAAAAAAAATAAGTGAAATAAATAAAAGTTAATAATGCTCGACCAGTAAATATGAATGCTCGACCAGTAAATATGAAATGCTCGACCAAATCAACTAATGCTCGACCAGTCAATATGAATGCTCGACCAGTCAATATGAATGCTCGACCAGTAAATATGAATGCTCAACCAGATAATAGATATGCTTGACTCCCATAACAATAAATCTCGACCAGAAAAACCCTAAACTCGACCACAGACCCTCAAAATGCCCGACGAAAGGCTCAAACACTCGACTACGTTGAAAAGTTCGTTTTTAGCTGCGCGAATTTGTTTTAAGCAAAGTCATGCAGTTATATGGAACCCAGCAAAATTGGTGAAACCTCACGAAACCCGTAATGACACACTACCCGTTGATGGAATCGTTTTTGAATAAATGGTAAACTTACCTTGGAGTATTCAGAACAGTTGATGGAATGTAAACCGTTGTTGTAGTTGATGCAAACTGTAGTAGTTGACAATGAGAAAGAAACTGTGTTTGAAGGAGAAAGAAACTGTGTTTGAAGGAGAAAATGAAAAAGAGGATTTCGGGAAACAGAAACGGAGGGAGAAAGAAGAGTTAAGGTTATTTTGGTCTTTACAATTATAAATTAGGTCATTTTCCTTGTTTTTTAAGAATCGGGTCATTTTTACGGTTTTGTTAGTAAACCGGGTCATTTTTGCCAATTTCCCTTTAAAAAAAGGGCTTTAGATGGGATTTTAGATTTTTCGATTCGCTGTAATGGGCGAGGGCGACTGTGTGAGTGAAACTCCGAGTTGATAGAGGATTAAACTGAGTTTATGTAAGCCTCGGTTTGTGGTTTTATTGGATTATTGTTACTGTAATTGTGTCTGCAATATTATATTTTTCTATATACATTACAGTTGGAGACGTATTTTGGGTGTTGTTTGTATGTAGTGTTGATATGTTTGGGACGTTGAAGCCCTAATAGTTTGCTCACCTAGCATTGCCCGTAGCAATGGCGGCTGAAGCAGCAGAAAACCTCGCGGCCGAGAATCCCTGCTGTGCAACGGTGAGTGTTTTTTGTTTTCTAAGACTAATGAAAAGTTCCTTATCTAATCGTTAGATCTTCTTCTTTTTTTTCTTTTGGGAATTGCAGTGGAAGAGAAGATACTCGAAGCTAGAAGAGAAACGGAATGCCCTACGACAGGCAGTGAATCTCTTAAACAAGCAGATTGATAAGATTCAAACCGAGAATCTTAATCTTAAGAAAGGTATGGAAAGAAATGCAATTCTATTTTTGTTTTTGATGCTGTTTTGATCTACGAGCTGCATTCTTTGAATTAGAAACTAAAATAAATGTATGTTTAGTTTTGATTCTATAGAAATTCAGATTTGATAATGTGATTGGAGATTATGGTTGCCATTCACATCAATCTGGCTTAGGGTAATATATGTTGAGTTGAGAGCTGGATACTTTGAGACAGATATTTCTGACTCTTGCCTAATGTGAGGTTATGTATTTCATTATCTAACTGGGTTTATTCTCTGAGTTGAACATTGCAGGATATGAGGAAGAGATGGCACAAGCCGAAAATGAGAAGGAGCAGAAAGAGAAACTGATGCTTTCATTAGAGAATGAGATTTCTAAACTGAAATCAGAGATCTCTTTGTTGCAGCAAAAAGAAGGCTCAAATTCTCATGAAAAAGATGAGGAATTAAAGCATCTTAAAGATTGTGTTTCTGAAAGGGACGAGGAAATCAGACAACTCAAGGAGTTATCTCAGAAAGAGAAAAGAAGGGTGGATGCAGAGAAGAAGAAAGCAGAGGTGGAGAAGAAGAAGGCTGCTGAAGCGCTGAAACAAGTTAAATCTGAGAAAGGCAAGATTGATGAAGAGAGAAGGCTTGCCTGTATTGAAGTGAAGAAGGCTGAGGAATATCGGATTCAGTTGGAGTCACTGAAGAAAGAGATTAATGAGACAAAATCAAAATTGATTTGTGAGACAGTGAGGTTTGAAGAGGCAAGAAAAAAGTCCGAAGCAGAAAAACGCAATGTGATGCAAGTTAGAAAACGAGCAGATTCAGCGATGGCTGAAGCAGATAAGCAAAGAAAGTTAGCAGAAGCAAACGAAAAGAAGGCTAGGGAAGAAAAATCTCGTGTTGAGAATTTGTCCCAGCAATTGGACGAGGCTAGACAAAGAAATGAGGAGCTGCAGAAGGAGATAGACCAACTTGTGATGCATAGACATACGAGCAAGGCTCCTCATGACCAACCTGATAAACGTAGAGATGTGACTATTGAAAATGAAAAAGTAAAGCTTTTGAATAAACGGCTGAAATTTGAGAAGTCTCGAGTAAAGCATGCCAAACAAGTGGCTAAATTAGAAGAAAGACGTAACAAAATTCTACAGCAAGAGTTAGGTCACTGGAAGCTGGAGTTTATTCATTTTTCTCAACGTCTTTTTGCATTGGATAAATATTTCTCACCTGGCAATGAAGGTATAGATGGCCTGAAAAAGGTTGGTTTCCTTGCTCAAATCTACTTGCATATATTGGTTTCTTTTTCCTAAATGTGGTGTCATACTGCTTGTTGTTCAAAATATTTCTATCACTTGGACAGATTCATAATTTTCTTCAAAACTAATAGTCTTTACATTTCATCAAAACATTTTTCAGATAGATCCATTTGGAATCCTCCCTCCACCCATGTCAGAGAGAGATAGAGAGGGAGGGTCCAGTTTAAAATTTTCCCTCCACCCCAGGTCAGAGAGGTTTTATCTCCTGTCTTGCTCTAAAAAGTTCTTAAATAAGAATTGGATTTGTGCTCTCTCTCCTTTTTTTCCCATTTTTAGATTGCATTGCTGCTGCGTTGCAGTTCCATAGTTCTTTGCAAGGCTACTATGCTTAATGCTTTACTAAATATTTAGAGAAAGACAGGGTAGCTTTTCTCTTATTTATTAGTCTAGGAGGTTGTTGAACTTGAATTTTTCTTTGAGATCATGTATCAAGTACCATATGACGAAGTTTAGGTTTTTCAACAGAGTATTTATTGCATGGCTTAGGTTTTGGAATCGTTACTTGTTAATTTCATGAATAAGTTGTTTATTGAGCAATTACCAATTGTATTTCTTGTTCCTCTCTCCCCGTGATTGTGACTCTAAGGTTTGATTTTCTAGTTCCATAAATTTTTGTTAAGTGTGTAAACTTCTCCTTTGTTGGCTAATTAAGTGGTTTGATGTAATCTCCAGGCTGGAAACTTTACAGATATGCGAGGGCTGAATTTGAAGGACAAAGTTGTTGGTTTAGAACCATTTCCAGAGTATCCTCGAAGTGAAAATCAACTTTTCAAGCCTAGCAGAATGGCTGCTTCTGATCTGCGAAACCTTGAAGAGCCTGGTTCGTTGATTCCTTCATCTGGACCAAACTCTATCAAATCCATCTCAGGTATTGATTCTAAATTGGAGTCTCTGCTAGGAGGCTCTAACCAGAAAATGTTACAGAGTTCTGCAATAAATTCCAGTACGACGTCTTTTTTTGATGGACAGTTGGTGGGCTCACAGGAAAGAGGTGCAACTTCGGTTTCCACATCTACGAAATTTTTAGAAGAGAACATGAATGCACTGCCAACAGTATCCAGAATGCTTGGTGAAGTTACCACAATGAGATGTAATGATGGTATGGTGGCTGAAAATAGTGTAAGGAGCTCATCTGGCGTTGATGGTGTTGGAAGTGGTGATGGGCATGATAGGAAGAGGAAGACATTGCCTGATACTGTTGAATCCATTGAGCCGTTGTACTCTGAGAATAAGAAGTTGCAGCTGATAGAAGAGCGGCTGGCTGTTTTGCATGGTATGTTAAGAAAACACATGAAAGAACCTTCGGAAGAAGCAAAGTATGTTGAAAAGGAGTTGCAAGGTGGTTCATATACTGAACGTAACAGATTAAGCAAGAAGAGGAAGGCATCTCATGAGTCTCCTAAACATTCTTCTGGCAATGGCCGGCGAAAGAAGAAGGGAAAAACGAAGACTATATTTTCTGAAGATTCCAATATTGGAAGACCGGCCGGTAATCTAAAAGGAAATGATGGACCATGCAGGGATAATGTAATAGATTCTGTTGCCGGTGACCTTCAAGAAACAGGAAGTTTTGAGGAAATAGGGGATTATCTGAAATTGCTGGAATTGGATGATGCCACTGCTGAGGAACGTTACCGGATGGCAATTGAAATGCCTTTGTCCCCAACTCTTCCTGATATTGAACTACAGGACATTTCAGCAGTTGAGTCAGGGAATTTTAATCCTTTAATTGAGGAAAGCTTCTGTGGTGGATTATCAAATACGAAGGAAAATAAGGTTTCTTCTAGTAGCTTTGATGTGGTAAACATGGAGATTAATTTAAATAGTTTGAATCATGATGCCCCTGGAACACCTTGTGGTTCATTGCTGCAGAAATCTGTTCACAGGGGAGAGAACCATGCAAATACATTTTGTAAGGGTATGGAAATGGGTAAGCCATGCAATAAACAGACCGGTGACTCTGGGACAGAGGCTGAGATGTCTACGCTACCTATTGCTGGAGATAAGTGGGACAAGTATATACTTGAAGACGTTCTTGGATCTGCATTTGGAATTATTCCTAAACAATGTGTCATTTTTTCTGACATGGACAATACCAGCATCTCAAGGATCTTTTGTGCTGCTAGTGCTTGTATGGTGCGGTGCTCTTTGGATACTCAAACAGAGTGGGTGGTGTTGGAGATTTTGCATGCTCTTGAGATGGAAGAAAGACTTTCATCTAAGTAAGTTCTTGTTTGTTGCCGTTAAGATGGTGTGCCATAGCATCAGTGCTGCTCAAGCCTATTAATAATTTTTGATAGTTGATATTCTAGATGAAATTCCATGGCTGGGGACTTATTTAAGGTAATTGTATTGATGCTATTCTAATTTGATTCTTTCCCTTTGTTTGTTTTAGGGAGAAGGCGTGTGTGTTTGTTTCGCTTTTGCTGCTCAACTTTTCTGTTGCTATTGTGGATAAATCTGGAGAGTTTTGGCACAAGGATCTCCTCCCTTGCTTAGATTCGTTGGCTGGCCAAATGAGGCAAGGTATGTTTTGTAGATGCGTGATTGTCCATTCTGAATTTCAGTTTAATAAAAGTTATTCTTCTTACACTTTTAGTATTTTATTTGTTGACTTACAATTTTTATGATCTGGCTTTTTTTATATCTGGTTTGTGATTGAACAAGACTTTCTGTTTATGTAGTTATGCAGAATGTTGAGGCAAGAAACTTGTTTATAAAATTATGTTGTTTTCGCGAGGTGCTTCGTCTGATCAAGGATTTTCTAATGGAAGGGAGAGTGGTGGTGTGTACTGATATATCTTCCAAGTCGTTATTTGAAGGTGATCCAAGAATTAATAATATCCTTCTGGATGGCGTAAATATAACAACGTCATTAGGAGGAGCTTCAGCTCTCCAGTTGGTGGCGGGGAGTATTGTATTAGCATCAATATGTGCAGTAGTTGACGACATAGGATTTATTTGTGAAGTTTCATACAGCCTACTCCATATGCAGAGACATGATATGCAAGTTCTACTGACTATCCTTCACATTTTTGCTCACCTTGGAGGAGAAAAAATGTTTACATTGAAGGCATACAGCCTAACAACAACCATTTTGAAATTGATAGTCACATTTCTTGAGAGAGGAAGTCCATCAGCTGCTCAAGCTTCGTGTTCTGTGTTATTTACATGTGGCAGATGCCCATTTTATCAGGACGTTGCTTCTTTAGATGATGTTATATCCTTGCTCTTGGAGAAGATAGAAACTTATGTTCCCCCTGGAGATGTGCGTCAAGATATTATTGAATCAGCCAGTTTATTGAGTTCCAGTTCGCTGCCCCAGGAGAGTAGTGCTATGGAGAGTTTGATTTGCGAAGAGGATCCATGTGCCCATGGTGTGAAGTGTGATCCATCTTGTTGTTTGATGAAGTTTGAAATGCCTGCCTCTCAATCACATGCTGTTATCAATCATACCTTCTGTGACATCATTGATGTCCTATCATTGGTGGAGCTGCTTGCACGCAACCTGGTATGTGTCTCACACTCTCACTGCTCTCAGAAGATTAATTTTGTATTAGGTTGAGATGATGCTGTTTGTCTGAAATTTCCAATATCGGCTAATTTGGGGTATTGGTCTGCGTGGGGAATGTAGGTGTAGTACTACAATAATTAAATTAACCTGTCGGGCTAGCAAATTTCATCACAAGGGAAAGCAGCTATGGCGAAATGAATGTTAATCTGGTTAAATAATATATTTTAATAACCTATTATGTAAATCTGAGATGCAGTAACATTTCAATTTATAAAGTTAAACAGTGCATAAAGCTGTCACTGCATTTAGGTTAAGGGGTGAGAAATGCTGCCACATGGTAGTGATGCACCAAATTCCATTCTCTTTTTTTCGTTGGTTGTTAATTGTAAGAACTTTCTCACAAGTGACTTTCAATTACTTAAACCGGCTGCATTGTGTCTGTCTTTGTCCTCACTTCAGAAGAATTGGTTTCCTTTGATTGGTCCCGTGAGGCTCTAAACCTAACTTTGTATGTCTTATATATGTCCAAATGCAGAGCTGGGAATGGACATACGAAAAAATTGCTCTTCGGCTGTTGGAAATGTTGGAAACGCCTACTCTGGGGACCCTCAATCTTTCCGTGGTTATACTACTTGGACAACTTGGGAGGTATGTTCCCCCTCCTCCCTTTTTGCTTTTTCTTTGGTATCCTTTTGTTTTGAATGGAGCGTCAGTTTATTAAAGCACCAAAACAAATTGCCTTCACATGTTTTGATACTGTATTGGAGTCATGGTATAAATTGTCTTCACATGTTTCTGATTATTTATGTTCTGTTTGTTAGGCTTGGAGTTGATGCTGGTGGATTTGAAGATAAAGGAGTCGATCACTTGAGACGCAAGTTGTCTGCTTTCTTGTCACAGGAACCTAATATAGTAGGTCTTCCAATACAAATTGCCACTGTGAATGTTTTGCTCGGGCTTCTCTCTCTTGAGTTTGTGAAAGTTGTTCAGGGTGAACCAATAATGTTTACAGCCGTTCCAAATAAATCTGCTACAGTGGATCTTATACGAAACTGGTTTTGTCGGCTTAGCAAGGAGCAACAGGCCTTGTCATTGAGCCTCCTATAACCTGCTGGTACGCTTCAGAAATGAGACAGATACTATGAGGCTAGTTATATCAGAGTTTCAACTTGTTAATGCAAATTGTTGTTATCCCATCATATTTGATTAATCAGAACTTCTTTGAGGTATGGGCACAATTTTGAAACAGCTTATGGCAGTGCCTTCTGTTGGCCATTTTTGCCAGAGAGAGTAAATATGTAAATTTTTGTGGGATGATTGCTATTCTGAATATCTGAAAAGTCATCTTTTTTCATTTCCATCCATGTTGCCCATACAAATGTTGAGTTGGATGGCTTGCCGTGGATCCTGAGGAACAGTTGGTATTGTATGACCCTAAAACCCAACAGCTGATCTGATCAAGTTGTTTCGACTCAATTGCCTTAATTATTCCTGACAAGTTATTGGCTGAGGACAGTCTTGCTTCAATCGGGGGTGAATGTATTTCACAGGAATATATATATATATATACATGATAGCTCAAGTCCATTATCTGTGTCTCCAAGTGTTACCACCCACAGCATTACAAGGCATAACCAAGCATCCTCAATCAAAACTTAGCGCCTTAAACATTTAACTAGTAGAGTTCCGCTTGTTCCATAACCTCCTTTAGCGCATACGGTCCCAGGGACTGTAGAACCTATGATCATAAACACGACGTCAGAAGAAAGGTATAAAAAATTTGCTGAAAAAAAAATATGCAGCATTACATCCAATAGCCAGTTTGAAGCATCTTTCTTCCCTGCAAAGCAAGAATGCTCACAAGTCACAACTCACAAGGAGTGGTTCATGAAATCAACTTTGCAATATGCAAAGGCAGAAGGAGTAAGGTACAGGCAAAGGTGAGATCACTTTCCCCTACTCTAAGAATTTCCAAGTTTTATTTTCTATCCCTCTTTTTCTTTTTTCTTTTTGATTTGAATGCAATATTGAATTGACATCCTAAGCAAAAAAAAATGGCAGTGGCAGTAGAAAAATGGACACTCAGTTATTTCATGTTTTAGGTCCTCCAACAATTTCAGATGAATATGATCCTCCTAGTAGTTGTTGATTAATTTCAAAATAAATTAGCTGGAAAAATGAAAATGGCATTCACTACAGAATGCACTGAAATGTTTTCAATTTCTTACATTTAATATATGTCCAACCCTAATGAATTCCAAATGATGGAAAGATCCTCCACATTCTAAATATTTCAGAACAAGGGCAAACTTGGAATCTACTTTTATTTTTTTTTATTTCCAATTTAAGTTGATTTTTATTTAACAAAAATGTTTAATTGAAAGCACCCACCCAACACACACCAACAAAGACATATCACCACTTCACGTATTTGATTGGAAGGCTGGAATATTTTTCTCAAGTTTCATAATTTTAAGACCCAACTCCCATTCAAAAATTATAAGACCCAACTCTAGTCCCACAAGAAGTAAAATTCCTGGCTTCAAGCAACCTGCTTATATGCATTCATCTGCAGAGTCATACAAAATTCCGGAGGGAAATGACAAAAATACAGAAACAAGCATCAAACCTCATTTGCATCTTTGAAATACTCAAGCTCATCCTTCCGTGGCCAATGTACCCGCCAGCACCTGTAAGTCCAGAAAACAAAATTGAACACGGCAACTGTCAGATTTTAGACATACTTGGAGAATATTACAAACCTTTAGATCTCCCAGTGGCTCTAACCAGAACAAATACCATGGTTCTGAATCAGTGTGCCCTCTCCATTTTTATTCTTGTAAGGTTAAGGGGTTCAAAAACAGTCGGCCGTCAAATATCCTGGCTTCCATTTCTGATTTTGGGCCCTTGATCATAAGCAGACTGAAAATCTTCAACCATGAGAAAGATTATATGCTCTTACCTTTCTTTTCCAAGGCGGCGTGCAAGCTCTTCAGCCAATGCTTGGCCTGGGGGGTCACCATCAGTTGCCAGGATAATGCGAGAAACCTGAAACATTTAAGAGAATATACCTAAGGAAAAAGAAATGATACATATAAAATACCAAAAGAAAATGCACTGCAAGTACTCGACTCACATACCTTTTCCAAGTATTTTTTGCAGTTCTGTAGATACTGAAATGCAGTGTCCTAGCTTCCCTTGCACAAGCATAAGTGGAAAAAAGTAAATAGTGAAAAAAAAGGGTACAAATTTTTAGATGAAAAGGGAAAGTACTGTTAGTGCCCGGCAGAAACAAAGAGAAGGCAATGTTAATGCTAGTTCAAATTTAAGTACCATAATTTCTTAAATAAGTAAAGAGAACTAGATTGATTGGGAAAGGGTAGAAAGCTCCAAAATATCTCATGACACACCTTTTCAGGATACGGAACTCTTTTAGTAGAAACCTTTTGTGGCGCACCAGCAGGAACACTTACACAGTTACGGAAGCCAGCTTCCTCCATTGAGAGCTTATCTACTTCACCTTCAACCTATGGTTAGGATCAGAGCGGTACAAACTCTGTGAGAGAAAGAAAGAGGGATTTGGGGAGAGGGAAGGGGGGGTGTCAAAGTAGAAACAAAAGTGGGGACAGTTTTTACAATAATGATTTCAGCAGCTTCATCGATGTCATCAAGTCCATATAACCATCGTTCAGTACCCTTTGCCTGAAGATGAATACCAGAAATTCAAATTAAAGTAAAAAACTCATACATATTACATCCACAGGTCATTGCACATTGACAAAGATGGTACGACAAGCAAAAGAAAATCATGTAGATAACATTGAAAAAAATTCCTTTTTGGTTGAGTTACATAAAAGTTGGCTAATGGGCAAGATTCATCCATTATCAACAATAACTGTTTCTTGAACCTGTGGTGATTATGTTAGTGATTATAGACTTTGTAGCACAATGTGCTTATAACATGCCATTTTACTTATATACTCATTATTGAAATCAGATATGTTCCCTCTCACTGTTTAGTTTAGAAAGTAACTGAAATTCCTTTTCACAATAGGAACCACACGGCTGTAACGTAAAGAGAATTGAACCGCTTCAGCAGCAATCTGAGTCAGGTAAGAATATCTAATCACAAAAGGCATCCAAAAGACATTACAAGGTTCTATGGTATATCTTCCTTATGGATCCTAAAAACTACCTGGACCCTGCATGGCATCAGGGAGCAGAAACAACAGCGAATTTATCAGGTTCAATCTGGTGTTCTTCATAAAATTTATACATAATGCTCTCATATTTTGCAACTGATATATTTAATGGACTTTTGCAGAAGAGTTGAGATTTGATATCTCCATAAGTAGTTGATATTTAAATCATTCTCCGCCATGAATACTCCTAATTTTTCAAAGCCAGGAAATTGTTTGCGCTTCACAGGATTCTGCACTTACAACATGTTTCCGCCCTATTTAAGCATCTATCATGTCATTTGGAGGTCAATCTTCTTATTGTTGCAACATCATCATCTTGTCATGTATTTCTGATCAAAATACCGCAAATAAAGATTATAGTACATACCTGCCAAAACCTTTTCTCTATGGTTCGGAATTTGCAGCCTACAAGCACCTCATTTTGTCTATAAGGAAAAGCAATGACAGCCTGTTAAGCGAGGAACAAAAGGGTAATCAGCCACATATTCTTATGTTTCACAATAAGGTCTCTGGGTACAAATCAGGCAAACTAGCAACATATTTTTCTATGATTTGTCTTCTCTTTTCTCCTTCTCTAAAGTTCATATGTCCAGAAGGGATCAAATCGGTTTTGCAATAATAAGAACTCGCTATATTTTTAGAGAAAAGGGAATTAGTACATGATATATTCAAAGCTGCGACTGGGATGAGAATGATGCACAAATTTTGTATCAGCTGATTAGTGGCTGATCTACTGGTTGAATTTCTGCAGTTATTTTTTAACAGGGCCGCTGAATATCAAACCCTTATTATGCAAAAATCACTAATTTCAGGTAACCTGATCATGAGATGATTGCACAACAGCATTCCTTCTCAAAGTGTCCTCAGATATCATTCGTTTGCCAAAGTACGTAATCAGCTGAGACAGAGAAATGAACACGAATCATTAGCTGTCAATATGACTAAAAATAAACAACCTCAATTAAGATGGAATTCAATAAAAAAAAATATACAGGGACATAAGAAATATTCACTACAAAATAGGCCTAGCAGTTTAGCCCCTTTATGTTCTCGCAAGCATTGCTGAATGTTTATAACTAATAGTACAAATAGTACCACGTAGATGGTACGGACATGCATATGATTTGGGCTGCAAATGAATAAAACCTTCATCAAGCACCAAGTCTCAATGCTCGATTCAAGTTTGATACTTTTCCATGTATCTAAATCATTTCCAAGTCAAAGAAGTTAATCAGTAAGTTTTAATCATCGATCGAGCACCAAGTCTATACCTTCAGAGATATATAACTTAATCTGTATCATTTCCTACTTGATAAGTAAGATACTACTTCTGTTTTATTATTAGTGAACAAGTAAAAACATTGTATTGTTTCAAGCATGTTTCCAATCATAAAGTAACCCTTCATATACCAGAAGACCATAAAAATAGGCTCATGCAATCAAATTAGAGCCATTATGCTAAATGAAAAAGGACAAGGAAGCAACACCATTACACCAAACTACCTTCTCACCAAGCGGTTCCAACTCTAAGCTATCCTCAGTCATTTGTCCCTGAGAATTATATTGACCAATCTTGTTTATGTCTGCAAATGCCTAAAAGTAAAAGAAATGAATGACCACAGCTTTGTCACTATGAACCTTAAAAAAAGAAGCCCTTCGAGTAATATTAACCTGGCCGGCCCACCCACAGCTAACTTGAAAACACCTCCACATTGCAAAATCCCTAACCATAAACCGAAAAAGAACAAAAAAAGCCGTGATTTTCAGTAAATTCATATTGAGTACAAAACCCCATAACAATCGTAAACCTAAAAAAATATGACATGATTTTTCAGTTATATTCATATTGAATAGTAGCTAACCCATCTTGGTTGATATGAAGAGATAAGCTCCTCTCTTTGGATTGCCCTCCCCTGCACTGTTACACCAAAAACATACAAGGATACAAAACTACACAATCAAGACTAGAAACAAACACCAAATAAACCAAAATTTAAGTGAAAACATGAACAAGTGCATAAAGACGCAACCTTGGGACAATATACGTTATTGTACTGTCCAACTGTACACAAATCAACGCAATCTATACCAACATGCTCTATCTTCTGCTTCAGCAGCTCCAGTTTTTCCACGCTTCCTTGCACTTCCTTCAATGCCTCCGCATTGGCTTCGAAAGAAACCCAAAGAATCAGTTCAAAGAAAAACCAAAAAACTGGAAAAATAAATGAAACATGGTAGTAAAGTACCTGAAAAAGATGGGTTTGCTTTGCAAGCATAAGAAACTGAAGGAGACGTAACGCTATCCGTTGCTCTGGCTCTAGGCAGCGCTCTCAAGAAGTTCTGAATGCACAAATTGATTTTTAGGGCCATATGCAACCAGAAGCAACGGCATATTTTTCATCCTCTGCTGTTTGCAATTTATATGACTTTATTAACAAAAAATAAGATAATTTAATTTCTGCCCGGCCCATCAATTCTATCTCCATATCCATTACCATACGCATCTAAGTGGATCCGACCCAAACCCAATTCTCAGTGTCCTGCCGGCCCTACGTTTGCTTCGGCTAACGATTGGGGCTGGGCCGAGCATTGGACACAAATTTGTTTTTAATATCTAATCAAATATTTAACGTTTAATTTATTAAAAGAGTAATTGAATTCCGAAAATAAATTAATGAACAGTTCATAATTCCGCATAAACAAAATAATAGCTCGTTAATTATTCTTTGACATTGGCCTCACGCAATTGTCCGCAAACTATACATGCTAGGCAAATACTAGATAATTCTAAGTACATGTTCTAGTAAATATCGAATTCACGATCTCCCGAGATGGAAAACTCTATGTTAACCGAAATAGATCCAATCTTGTTGTGAAGTAATTAATCACTTTGAGCATGTATTATATACATCGAACCACTTAATTACTTAGGCTTCTCTCATATAATCACCAAGTGAAGTGCGCATGATCTAGCAAGTGTAATGATTGGAATTTGTGTATTGATTCCATTTGTGTCATAAATCCATGCCTCACTTTGCGGTTTTGGGTTTACTGATTCGCGTTGATACATCGAGCCCACACGACTTTATTTCTCTCTTGACCTTCTCATTTAATAGTATTTAAGCCCAAGAAAAAGGTGTAGTTGATTGTACGGAGGTGGGCTTACTCTTATAAACCCAACAAGATCCTCACATCTTTTTGATGTGGAATTCTTGACAATTTGATCGATCGAGGCGCATGTAAGTGTTAAAGGGATAAAATCCCACATCGGTTGTTGAGGGGCTTGGTGTCTGATAGGTATGATAATACCTATTGTTTTTGGTAGAAATATCCCCCTCTTAAGCTTTCTTTTGATAAATAATGAGTGTATTTATGTGTTGATTTGTATTTTGATAGGTTGATTGCGGTTTGGATGAAAAGCGACGGAAAAAGGGTTGAATTGAAGAAAATGTCCACCGACCTTCGTGTGTTCAAATAGTCATAACTTTCTGTCATGTTATGGTCATTTGAATCATGTGCCTAGGGGTAAGCGCCTAGGCGCACAAATTGTGCACGCCCAGGATCACTCCTGCACGCCCAGTCCAGAGAGTTGGACTTGAATTTTAAGTTGTGCACGCCTAGGATCACGCCTAGGCGTGGTGCGCCTAGGCGTGAAAACAACGCGCCATAGGCTTGAAAAGCAATTTTCTGAGGTGTTTTAAGTCGCGATTTGTCCGAGCTACGGGAGTTTTTAGACCTAGAACTGAATTTCTGGGGAGCGAAAGCAGAGGGAGAGGCGACTCTTGGAGCTAGGAGGAGAGATTCTTCAGCTCAACTTGGATCTACTCAACTAATTGGGTTTATTCATGATTTTCTCATCTCTCCTCTTGTGTTTTTCTCTCATTATGTGTAACTAAATCTCTTGTGCCAAGGCTAGGTTGAAGCCTTGGGTTTGATGACTTTGTTTATGACTTGATTTACATACATATGAGTTGATTTGGGTATAAATCTTGTGTTTCTATGTTTGATTGCAATTTCTTCATGCTTGTGGTGTTTGGCCAACACTTTAGGTTTTTGGATGAAATTGTTTGGAGAATTTGCTTAGACAATAATATGTCAAGTAGATTATGCTTCTTGAAACACTTGATTATGAATGTGTCTCCCTTTAATTAGGTGACAATTTGTATGAATCCTAATCTCCATAAAACTCCATGAATTCCTATGCATGTTTAGACCAATAAGATGGCTAGAATGTATTTAGGAATATCCGACCTAGACCAATAAGATGGCTAGTAATCGATTTTAGGGAGATTTGGCTTAGGTGCGCTAAAACCGACTTAGGTACGGATTCGTTATGCCCGAATTAGCAAATATGTGTGTAAATTTATGTCATTGCAAGTCATTTCCCAAGGGGGATTCCAAAGCCTTGGTGTTCATCTCATTTGCATTAGTTACATCCTTATTCAAAGAAAATACCAAAAATACTTTACTATTTGCTTGTTTTAGTTTAATTACCCAACCCAAACAATCTTGAGTTGAACTTTACTTTTGTTTGCATTGTCCATATATACATACAAATATACATTTGGATTAAACATAACACCGTCCCTGTGGATTCGACCCTTGCTTATCATTGTGCTGTAGTCGCCGACTAGTACACTTGCTAGTAAGGTTAATTTAGACCCAACAGTGTCTAGCTTATAAGCTTGCCCAAGTCTTCAACTCATTGTCCAGCCTTTTCCATGTGGATGGGCTGGGAACTGCCACAGCCCAAAAGGGCTGAGATGGTGGGGAGGCTGGCTCTGGGTTGTGCCATCGTGGGATTTTCTACATGGTATCGGAGCAGGTGTGCTCGTCCCCGATAAAAAGTCCACTCGTTGGGCCTTGGGCTTTTGATACCCAATTGTTGGGTCTAAATTAACCTTACTAGCAAGTGTACTAGTCGGCGACTACAGCACAATGATAAGCAAGGGTCGAATCCACAGGGACGGTGTTATATCTAATCCAAATTTATACTTGTATTTACGTATGGACAATGCAAACAAAAGTAAAGTTCAACTCAAGATTGTTTGGTTGGGTAATTAAACTAAAACAAGCAAATAGTAAAGTATTTTTGGTATTTTCTTTGAATAAGGATGTAACTAATGCAAATGAGATAAACACCAAAGCTTTGGAATCCCCCTTGGGAAATAACTTGCGATGACACAAATTCACACACATATTTGCTAATTCGGGCATAACGAATCCGTACCTAAGTCGGTTTTAGCGCACTTAAGCCAAATCTCCCTAAAATCGATTACTAGCCATCTTATTGGTCTAGGTCGGATATTCCTAAATACATTCTAGCCATCTTATTGGTCTAAACATGCATAGAAATTCATGGAGTTTTATGGAGATTAGGATTCATACAAATTGTCACCTAATTAAAGGGAGACACATTCATAATCAAGTGTTTCAAGAAGCATAATCTACTTGACATATTATTGTCTAAGCAAATTCTCCAAACAATTTCATCCAAAAACCTAAAGTGTTGGCCAAACACCACAAGCATGAAGAAATTGCAATCAAACATAGAAACACAAGATTTATACCCAAATCAACTCATATATATGTAAATCAAGTCATAAACAAAGTCATCAAACCCAAGGCTTCAACCTAGCCTTGGCACAAGAGGTTTAGTTACACATAATGAGAGAAAAACACAAAAGGAGAGATGAGAAAATCATGAATAAACCCAATTAGTTGAGTAGATCCAAGTTGAGCTGAAGAATCTCTCCTCCTAGCTCCAAGAGTCGCCTCCCCCTCTGCTTTCGCTCTCCAGAAACTCAGTTCTAGGTCTCAAAACTCCTGCGGCTCGGCAAGTTCGCGAATTAAAACATACCAAAAAACTGTCTTGTGCGCCTAGGCGTGGAATGATTCCACAATCTCCATACGACGTCCGATTTGCACGATTTTAGCGTCTACGGAAAGCTTGAGATGTCTAGTTTCCAATGCCTTTTATTTCGCTTGATTCCGATAACGTGACAAAAAGTTATAAGTATTTGAACACACGAAGGTCGGTGGACATTTTCTTCAGTTCAGCCCTTTTTTCATCACTTTTCATCCAAACCGCAATCAACCTATCAGAAATACAAATCAAAACATAAATACACTCATTATTTATCAAAAGAAAGCTTAAGAGGGGGATATTTCTACCAAAAACAATAGGTATTATCATACCTATCAAACACCCCACACTTAAACCTTACTTGTCCTCAAGTAAAACTAAACAAAGTACATCTACCAACTAACATCCTAACTCACTAACGCAGGAATCGCGATTGCATTTAGCATATGCAACAAGCCGTTAAACCCCTAGGTGTCCCTAGTGGAGGAGTTTTGTCTCCTGAGGGCTTACAAGAACGACACCCACAAACGTTTCAAGATAACTCAAATCAAACATATGTGAGGGAAATTGCTAGAATCGAAACAATATACATCAATGCCATGCAATCAAAAAGATGTGGAGACCCCACACTTCATCCAAACATATACTCAGTGAAGATTATCCGTCTACTCAATCACTTCATCTAAATTAAGTGCATGCAAAGAAGAAATGTATAAATATTTGGCTTCCAAAAGTTCATAGGCGCCAAACATAGTCACATTCCAAGAATTCCAAGAACAGTCAAGTAGTAATACCAAGGCACTTTTATTTATGTACATACTTCTCTTCTTCTTCTTCTTCTTTTTTTTTTTATTATTTTTTTTTATTTTTTATTATTTTTTTTATTTTCATCTTACTAGGCCCGTGCAATGCTCACTCCTTTAAGCTTTCTAGTCAACCCATGTAACAAGTTCTCAACCAATGACTCCCAACCAGTTGGTTTAGGGCATTATGTGATAAAGCACACCTCGGATCAATCACTCGAGTTGAAAAGGCTTCGAAGTTAAGCTAGCCTAGTATGTTCATCAAGATTGTCTTACCTTTTTACGCGAAACTCGAGTTGGTTAGACAAGAGCCCCGGTTACTCAGCAAGATCACAAGAGCGGAACATGCTTTTATTCATCATCAATTTTTTTTTTAACATGCATGTAATTAACTAGTGCCAAGAATATCACTAACACGGTGTTCTAGATCATCTTAAAGAAAGTCCACATTCAACATCTATTCACCCAAGTCATACCCCACAAGCATACATTCTTGTGCAAGTGAATTCAAGTGATTATCCAATAGAGTAGACGTCAAGCATATAGAAGGATAAGATGGGTTCCACAAACCAAGATCAGCTGCATTTCAATATAGCACTCAATTCAACAGAAAATTCCCATAAATATGCAAGATTCAAGCACTGAATTTTTTTTTTTTTTTTTTTTTTTTAAATTCAGCTACAACAAAAATCATGTGAAATTTGGCACAAGATAATCCATATGCAGTCCACCACCCCACACTTTAAAGAATGCATTGTCCTCAATGCAAAACATAACAATGTAATAATGCACTAAAAAGAGGACAAGTTGAAACAATACAACCTGGGGGTTGGAGTCATGCATCGAGTGGATTGGGGTACTGGCCTAGCCACAATTCTTCAATGTCTTCATGAACCCTTTCTTGCATATGACCTTTTTTTTTTTTTTTTTTTTTTGTTTTTTTTTTTGTAAACACACACGCCTAGGCGTGTATAAGGTGCGCCTAGGCGTGCACAATACGCGCCTAGGCGTTCACAATACGCGCCTAGGCGTGGTCTGGCTGTAAACATAATGCCCAGAAATTTAAACTTTCCTGCAGCCAGATTCCAACACATTCAAACTAACATCCACACAAGATTTTGTCAATAAAAATGGAATAATGAAGAACAAAAGGATACACAAAAGGATATACTTCATTGGGTTGCCTCCCAAGTAGCGCTAAGTTTAATGTCTTCAGCCAGACGTAGTTGTACCTACAAAATCAACCATGTATGCATCAACACTTAATAATTTAAGCAAACTCTCACCCCAAACTTTAAGAACATGCATGGTCATCAATACAAATAAATAAAGGGAGGGAGAAAGCTTAAACACAACACTCGTTTTAGATAAGGAGAGAGACAACCTGATTTGGAGAAATCACCACAAGCCTCAACACCTTCACAACAATTCTTGGGAAACAAATCAAGGAGGATGGTGCACAGGATACTTTCCATTCAGAATCCCCGAAACATTTGGCCCACAGAATTGAAATTGACGAGCCACAAATTTCCACCCTTTTTCTATCTTAGAATTCGTTATCGTGAAAGTACCATGGATAGACAATTTCAATGTCTCAAAAGGAGCACACACTTTACCTCTCAACATTGTTTTGGACCGTGCCTTTTTCAACTTCCTTGCTCTTGTCCGCATGCCTTTCAAAGTTGGAGATAGCTTGCTAGTAACAAGGGAAGTAGCCATGAGCTCGTTGGATATTGGTGATGATGGGGTCTTTTTGCCTTCATTGCTATCACCATCCACATATTCAACAACCTCATCACTTGAAGCCGTTTTTGTCAATAAATTCACTCTCTCATGGCCTACCATATCAACATGAAGGCATTCTCTAATGACATCCGGACTCTTCATAGCCTTAAAAATTTTGAACTCAATGGTCTTGTCAAAGACTGTCATTGTGAGCATGCCCTTTTCCACATCTATAATGGTCTTTGTGGTAGCCATAAAACCACGGCCTAGAATGAGTGGTACATCTCTTGTCGGATTAGGTTCACCCTCCATATCAAGCACCAGAAAATCCACCGGAATAACAAAATCACCCACCTTTACTAAAACATCTTCAACTAACCCAAAAGGATGCACTAAAGAGCGATCAGCTAGTTGGAGAGTGACTGAAGTTGGTTTCAACTCACCTATCTTCAAAGTAGTGTAAACAGAATAAGGCATGATATTTACACTTGCACCAAGATCCATCAAGGCCTTTTCAATTTCTTTCTCTCCAATAATACAAGGAATGGTAAAGCTACCCGGATCTTTTAATTTGGGCGGGAGCTTCTTTTGTAAAATAGCACTCGTTTCTTCGGAGAGAAATACTTCTTCATGATCACCTATCTTCCTTTTGTTAGTGCACAACTCCTTCAAAAATTTTGCATATGCGGGAATAGACTTAATTGCCTCAATGAGTGGAATATTAATCTCCACTTTCTTCAAAACTTCAAAAATATCCCGATTATACTTGCTTTTCTTAGCTGGGGCAAGACGAGATGGAAAAGGCACTTTTGGAACATACTCTTCTACTTCCGGCTTTTCCTTCTCAACATGAGGTATTTTGGAAGCACTTGGCTCCACCACTATAGGCTCATCATGATTCTCACCTTCAAGCTTTTTATACTCAATTTTGTTATCCACATTTTTCCCACTTCGCAAAACAGTAATAGCATTAGCATCCTCATACTGCTTAGGATTTACCTCAGGTTGACTCGGCAGCTTTCCTGGCTGTCTTTCACTCAAGGCATGAGCAAGTTGTCCTACTTGCATTTCAAGCTTTGCGATAGATTGAGTATTACTGGAAACAGTTTGTTGCAACTGAGTCATTGACTTGCTCATCTCTGCTTGGGAATGTTGCATTGTGACTTGTGATTGAGCAAGCTGGGAAATAAGGTCCTCCATAGTAAACTTCCTTGCATCTTGAGAAGGTGCTTCTTGTCGTGGAGCTTGCCAAGGTCTGGGCCCTTGATTGAAATTCTGGGGTGAAGCATAGGAGAAATTGGGATGATTCTTCCATCCTGGGTTATATGTGTGAGAAAAGGGATCATTCTGCTGCCTATGAAAAGGTTGAACTGCATTAACTTCCGCTTCAGGAAATGTCCCACTTCTAGAACATACATGAGTAGGATGATCGGTGCCTCCACAAATGCCGCAAGGATCCAAATTTCTGCTCAGCAAAGTCACTACCGCATCCAATTTCCTAGCCACAGATGCCATCTCTGTATTTGAACCACTAGCCTCATAAACCATGTGTCTAGGAGCATCAAGATCACGATTATCCCATTGTGAGGAATTTGCCACCACAGTCTCAATAATTTCATTGGCTTCAGTTGGTTCCTTAGCCATAATATTTCCTCCAGCAGCTGCATCTAACCTATGGCGGCATTCATCAGCCAGATGTTGGTAAAAGTATGATATAATCTGCCATGGCAAGAATTGATGATGTGGGCAACCAATCAATAAAGTTTTATATCGCTCCCAAGCCTTAAAAAGTGGTTCTCCCTTGTTCTGCCTGAAATGGAAAATCTGATCCCTAAGCCTCTGTGTCCTTGACTGAGTATAGAACTTCTGAATAAACTTAGCAGAAAGTTGTTCCCAAGAAGTGATAGAATTTGGTGGCAGAGTCTTGAACCAGATCTTAGCACTTTCCTTAAGAGAAAAAGGAAATAGCTTCAACCGTATGAACTCTTCAGATATGCCTTGAATTTTTTGAGTGCCACAAATCTCCAGAAAATTATCAATGTGATCACTAGCATCTTGATTTTCCGCTCCTGAGAATGATGGGAGCATGTTAATCACATGACATTTAAGCTCATAAGATAGATTTGGCGGAATGGTTGGTAATATGATGCAAGATTGTCTAGTAGAGAATTGTGGCATAGAGTAGTCCATGATAGTAACAGGAGCATTTGCATTGTTGCCAACTTCTTCACGATTTTCAGCCATGCTTGCTTGTTCAGAATGTTCTCCCAAAATTTTGTCACTAGACGAACTAGAGCTGGATGTAGGAGAAATAGAACGAGTGGAAGATTTCTCCTCAAGAAGATCCTTGTCTCTCTTGTTCCTTCGTGCACGTTCCAAGTCTAGATCAACAGGAAGAATTTCTGTATCTTGAGAACGCCTTCCTTGCATGAACTACAAACAAGAAAGAAAAGTATAAAGATCACTAATTATCAAGAAAGAAAGAGCTAAACTAAGTATGTAAGTATCTATGTATATAAACAAGAATGGATCAAATATAAGCAACCCTCCCCGGCAACGGCGCCATAAACTTGTTGGGTCTAAATTAACCTTACTAGCAAGTGTACTAGTCGGCGACTACAGCACAATGATAAGCAAGGGTCGAATCCACAGGGACGGTGTTATATCTAATCCAAATTTATACTTGTATTTACGTATGGACAATGCAAACAAAAGTAAAGTTCAACTCAAGATTGTTTGGTTGGGTAATTAAACTAAAACAAGCAAATAGTAAAGTATTTTTGGTATTTTCTTTGAATAAGGATGTAACTAATGCAAATGAGATAAACACCAAAGCTTTGGAATCCCCCTTGGGAAATAACTTGCGATGACACAAATTCACACACATATTTGCTAATTCGGGCATAACGAATCCGTACCTAAGTCGGTTTTAGCGCACTTAAGCCAAATCTCCCTAAAATCGATTACTAGCCATCTTATTGGTCTAGGTCGGATATTCCTAAATACATTCTAGCCATCTTATTGGTCTAAACATGCATAGAAATTCATGGAGTTTTATGGAGATTAGGATTCATACAAATTGTCACCTAATTAAAGGGAGACACATTCATAATCAAGTGTTTCAAGAAGCATAATCTACTTGACATATTATTGTCTAAGCAAATTCTCCAAACAATTTCATCCAAAAACCTAAAGTGTTGGCCAAACACCACAAGCATGAAGAAATTGCAATCAAACATAGAAACACAAGATTTATACCCAAATCAACTCATATATATGTAAATCAAGTCATAAACAAAGTCATCAAACCCAAGGCTTCAACCTAGCCTTGGCACAAGAGGTTTAGTTACACATAATGAGAGAAAAACACAAAAGGAGAGATGAGAAAATCATGAATAAACCCAATTAGTTGAGTAGATCCAAGTTGAGCTGAAGAATCTCTCCTCCTAGCTCCAAGAGTCGCCTCCCCCTCTGCTTTCGCTCTCCAGAAACTCAGTTCTAGGTCTCAAAACTCCTGCGGCTCGGCAAGTTCGCGAATTAAAACATACCAAAAAACTGTCTTGTGCGCCTAGGCGTGGAATGATTCCACAATCTCCATACGACGTCCGATTTGCACGATTTTAGCGTCTACGGAAAGCTTGAGATGTCTAGTTTCCAATGCCTTTTATTTCGCTTGATTCCGATAACGTGACAAAAAGTTATAAGTATTTGAACACACGAAGGTCGGTGGACATTTTCTTCAGTTCAGCCCTTTTTTCATCACTTTTCATCCAAACCGCAATCAACCTATCAGAAATACAAATCAAAACATAAATACACTCATTATTTATCAAAAGAAAGCTTAAGAGGGGGATATTTCTACCAAAAACAATAGGTATTATCATACCTATCACCAATCCACGAGTGCGGGGGAGTGTTAAAGGGATAAAATCCCACATCGGTTGTTGAGGGGCTTGGTGTCTAGCTTATAAGCTTGCCCAAGTCTTCAACTCATTGTCCAGCCTTTTCCATGTGGATGGGCTGGGAACTGCCACAGCCCAAAAGGGTCGAGATGGTGGGGAGGCTGGCTCTGGGTTGTGCCATCGTGGGATTTTCTACAGTAAGTGTGGAATATTTACGACACATTATTAGCTCCCCTTTCCCCACCGATTGGGCTAGTGTTCTTCGTCTTCCTTTCTCCTTCGGGTGTTTTGTTGTCAACCATCATTCTGTGTTTAAATCATGCAACCACAAAACTCAGCTAGTTGTGTGACATAGGGAACTTAGAACTAATATAATGTAATGATTAAACGTCATACTCTAGAGTGCATGGTAGTGAGTTTACATATAGAGTCAATCACTTGGGTGATCGATAGCCTAATGATAAATCTTTTTGATGTCAAAACGAATAGACTTGGAAGGTTATGAGATTGATTCCACTAAGAGCAATACCCTTGTGGTCACGTATTGGGTTTTGGCCTAACTTATCCCGTTATTAGATGAGAAACTTCTGTATGTATGGTGTGATTGACGGATAAAAAAAAATATATGTACGTGTAGAGCCTTGTGAAGAAATGTGTTTGTGGTATATATAAATGTATGTGTACATCCATTACATTTGGATTCTTGTTTACGTTCTTTCTTAATTATTTATTGAAAAATGGCATTTTGATCACATCAAAACTTTTGTTATTTTCAAATGTAGTGTATTTGGTAGGTGAGAGAGAGAGGGGGGAGAGTCAAAGTAAATAGGGTTCTTGCATTAATTATAGATTACCAAAAAGTTTCTCTAATCATATGATTAGATGACACTTATAATTAGTATTTGACCAAACATCATCAAAAGAATCAAATGATGTTAATTTTCATGGTTGTTTTTCTAAAGGATGATTTAATTTATAGGACTTGTGATAAGAAAGCTTGGCCTTCAACACCACATAGGGTTTCAAAAAAAAAAAAGCATATCCACTTGCATGTCATCAATTAACACTCCCCACTTCTTTATTTCCATAGTCATTACAACAGTCACTCCCATAAAGCCCAATTGCACACACCCAACTAGTTCATTCAATTACATTATGACCATTTACATTATATCTTTCAATCAACATTGAGATGAAAAAAAAAATTGTGAAAATTTTCATTGAAGGTGAGGTGATAGATTTGACAAAACTTAGGGAGTCACTATTCTAGTAATAAATTGGATTGAAATTAATTATTATTATTATTATTTTGGAATTTTTGAATCTAAATGAACATTTGGAAAATTGTGAAGACAAAATAGCACCTTTGTGGGTTCTAGTGGCGATTTGCCCTTCAATTAATGAGTAATTATCGATATTAGAAAGCCATGTATGTATTCTTTGATAATTATTTGAAGTATCTTAAAAATTGTCAGGTGTTTGACGATACTTTTAAAATTGACAAAATTTATATTTTTGAAAAAAATTTGAGAGGATAAACGACGCTAAGGATGACTATATAAATAAGCTTCATTTTATTTAGACGGTTGTTTGGTGAAACTTTTTAGTTAGCGTAATTGCAAATGATTAAGCTAACATAATCGCTCCACAAACAGAGCCTTTGTCAATAATCCTTAAATCACACAACAAGTGGAGTGAAACTGAGATGGAAAATATTGAAGCTGTCAATGCAACAGTGAACAGCGAACTCACTCACCCAATCTGGAGAATTTCATCACACACTTGAAATAGGCAGAAATTAATTAAGGGTGGTTGTCTTTGCCAGTACCACCAAACTTACATGACTCACTATAATTTCCACACACAAACTAGTCATAAAGAGGGGTGTCCAATGAACAAAGTAGCAAGAATAGTGTTTCTAAGGTAAAAATGAAAAGGTTATAATATATATACTGTACATATTTATATATCAAACCATGCATAGTGGCCTGACAAAAAAGAAAAACCATGCATAGTGGAAGTTCAGTCCTTTCATATGGACACAGAAAATAATTGAATGCCAACCTTATCTGGCTGGTAGTGGTACACAACATGATATAAATAATTGATAAAAACAAGATATAAAATTTGTAATATTCTAGGCTAACATACAACCATACATGCATCCTCTACTACTTCACTTAACAAATTAAATTAACACAAAATTGGATGGATATATACAATAAAAGAAACACAAAGCTGAGGAACGCAAAGGGTGGGGCTGCTGCTTGAATAATAATTAAACCCACTTGGAAAAAGATGATATAGGGCAAGTCCCATCTTCAATATAAATCAAAAGTTCCATTGGGGCTCCATGCAGTACTATCTGTGATCAAATACACTGAGTTTTCTAGTCATGTCTGATGGGTAATGTACTTGTTTTCCCTGTTGAAACCTTCTGTTCCTCAGCTTTCTGTCCCATCCACCCAATTAATATTCCCAAAAGGAATGTGGGACTCTTCTGCTCACAATCAACCAGCAACTGTAGCAGTAGTGTCCTCTGATCTGCCATCTGTGATTCTTAGAGTGTGTAAAATTCTCATCTAATTAGGGTTTAGGGACACGTGTCATATCATATTATATTTTTCCCTTTCTGAAAAATAATAATAACAAAAGTTAAAGGTATTCAGCATATATGATACTTCAAATTAAACTTAAAATTAAGGGATAAGAGTCTATTTGTTGTCAAATTGTGTATCGTTGGTGTCTCCTGATGACCAATCAAAGAGAGTGAATGGATCCATGCCCTTGCTTTCTTTTCCTTGTGTAGTGAACAAGAGAGTACTTAGTGGGTCAGCCTCTAACTCTCCCAAATCAGCAAAAAAGTCTTGATCTGATGAGGAGTCTGGAGGTAGTAGTGATGGCCTGTAACTTTGAAACCCACCATCAGTACTGAATTCATCTATATTTTGATCAATCTCTTCTTTAACTGATGTTGAGGTAGAGGGCATGATTGGAGACAAAGGAGCTGAAGGATCATTGCTGCTGCTCTCTTTCTGCTCTTCTTTTGCTTGGGCTTGGTGACAAGTCTTTGAAGAAGTAGTATTAGTGTTGGTTTTTGGTGAATGAGACCTTGTTGACCCTGCAAGTGCATTCCTTTGTGTTGGCCATGGATGGTTGTGCTCAGAAGTGTAGGTGATTACCAACATGTTGGGATCGGCTCGACTCCGCTCCACTTGTTTCCTTGCTGAACAACCCTTCGTACTGCTGCATCTGTAGTATCCCCTAAATTGTGTGAAATCATACAATGCCAAATTAGTGTGAAAAATTTTTAACTTCAAAACATGGTTCTGATACCTTCACTATTTAGTACTATTTAGGCGTATATCGAATATACAAAGATAAATTTTTTTTTTATAGAGAGGACATATGAATAAGGCTAAGCAAGAACTGGAACAAACAAAGAAGACCAGACTAAACAAATTCCCAAAATCTCAGCAACAAGATCAAAAACGGAGAAGCCTCAGAAACAGGCCAGGCAAATAAAAACAAGGACAGCTATTATGGAATTAAGTCTCAGATAACCAAGCTACAAGATCTTCTTGCCTTTCAACACCCTTTTTAGCTAGACAGTCTGCAACACCATTCACCTCCCTCGGTACATGCTTGACACTAACAGAGGAGAAATTGTGAAGAATATGTCGTTATTAGAATGATAAATAAGATTCCGCTACGCACCTAATATATGATCAACCAATCTTAAGAGGTGCATCATGTTCAACTAATTATGGGAAAGAATAACAGAAGCAATACACATCTGTACTTGAGCAACTATAATGTTTTTCAGGCAAAGTTATTATAATATTAATTACCTTGGGTAAGGAGAGCCCTTAATGGGTTTCTGTCCATATTTTCTCCATGCCCAAAGATCAGAAGGAACAACTTCTCCACTTGGCCTACTATTTGGAGCTGCTGGTGCTGGAATACAAACCACCTTCTTTGCCTGGCTTTTCCTGAATCAATTATACAATCACATATGCATGCATGCTTGTGGTTATAATGGTGCAAGAATTAATTAATGGTTTCAATATCAGTTTCCATTTTGGGCATAATCATATTGGTTAATTTGGTTTGGCATGCTTATTTACTTTCTTAAGAAATATGAAGGTGATGTATAGCATATATATAATACATCCATGCATCTGCCAAAGGTACATATGTACCCAATCAACGCACATGGTAATCTTTTCAGGTGGGTTGTGTGTGTGGATCGGAAAGTAGAATTTCAGATAACTTGATGAAAGCTGAGTCTGTGAATGTTATTTTGACAACACATGTAGATGGGATAATGCAACTTTTGATCATTGAAAGAGTTGACTTACGTCTAACTCGATCACTGAATTTTCAAACGTTTCATCTTGAGAATCCAAAGTTGAAAATTGTTCTAATATGCACAGATTTTTAACTATTCGGGCAGTCAAATTACTAAATATGACATAAAATCAATAAGGAATATGTCCGAACAAGGAGAAATATACTCGAGTGCGCATATTGAAACAATTTTTAACCTCGGATTCTCAAGTTGGAACTTGTGAACATTTGATGACTGAGTTGAAAATGGAAAACTCTTTCAGCGATCAAAAATTGCATTACACCCACGTTTTGGTACAGTAATTACAATCTTATCTGAGAAGATACATTACATCACTAACAAAGAAAGCAATACATCTAAACAGTAAACACAGTTTATAGTTTATACCAAACCCTAATTGTAGATCACCAATATCATCATCATCATCTTCAAACTTATTTATCTTTATTAGTAATTAATGAAGAGCTTAACACACCAAAACCATTAACTTATTGAATTCCATTACTTCAAATTACAAACCAAAAACTTAATCAAGTCAAACCTAAAATATAATAATAGCTAATAGTGTTGTTAAATTAATTACCTTCTCTTGATCCCCAGATTCCGCGGAGGTGAGATCTGCACATGGGTGAGCGTGTTCTCAAATAAGCAATCTTTAGAGGTGTTAACATTAATCATGCCACTCGAAACCACAACCCGAGGAGAATCGCACCGCGACACAGGTAGCTTAGCAGGAGGAGGACTAGTAGTTTGCGAGATCTGAATCCGAGAAAATATGTTGCAAGGACTCTTCATCATCTCGTCATCATCAAAACCCTTTTCTTCAACTGTAGTACTAGTAGTAGTATTGGTGGTAGTACTTGTGTTTATGATCCCATGATGATGATGATGATGATAGATGGAACCTGCAGGAATGTTGTTGAGGTGGTGAAGAAGAAGCGGATCTTGCATGTTAGAGAAGGGATCGCCAAAAGAAGTAGCGGCCGTACTTGTCACCGTCTGATCATCCATGATGGGATCAGACGATTGGAATTCCCAGTTGGACACAGAGGAAACAGCTGTTGCAGCTGTTTCAGAAGAAGAAGCTGTTCTTCCACTTCCACCACTTGCACGGAGGATATCGGTCAAGTCGCCTTGGTAATTCTCCATTTCTAGACTAAAGAAGCTCCGGACATAGATATATATATATATATATATATATATATATATATATATATATATATATATAGTTAATCAGTTAGCTCAAAAACACAGCAAGAGGAGACCAAAGAGTCACTAGTACGACTCAGATTTAGTAGCTTGTGGTGTTTTGTATTGGAAAACACATGTCATTCTTGAATTTTTCTTCGAAATTAAGAGGGTTTTGATGGGTTGAAACTGAAAGTAGTGTTCTTTGAGAGATTGAGGATGACAAGAAAAGGTAGAGAAAGAATGGTTTTGTGAAGAGAGAGAGAGTGTGTGTGTGAGAGAGAGGATCGCTGACTTTGATTTTTCATACAGAACAGGGTGGTCAGGGAGGCTGTATAAGCCACAACCCACAAAGTTGTCAAATTTCTACAAATATATTATATAATAATAAATTAATAATAGATTAAAGAAATTAGGGCAGGTGGGTGATTTATCAAGAAGTTGTCAACTTTACTGTAAAATTATTTAATTTGTTATTAATTAATATCAAAGTTTGTTTTGTGGTCAGTTTAAAAAAAAAAAAAAGAGATTAAGGAACAAGTGATGGGAAAGTGAAAGAGGCGGCAAGTAGCCGCATTTGTCGGGAAAAACGTTTGGAAACCTTGAATCTTAACATCTACTACGCACCGTTTTGAACATAACTCAAATCACCTCTCAATGTGATTGAATAGATTGATGCACCTTTCGCCTTTTGTTTTTTTGGACCATTCCCTTTGTTCACTTCGCTACAAAGTATAATTACCCAAGAAGTTGGTCGAGTTAGAAACCTCTCGCAAACACTTCGAACCAAATCCCCTAATCAAAATAACGACGACTTACCCTTACTTCATGTAGAAATTTTTTAAGGATGTGATATACGGGTTCAAGAATTTACTCTCCTAGAATGGATTCAAAGGACCATTTCTCAAAGAAGTTGTCAACATATAAAAAGTATAATTACCCGTCTCACTCGCGTGTCAAACTAAAATTTATTGTGAACCATATACACGTGATTGAGTTGGCTTACAACGAATCATTTTATGCCTTAGAATGGAATATTAATATTTCTTGTGTGACTTGTTAAGTTCTCACTCGTGCATGCATGTATGGTGGAAAAGATAGATTTCCATCTCCACTAATTAAAATTGATCCCAAGTCAACATTGGCTGACTTGTTCATATATGGCTTTGTTATTATTAGTGGCCTCATATTGTGGCTCTCAATTTTTATCTTTAATTTCTTCATTTTACGTATTGAGAGAATAATAGAGTGTACGTTTGTGTGGGGTGGGATAATTTTCACATCAATAATATCAATGTGGTTTTTATTATTATATGAAGAAATTCAAATGATTATAATTATAAGTAATTAGCTTGTAGAAAAGATGACTAATTAAGATGAGAACTAACCAGGCATTATGAACTAGGGCCTAATACATTTTTTTTGTGGGGATGATAAAGGACAAAGATTAGTTTTAGCTAGGGGGTCTTAAACTAATTAAGAATGTTATATATTATTAATGTAAGCCATATAATTGGTTTGTCCTCTTGTAAAGTTTGCAGGATTAATTAAATCAAATGTTGTTAAAAAAAAAGGTCAAACAACATCCCTTCTTTCCTTTTGTTTTCATCTTAAAAAAAAAGTAAGAAAAAATTGTGCAAAGTTAGATCAAAGTTATGCCATGATTAGAGATCTAATTTGGAGGCTTTGAGATGGTAGGTTTCTCTTCCAATTAGTGAAATACGTATTTCAACCCCTACTTAACGAGAGATGATCACAGATAATCCAAGCCATGAGTAGGGAGACTGATCATAGTGGATTTGGAGACTCCGTATTTCGTTTAGAATATAAAAATCTATAATTTCAATCCAATAGTTTGGACATTTCCATTTTTAATAGTTGTTTGACTTTTTTTCCATCATTAATATATGTAAATTGTAAATTCTGATAAATTACGGAACCCTCAAATCCGGTGGTGATGGTGGTAGCTACTGGTTAGGATGGAGGGACGCCCGAGGCTGAGAGACCGAGAAATTAATTGTCTACACAAGCAACAGCAACAAACACGTTCCTGCATGACAAGGCAAGCCAACGACACACACAAACTCCTCCACAAATAATAAGGACAAAATAAAAACTGGGATTCTCTGACCATTACTATACAACAAGCCCCTTTGTCTTCACCAACCATGTGAAGCAGCCAAGCAGGCCTACCATTTAATCAACTATATATATATATATATGTATATATTTAATTAATCATGACGCATAAGGGGCCAAGAGGGTATTTGTTTAACTAAAATGCCTGAAACTTTGATGGAAATCTGACAAATGCCTAATTGATTAGATTTATCATAAAAATAATTATAATTAGGTGTATACTATTTAGTCCTGCCTGTGACAATGCTGGTCTGGTTAGTCTGCACGCCAGACACTTGCCTAAGCATCTCACAAGGCTTGACGTCATCTGTATACCGGCATCCTCACCGGTCAAGTAAATCATGGCCGTCGATTGTCCTCTACTTGGACGGCTCAGATTGTTTGGCCACCTGTATTTTGTACATACAATGACCTGGTCAAAACTATAGTGGTTCATATGTGAATATTAATTAATCTTGATTTTAAGGGAATTCTCTCTTGTATTAAATATTAATGCAATTATTAAAAAAAAAACTTCATTTGAAAAAAAAATGGTTAGGAGATTTTAAGGAAGCTTCTAAGACTTCTTGTCCTGAATTAGCAGAATTTGATAATGATGTCCATATGGTATGATGATCACCTAGAAAACATGAAAACAATAATCTTGTTTGTTTACTTCCAATGTAAAATTAATTAAGGTTGGATTGGATGAGTATGGTGTTGGGGTATGTGTGTGTTCATGTGGGTCTGCCTTACTTCACTTCCAATAAGAATAACTTTAATCTTTTCTGCCCTAAAATTGAGGGGATAATTTAGATTTTAGAGATCCCTAGGTTCCCCCACTTTAAGTGCATTTCAAGTTCTTGAGGCCAATGTCATGCCTTCTTATCTTTAGTTTTTGTGACCATTGGAGGCATTATTTGGGGGCATGATTATGGGCTTCAATGTTCTCTTTATCAAGCATATCTACTATCACAATATATATTAGAATATATGTTATTGTCAAAATTGTCTACCGAACGACTATGTTTGTTGGCTTTTGATTGAATTGGATTATCAAAGCCCAAGCTCTTGGACAGCATCCATGGGATCTCTCATCCCTTATCATTTTTGGCCCCAAATCACCCATATCTTGCAAAGTATGAGCATTTTCAATGATCATTTGCCATTCACAACACTTGTTTGAAACATACTTTTCCTGCAATAAACATTCTAGTTTCTGCAATATCAAATGATTTGGAAGACAAGAGATTAATGGGCAAAACGCGCACAACTCCTCAATAATTTACTAGTTTCCTATACCAGGAAAAGAACAAGTAAAATGTTCTTAGTACAATCCTAGAGAAAAAAAAAAAAAAAAGATTTCATTCTACAAGGAGGTGGTTAATTTGATTTCAGCTAGTGTCATGTTGGCTCTCACATAGTTTCTACAAGCTGTTAGTAAATTCTGCAACACTAGATTTGCTGAGCTACTTCCACCATTGAAGGAATTCACCTCATTTATTAATTGAATAAAAGAATGCTTTCCAAACCTTTCTGCATTATCCTTGAATAGACGTGACCACGCAGATGTGGAAAACGCCTGCAACTCGGTCACAGGTTGACTGGTGACACAAGAAATAGCAGAAACATAGTCCTCTCTCTCAAGCTTCATGCAAAACCTTTCTTTTACCAGAGCAGGGGGTGGGATACGGTCTGCCCGGGTCAAATGCTTCCAAGTTGTTTCCAGTAGTTCTTCCTGCAAGCAGACAGAATTACACACACAAGAGAACCCCAATTACAAACTTCAATTAAAATACATAAACTACATATGAGATGTCCATCAGGAAGTTCTTTCCCAGAGATCTTGAGCAATCAAAGTCCAAACATGCCAGTAATGATATATATGACTACTGAATCTGCTCACGGTTCATTGTCAAGGGTGCATCTAGTCTCTAGATATTCCATCTAACAGAAATATCCCCCTGGATCTCTTCATGCATCATTCAAGAGCATCCATCGTGTTCATAATCATGAATTTCCTTATGTAACTTTGTTGGAACATTTATAAGAGTATAATACACTAGATATAATTCCGAGAATATTCCATTCAGGTTTATTATATTATTATGGACGCCCATTTTCTTTTTCCGAAGAAGACAGCACTGTGTCTTCATATGCCATAAATATGCACGCTATCATGTTGACAATGGTGTCTAAGCAGTGGCATGCATCAATATATGTAATTTAAGAAAATATAAAGAACAATACCTTTCCAGCTCTACAGGCGTCCAACAACATACTAAGATGGCGCTTTGCATTAAAGTGGTATCCATGGTCAAGCATCCTTCTATAAACATACTCAAATTCATCCCACCTCTTCTCTTTGATGCTTGCATCTAACATCGTGTTGAATGTATAACTATCAGGAATCACTCCAATCGTGCAGTCAGCTTTATTGTTAATATGATTTTCTTCTTCTGACATCTTCTGGAACAGTTCCCTTGCTTCTTCAAACAGTCCTTGGTCTAGATAAGCTTTCAGCAGTATGTTGCAAGTGACAAGATTAGGGGAGCAAAAGTCCTTCATCTGGTCGAAGATGTATACTCCATCATGAATGTTGCCAGCATCCAGACAAGCTTGGATTAAGCCAGTGTATGTTACAACCAGAGGTTTACTAGCAACCTTACATATTTTCTCAACCTGCCAAGATTGATGCAACGACTCATCAGGCCATTTACCATATGTCGTTAATTTTGCATGTCTATCTTCTAGGTTTCTGCTTGTCAATGCATGCGCAAATTTGACTACTTTAACCATTTATTGGTTTCTATCTCAAATTCCACAAAACAATTGGAAGTTTAGCACTCATGAAATAGACAACATATGTGGGGCAAAATGGGTGGACACAATCATGGCTCCTATCTTCCACGGGGAAAACATCACCCGTGCCCCAATGGCCAGTGTCTACCACAACATGCTTAAATTCCACATGCCAAATGAAAAGGAATTCAAATGAGGAAAGCTTAGGTCCACACAATATTATATGCTGCAACTTATGTATTAGGTTGGCAAGTGGACTAGAGAGGGATCACACAGTTAATATGCACATCCAAAGTCCCTCAAGAGGAAACTTTTGCAAGTTGAAATTCAGCTGCACCAAGGGAGTTCCATATTTTCCAAGAAACCTAGTTGGCTCAATTCATTCTCTGTTAAAATTTTGACATCTTTCTCGAGTTTACAGTTTTTAAACATCAACAAATGAACTCAAAAAATTCTGGCTAGAGCCCATGGTAAATTTTTTTTACATTTTTATCAACGGTAACCCAAATATCACGATTCTCCAGAGTTCCTTTGGTTCTTCAAATCATTCAGGTAGTAAAATGAAATACTTATTGAAAGGGCATTACACGCACAAATCAATAAATAGTCCAAATTCTTTGACATCCAAAAAATGAGATACATGATCCATTTTGCCAACCATATGAACTTACACATATACTTGCTTAGTTATTTGGGAGTTTAAACTTTTCTAGCAATGGCACTCTCCAAGCTCGTGACGCTGACAATCAAATAATGTATTCAAAGTACCAGGCTAAAGCATTTTTAAACAAATTCAAGCCAAGTACCTGCACTAGTGCTTCTTTGCACCTTCCAGCACTACAAAGACAGCGAGCAAGGTCATAATAAAGAGCAGCAGAACCTAAAATTCCTTTTCTTTCCATATCTTGAACGGCCACTACAGCCTCATCCACTTTATTCTCTCTCCAAAGAGTATTCACAAGAACTGTATAGAAAAGAAAGTCATTTTAAATATGCACTACAAATAGCATAAACAAAAAAGTTTTGGACAAAACGTACCTTTATACGCCAAAGCATTTGGAATATAAGACTTCCGCAGTTTCCTGAAGAAATCATGAACTAAATTGTACTTGCCACATGCAAGCATCACCTGCACAAGCGGCAACTTAGGAATTACAATTTTATGAAGTGGGAAAGCATGCTATAAAAAAATGACGTAGTGCGTCTATTAGTTTCTTTAAATCTATTGATAATATAACATAAGATCTTTCAAAAAATGCTTCCCAGAGCATGGCGGTTGACTGACAATTGGGGATATCTTATCCAGATTATTCCCTCTTTTTTCTGGAATAAGCAATCACATGAAGGCTGAATTCTATTGCCATTATTAGTTGTGAGGAAGTCCTAAACCAAGTGACAAGGAATCAAGGATTACGGGTACATTATAAAAGTCACAGTGCAAAATTCTGTTGTTTGAGATCCCTCACATTATTACAAGTTGAAAACACAAAAAATAACGAAAGTGGCTTTAAATGTTTAAATCTTGAAACTCTTTAAAAGCTCCCAAATCTAGCAGGCATAGATTTTTACAAGCAAGTTATGCAACAACATAAGCCTCATAGGCAAGAGTTCTCCCAGATCATTTCACCCCAGTTACTAAATAAAATCTTAAAATGTGACTAGTAGTAAGGTCTTGACATTTACAAGGACAGATAAATGGAACAATAAAAAAATCCAAAATGATCAAGCCAAGCAAGGTAGAGGAATTTGTTACCTCCATAACCAGTCCATATGTTGTGGCAGAAGGCTGTTGGCCTTGTTGCTTCAATTGCTGCAGAACCCAAAATGCTCCCTCCCATTGTTTCCGCTGAACACAAGCATTTAGAACCTGCATAGCTAGAATTTAAATATGCATCGAAATAGACCGTGAATAAAAAGAGATGGTCCCTCAATTTATGATGATTGTGGCATATGAATAGTGAAAATAATGTTAAAATTAAAAATTTTGGACTGATTCTGATGCCTAGGAAAAAAGCAAAAGTCTTCTTATGTAACATGTGAAGATTCATTTAACGCCTCGTGGGTTCACCACAAACTATATTACTCACCGCATTGTAGACAACTATGTCAGGTTCCACCTGTGGATTCCAGTTCTCAATTGCACCTGTTTTAAACTTCTTCTTGGGAGGGGACCGCATGATATCAATTACATCAAAAAGTTCCTTAATATAGCCAGCTTGTCCAAGAGTGATAGCAATCGAATGATAAGCAACAGCATCGGGGTATGAGGACATATGTTGCTGAGAGGTAAAAAGAAGGAAATTCAAATGAGATAGTGCAACTTTTCAGTTTCTTGTTTCTCTAAAATAGAGGTGTACAATATGAGAAATGGGTGAGAAAAGTGCAATCTCAATTCTGGCCAATACCTGCATCGCATGAAATACGTTGAGTGCTTCCACAGGTCTCCTTGATTTTCCGAGCACATCAAGTGCAGCTGTGTAAACATGTCTAGATCAAAAGAGGATACATACACCGTCAAATAGTAGCGATGAACAATGGTGCATACTTCTAAAAGCGATCCACAAATGATAAAGCTTTAGGACAGCATGTTATTTATAAAGGGAAAAAAAAAACTAAAATGAAGGAACTCTTTGCTTTGTTGAAAATATATGCATACGTAGGTATTTTGTGAAGATACCTGAGCTTGTTTGATTTGTACCGCTCACGCATTTGAAGCCAGTCAATGACTTGTAACACCCGTCTCCAATTTCCATGTTTACCCAATATCTGGATAACCCTTAATATGGAATGATCGGTAAATCTGATTTTTGCACTTCGCATCATCTTTGAAAACATCCATTCTGGTATATTGATATCTGCACCATTTAACCTGAGAAAATACACTACTTTATCTTGAATCAGGGCATGATGTATATGATTAATGTAATTCTATACAAACACAACGATGAGACTGATATTGGTATGAATGCATGACACATGGGATAGAGGTGTACATGTATGGGAATGTCACCACAAAATGGTGCCCATAATCTGTCTACTCTCCTTCAATCAGCGTTTGAACACTTGCCATATCTAATTAGGAGATGACAGTCCAGTATGTTATATCATATAACATACAAAAAGTCGGACATGAGAACTAAATGACAGATATTATTGCGATAGATAAAATAAATAAAGAAATATTGATTGTAAACAATAAGACGATATTTTTGTGTGTGTAAGGTGCTGTTAAGATGAATTGATTTAACATAAGATATACTATGAGTCTAAGAGGTAAGTAACGCATGGAGCACATACGATTTAGCAAGCTTCTGGATTCTCTCCTCTGCTTCCCTTCGTGAAACACAAGGCTTCTCTGAAACATCATTGAGTTCCCCACAAAATTTGAAAGCAACTCTGTTCATCTCTGAGCCATCCTTGTCATCATCTTCTTGAAGGAAACCTCGACTGCTTCGGGTAAACCTTCCTCTTTTCTGCACCATTTCTTCGTCAGCAACCTGGATGTGATTTTGAGAAAACCTACTGATTTTATTTCTAGTTGGACCAATGTTGTCCCTCTCAAAGGTTTTGCCTTTCTTCGCTGACACCCATGATGTATTTTCATCACGATCAAATTTCACATTTTTGTCAAAAAAACCACCAAGATTGCCTTTCTTCCCTAACACCCATGATGTATTTTCATCACAATCAAATTTCACATTTTTGTCAAAAAAACCACCAAGATTTTCACCACTGTCTCGCACAACACGAGTTTCATGTGCCTTTCGAGTCTGTGAACTCTTACCCATGTAGGAGAATTCTCTTCCGGGGCTCCTTTTCAACCCTGCATCCAAACCATTTTTCCTGACTTCCAATTCATTGTCTGATTCCTCAATTTCTCTATCTTTCTGACCCAATCCAAATTCTCCTTTTCGAGTAGTTACTTCATCACCAATACCAAGCAGCTCATCATGTTTAGAATCTTTGAACACATTTTCTTGCTTTAAAAACCCCTCAAACTTCTTCAGTTTAACATCATCTTCATCCCTCCCTGACATGGGTGCCCTATCTACATCTCTTTCCGCCTGTTTGTCATTTGACTTACTTCCATCTGATTTGTTAGCTCGCCTCTTATCCCTAACACTCCTAATTGTCTCCATAGCCTTCAAATACTCCCCAAAAGACGGCTTAAAGTTCAATTCCTTGTCAAGAACCGTACCACCCACACACCCCTTATCAGAATCTTCTTTCAAAGCTGATTTCATTGATGGAAAATGAGGTCTTCTTAAACAATAAATCCGTAGCTTATCCAAATTCTTCGACTTGAGAGCAACACCGAAAATGGGTCGCCGAGAATTTGAAATCCCATATGAACAAGAAGGTTTCAGACAGTAAGCGGAAGTGGAACACGGACTGCTCTCTAAACAAGAGAAGTACATTTGGGTATTTGTCACTACTATTGACTCCATCTCAAATTACGCCAAATGTGATAATAAACTAAACCCTAAACCAAGTCCCTGATTGAAATCAACAGACTTTCTAGCTCCCTAACAATTGCAAGGCACTTCACAGCACTTGAGCGCTACTGTGCAAGCTTCTCGTTATTTACTAAAATCAAAGGGAACCTAATTTTGAAAGAGAAAATAATCATCAGAGAAAACTCACGAGGGAGTAGTTAACCGGCCGGAAATTCTACGTCAACGCCACCGACAAATTCGAGTGTGCGTCGTTGATAAAGGAGCAGTGGGAGCGTTTGGATATTTGTGCTTTGCTTGAACACTGGGGAGTGGAGGTCCTGGAGGAGGTCCAGGTACGCTCTGTTTGCGGATAGAATTAGGGAAAAGATGACCGGGCGAGATATATCCCTAACTGTAAGGCGGCGTATGAAAATGATATTAAACGTTTGGTACACAAATTATAACTTTTCATACTAGACACCACCATTGTTTCTAATATTATCAATTAGACCCCTTCTCTTCTCGTAAAAATTCTCAATTGATCCTTCCCTGTTTGGGTGAGAATTATTACACAAAAGGGGCATTTACACACATGCACCAAATATTATCTTAGTTAATAGGGAAAATAAAATAATCATGCACTAATTTTGTTGATTTAAACTTATAAACTTTCTTCATAGTTTTGGGCTTCAAATCAAAACTACAAACAAGAACATGAACTTATATCATAAATTTGCATACAAAACCAATACGTAAACTTACAAAATTAAGCAAAGAGACCTAATGAAACTAGAAAATATCATCAATCAAACCAATATAGCTGGCTATGGACCCCAACAGGTCTCAACATAATGTCCCCTAATACATCATATATATCCACCAACAGTAACCACACTACCCCCCAATTGGACTCACTTTGACATGACAAAACCACCACCACCAAAATCACTAGAATCTTGATCCTGTTTTTGTTCTTCATGTGGTGCAACTTTCTTCCTCTTCTTCTTCTCATACCCAATCCCTCTAGCTTTAGCTTGCGTGTCCCTCACTTCCCGCAAATACAACCTCACAGCGCGTGCACCAAACGGGTTAGTCTCTGGATGCCCGCCGTTCTCTTCAAACGCCGCCCTCAGTCGCCCGATCAGAGCGTCGAGGCTACCCCAGGCTTGTTTAAGTGGACAAGGACACGCCGCGGGAGGGTGCGCGTGGCCGAAGAACGGACAAGTCTGGTTGTGGACTTTAGTCTTCCCGAACTGGTCCAAGTACCGCATGAACTCAAGCACGTGTGCTCCACTGCACCGTGAGAGAGCGAGCGGGGGCCTGTGGTTACGCAAGTACTGCCCAAACGTGTTCCAGTCGCGTCGCTTTTGAGACTCGTAGCGGGTCAACGGTGGTGGCGCTGGTGCGGGGAATGGTAAAGGCTGTAAAGCCACATGCTGACTGCGGTGGTTGTTAATTCCTGAACCACCGCTCAAGGCGGCTGCTGCGGCGGCTGCTACTGCTGCTGACATTTTTGAACTGGGTTTTTATTTTCGACAATTGGGTTCTCAACAATTTACAAACTTTTTTTTTGGGAAAAGAAGTAATTGAATCGGTGAGGAAGAAGTAGCAGATGGGAGCTACGGAGGATGAGAATTAGAGAGAGTGTGGAGAGACATGAAAGCTGAAGGAACTAATAAGGTTGAGGAGTGGGGGGTAGAAGGGTCCCATGCAATGGAAAAAAATACCCACCCACATAAGGCAAATGAACGTCATTTCAAAAACGTTATCTATTTCCTTTGTATCTTCTCTAGTGAGTGTCTCTGTCTACATGCTTTTATGGACTTAATTAATTCAATAAAAGGGTGGTCTACAATAAGGATGATGCCATTAATGGGATGTTACTTGTTGCTAATCTTAGCTAAGCAAAGCAAAGCAAAGCATAGTGCAAATTATAAACTTTTGCATCACATCATTACAGTCCATTTGTGTCCTATATCTACTGGACAAAAGCTAATTGGTGTGACTTTAATCAATATATATTTGAAGGGCTTGTCACATTTACTACCAAGAAAAAAAAAACAATGATAAGTGGAGAAGGTAGTGATTGTAAGGAATTGATTAGTCATGTCAATAGAGGTTTTGATTGACTGAGCCCTGAAGACGTTTTGGGTGGTAGGGTCTATATTTATTAGGGTGGTTGTTTTTGCCCAAGTAATGTTACATCTTGTCAAGATGTCAAATCCTTCAGGGTCCTTTCTTTTCTGTGCTGGTTTGGTTTTAGTGGCTCATATTCATCCTATCACATATCACCATACACCACAACACCATATCTAATAAGACTGTTCATTCTCTTGCTAGATTTAGCAGTCACTACTCTTGCACGTGCGAAACCAACTTCCTTTTTTGCAAGCAATCTAATTAAAATAACAATAGTTTAGCTTCAATTGTATGATCTCAATTTACTCCCTCTACACAATTGTGTACTTGATAGTTGCACAGGTGCAACATTCAATTTTCGCAAAGAGTCTCTAGGGTTGAAGTGTACGTGATTCAATGATGGCGAGCATTAGTGTGGAGATATATTTTCCTTGAGATGCTGATTTTCTCCAAACAAACAGAACATTAGTGTGGAGATAAATTATGCATATATCTTGTTTGTTTCTGATTCTATTCATTGTTGGAGCCTTGTACACAAAATTGTTTACCTTATAAGTGTGTTTTGTGTGTACGTAAAAAAAAAAAATTAGAAAAATTGGATAGGATAGGATAGGATCGATCATTAATAGATTGTCATTAGTCAAACTTTGTCCCTTCTCAATTCAAGATTATTGATACCCGTTAATACAAAGAATATGTTCTTGGTTTGGTGGTTGTTAATTGGATGAATGCGTTGTTATGTTCATACAACACATCCAATTTTTGAACATACAAATTTAGCCGTTTCTAAAAGATCAATTTTTTTAATGCAAATGAATCCTTAAACCACATGTTCAATGTTTTGATTCACATTTCTTATCTACCATAAGATTATGACTACTTTTTAAAAAGTAAATGAGCTGGAGACTCGAACTTGGATACCACCAAGTCGTTGAGGGATTGTTGACAAATTATCACTACACACTAATCACTAATGCCATATTCAACTTGCATCTCTTAGTTTCTAACTTCCAAACCAAGCTTTAAGGTTCACTGTTTTATTGTAATGTATCAAAATAGAAAGAAAATCAATTTGAATGTTTGGTAATATCTCATTGCAATGATGGGTAATGAAGTTCATAGAAGTGTTAAAACAAACCCCACACAATGTGTATATATAGCAGATTTTTCATTAAGTTCTTTACATTTTATCCTCAGAGATATCAAAATCCCAAAACAAAATCCTTCCTATGTTTGTCACACAGCCTTTTCAACAGTAGAGGAATAGGGCAAATCAAACCAAAACCACTCTTGGACAAAATGCATGTTCTTTGTTATATAAGGCTTAATGAGATTGTAAGCCATTGCTGCTCATAATATGAATGATATGTTCTTGATCACTTTTTGTTAAGAAGATGAGCAAGATTCCTGAGTTCTTCAAAGGCGTGCATTGTTTCCGAATCAAACCCTCCTGCAAACTGCATCAAACACATCAGAAGTTCACTCTTTTGTGATAAATCCTTAAGCAAAACACACAGTTTTACTTGATCCACTATTTTTATTTTTTTTTCAGATATGTTATCGACCAAATTGAGGTGAAAGATGCAAATTATTTGTTACAAACCTGATGAATTCTGAAAGCAAATCTAACTCCTTGAAGAAGCATATAGTCCAATGCAGGATCTTTCTCCAATGCTGCCTTTGACTGAATTTCAGTTGCTACCCTCTTCACATACTTCTTTGCCAACTTGACTGAGCCAAACTTGATCTGCAAAAAAAATAGTTTCAATTCAGTTGCTCCATGGACGGCATAACGCAATGGCAGCAGAAAAGCATGTCCAAAAGACACAGACATATTGTTTGATAATGTCAGCTATATACATTGTACATTTCCATTTTCAAGAATCCTGTATGTAACAAAAATCAGATACAAAACAAACATTGAATCAATAAAAGCTATAAAGGGTCGTCAGTAGTTAAGCATTGTCTCATGTGTGAGTGAAGAGGTGAACTAGAAGGGAAACAAACTGCAAATAATCATTCCCTTTTCTATGGTTCCATAGTCAGAACCGACCCTGTATGGACGATCTATGATAAACAATGAACATTAAATAAATCAGATAAACATTGAAATTTTGATTGTAAAGCTTACCTTGTTTGTGATTCCATTATCAAGCATCCAATCTGTGGGAATCTGAAATTCCTTGCAATTGCGCATCAAGGACTCTCTTGTTCGGAGAAGATTATAAACAGTCCGTTCCATCCTGGCAGTAGAAAATGCATGTTAGGTTTGTAATCTGCTAATTTCTGCATATTAGAACCCAAATTAGATATTTTCAGCAAAGCAACACAACAAGTTCTTACTTTTCAGACAAGGAAACCATTTTCTTCAATGCAATGTCACAAGGCATTCTAGGATCATCCTTGTAACAAGAAACTTCAGACTCCAACTTTTTGAGATCGCTATATGCAAATGCTGCCTCTCGCAATGTGTCAGCTTTCTTTTCTGGCCATTCAAAGTGCTTTAGAACTGCTCTTTCATCCACCTTCAGAAAATAAAATTAAGAAAAGGTAAAAACAATGTGGACAGTGCAATATCAGCCTCATTGGAAATTTCAATCGATAATCCGATACTAATTTCAATTGAGTAAAGAAATTTAAAACACATAATGTTCCTCCCAGAAGGTTCTGAAACCCAATCGACTAGTAACCATTCACTAGAGGATGGACAGTTGAAGATTTCAAGATTTAACAACTCGAAGTCAATGGTTAAGTTATTAAGGGTAAGCAGGAACAACTTACAAGAAAGCAAAGTTCATCATCAAGCCACTTCACGAATGCCACGACTTCTTCAATGTTCTGATAAACAGCATTATTCACCTCCCTTATCAATGACTTCACAAATTCTCCTTGAGTTTCAACATCTGCCTTTATCTGCAATAAAATTATGGTTCATTCAGAACATGAAATCGATGATCGCGCTAGAGCTTAGTGAAGTACAAAATCTCTCTATTTTTCTAACTTCAATGGCTGAGAGATAGTGAAAACTTTCTTTCTTTCTTCTTTTGATTTGAATGAAAAAGATATCTAGCAACAAAAGAACACACCCTCCTAGTATACTCAAGAATTCAGGCTTTCATTTACTTTTCTCCTGTAACAGTAATCAAATTCATATGAAAAACAATTTCAAGGTGGAGTGAGTTTTAGTTAGAATATTCTAGCCACAGTAATAAGCTGGACTTCAAAGGAAGGATAGAAGCCTACTTACAGCTAGTAAATGTGATGATCGGTTTTCAATTTCCCCAATCATGCTGCTACGGACATTTGCAACATCAGATGCATCACAAACTGCTCCACTGGAAGCCTCCTTTCTGGAGTCCCTCTTCATAAGTGAATGGTAGAACTCAACCACTTGTGGTGCTCGCTGCACCTTTCCTGTTGTGCTTCTGATTGAGAACTTCGGAGGAACTGGTGGGGGAGGTGGAGGGGGTGGTGGGGGTGGAACTTGACTTAAAACATCATCTTTAGGTTCCGCAGAAATAGAGCATGAGGGTCTTGGAGGAGGATTCGGAACACGCAAGGCCCTTCTCTCGACTTCTGGAGATGAAGGGATTTTATTCATTTCATGGAAGTCTACAAAAAACTCATTCCTTTGAGCAGTACCCAACTCATATTTTGAAGAACTCATAGGCTCTACTTCATTCTCCATATCCCTTGCACACACAAAACCATCTGATTGCCTTCTTTTGTAGAGTGCCAACTCTTCAATCCTACATTTGGATGCACTTATTGAATGTCTCCTTCTGGGACTTCTCCCTTCTTCTGAATAGCGCCATGTTTCATCTATTATTTTGTCTGAGCATTCTGAATTTGTCAAATGCTCATCTGTAATGGGCCATTTTTTTAACTTCTTTATCATATACATTCGCTTTGCACTACCACATTCTAAGTAGTCTTTACTTGGGCAAGAGGATGAGCTAATAGACTCGACACTCCTCTCGACTGCACGGGGACTGCTGATCACGTCAGGATTTGTTGTTGAACTTGAATTGCTCAACTCGTGTCTTAAACATGAATTTACCCACCTAAGGTAGGCAAGTTCCTCAACCTCATTCATCCGGTTCATCTGTAGACCTTCAACTTGTTTACATAAGTCCTTGTTTGTGTCCCGAAGTAAGGATGCCTCAGCTTTAATCTTTGCCACAATCTCACTCTAATGAAGCATTGAAGTAAGGAAACATATTAGATAATCAAATTGAACAATGCAAAACCTTACCAATTCAAGACTTGAAGAACTTAACAGAAATCAATATCTAAACTTCGCTTCATTAATCAGAGAAGTTGGTAAATTTGGATTTTAAGAAAGGAAAAAAAGAAGATCATTAGGGCTGAATTTTCTTAGTTTCTGCAGTATTCTCTGTGTTCAGGAAGAACATAAGCAATGATTGAAACAATAAATCAATGAATTCTACCGTGATAAGCTAAAGACATACCTCAGAAGCCTTTGCAAGAGAAGCCACTTGAGACTCCATTGAAGAAAGCCTGCAAGCTAGATCCCTCCTCTGCATCTGTAGCTCCTTGTTCAACCTCCTCAACTCCACGACTTCCATCTCAAGATCCCTCGACGAAGATGGCACTCCAACATCTTCGTTCTTCTCTGAAATTGTTGCTAATTCCGACAGTTGCTCACACAGGCTCGTCTTCTCAGATTCCAACACCCCAAGTTTCTTAACCAGGCCATCAATCTCTGTTTTCTTATCTTCAAGCTCCCTCTCAAGATTCCTTGTACAACCAGAAAACTCTGCTTGCAGCTTAAACTCCCTCTCTTTCGACTCCTGAAGCAGGCTCCTAAGCTGGTCTAACTCTACAAACAAATCACGGGTTCCTGAACTCTGTCTCCGATTATTGCTGTGAAACCCTTGTGGGTGGACTTGTGTTGAAGTGACTGAGCAAGATAAGTCACCAACGAGTGACCGCTTGACACGAGATTGGGAAACCGCAGACGGGTTCCTCTGCTTCGGATTAGCCACATCCGAACCCGAAAGAGGCAGCTTCTTCCTTGTAATTGTGGTCGTTTTCTTGTCTGCAGAGAAGCCTCTCACAATGTTTGATCCCCAAGAGGACCGCGGCTTCGATTCTTTTGAAGAGTTGTTGTTGTTGTTGCATTTGGGTGCCTGATTTTGATCGGCGAATTTCGATGGTTTTGCTTTGTACTCCGTAGTGTGTTCTTCTCTCATTGTCTTGAATTGCTGCTAAAATCTTTGTTTCATACGCAGACAGAATAGTGTGATTTAGGCCAAGAGAGGAGAGTTTTGAGTTTTGAAATTTTGAAGTGGAGCTGATCGAGCTTTGAACAAATTCTCTGTTTCCGAGATCCACTGAGAAAGAAGTAGCAAGAAAAGTTGCAGGATTTCTTTATTACAATTTGAATTTTCGAATTTTGAATCCGCTTTTGTTACTCATCAAAAACAGTGCGAGGGAGGGCGTCCCAACGGTCGGATTCTGTGCCCCGGGCCCACATCCTTGTTTTAGAACTAGAAGCAATAGTTGAATATATATATACATAAATTATATTTCTAAAACATATGAAAAAAATTGTGTGCATAAAATATTTTCTTTATGGACATCAAATAAAAGCTAATGAAATGGACTACACATATTGCAATGGCAATTAATTTTAGTTTGGTAGGGGTGGACGATGAGATGAGATGACAACATTATCCCTCATTGTCTCCCATTGATGGAAGTGATCTAAGTGCAAAATCCTCCACCACTAAAAACTACTAGCTACTAAAATAATCAAACCATTTCATTAGGCAACAACTGAATTTTTTTTAACACTAGATAACCTAATCAAGCAAATATATGCATAATATGTGATAAAATATAATAATGACTCTTGTGATTTAAATACTAAGTTCTACCATAAGCTTTACTAATCAAAAGGAAATTGTATGTTTTCGAATATACAATCAAAGCAAAATTCGAAAGGGTCACCAACAATCTGCAAAATGAGCAAAAGTTGACGATCAAATACCTTAGACACGTGAAGTGCTAGCTAAAGGATCTCTGTCCATTAGTGATAGATGTGATGACAAAAAGATTAATGCAATGAAAGTCTATGAATGTTGAATGAGTGAAAGGATTCCTTTGACGATGACAGACTTGAGCTTAAATGATGTCTTGGGGGGACGCGTGTCTTTGCTCTGGTTTAGGATGTCTTTAGAGAGATAATGCTTCAATCTGGATTATATGACATGACAATGATGATGGTGGGGCAATTTGAATTCTCATTCTTGAGCACTTGTAACGGTATCATTTTGTTGGATCATGAATATTGTTTTTTGTTAAATTTATTGGGTCATTCATCAAAATGTGGGCACAACAATGCCACTTTAGTGGTTATGTTTCGTTGGACCAAGCAAATAAAAATTTAGGTAATGTATGGGTTCACTTTTGAAGAAAATTTTTTATCCTACTCTACGATCCAAGCAAGCAAAAATACAGGATTAGGTCATTGCAATTGCTTATAATTCACTATAATAAATGAATGTCAATTATAAAATATAAAAAAATTCAACGTAAAAGTGTAAAAGCAACGCATAGTTTTCATCAATCATATTAGAAGGTTAAAATCCCTACATTTTCAAAATTCTCTCTCGGATTTCTCTCATCGACCTCCTGAAGAATTTGGAGATTGCCATTCGAACGCATTCATCGGTGAATTCCAAATCCAGCTTTCCAGATCTTTTGTACGTCTTCGTTCCTTAATTTGATATGTTTTACATTTTTGATGGCTGCACAAAATGGCCTTAAATCTACGATTTCTGAGGCTTTGACCTGGTATAAATGTACCCTTTTCGTGTAATCATTGAAAGCTGTTACCTTTCAATGTTTCTGTGATTGGGTTTGTCGTAATCAATCTATTATCCTTGACATTCTGTTTATTTGCTTGGAAAGTTGAGAATTTGCAAATATTGTCATCATATGTTTTCTAGATATTGGGTTTTGAATAAGCGAATCCTATGAATTATGATAAGTCAAAAGTGTGTGCCTCGCACTAGTTTGATCTCTTTGTTCTTCACTTTTGGATTGACTTACCGGGAAATTCTGTATTCTCCATGACCCACCAGGAGTGTTCCTTAATTCCTTTTTGCCTGAACATTGGCAGATATACTATCTCTCTTCCCAGACAATTGGCTGCTTAGATTTTATCTATATATTCCTTATTAACCGCTAATTTGGGTAATTTTTTGATCAATATAGCGTTCTTTGTAGTCTACAGAGGTTTATTGGGGTTTCCAGCATTATTGATGATGCTGGAGTACTTTTGAGTTCAAGAACTCAAGTTGGGTTCTGTTTTGGCTGGTCCTTAGGATTGCTTTTGCTGAACAGGAATCTCTCTTTTGGGCTCACGTTCTTCAGACTACTTTGTTGATGTACAGTTATTGAATGATTGTGGGTTCTTTGAAGAGCAATGAGCCATTCACTTGACCTTGGGAGAGCTGCCTCAGGTATGGTTGTAATACATTGAGTTGATGCTAATTATAAGGATTGACATGGGAATTTGAGAATTCTCATCTGCAAGAGTATTTTTTTTAGTAGTTTTGTTAATATATCTTGTTAAATTAGTGCACACTACTCCAAAGAGTGTGAATTTGGCATGTCTGATTGATTTCATTTTATAGAAGTTCCATGCTTCATAGCTGAACCTAGGCCATTGCCTTTCTACAATTAGCCGGTGATGTCCTCTTGTATGCTTTGGGTGCGTTTGAAGCCACTTGCAAGTCTCTTTGTCAATTTTTTTTTTAGAAAAAGCCATTCTTTTTTGTCATTTTTTTTACAGTCTTTCTTTCTCTCTCTTTTTTTCCCCATGTAAAATTTCACTACATGCTCCTCCCCATTTTTTTTTTTCTTCTTCTTCTTCTTCTTCTTCTTGTTGGGGCTTAAATAATGTGTCAAATCATGTGACTCTATTTCTCATATTGAAATCTCATTTTTCTTATTGAAATGAGTTTCCTTTCTTCTTGTGTAGGTAAAAGGAGGTTAAAAGATTTATTGCTTCAAAGTGATAATCGAAAGTGTGCCGATTGTGGTGCTCCAGATCCTAAATGGGCGTAAGTACATAGTATATTGTTGTACAGTGGTCATTTTGTACTGAGTAGCTGTAGAATATGTAGACTTGTAGAACCTGTGTTTATAACCACCTTGAAATTAACTATGCTTTAATACATACATAAGATTCAAAAGGAGAGAGAAATGCATAGTCAACGTAGACAATTTCCATCAGCAACTGAATTTCAAATTACCTATTTCAATCCTCACTAATGATAATGTGTGTAAATGTATCTGTTTGTACGAGACCTTGAACTTGTGAGTAAATCTCCAACTAGTGAAGGGATTTAGGGAACCATAAGTTTCATTTTGACTTCCTTCATTTTATGGTGCGATGCCAAGGTATTAAGAATTAATTAACTACTGCATTTCAGGTCAGCAAATATCGGAGTCTTTATATGCTTGAAATGTTGTGGTGTGCACAGAAGCCTTGGTACACATATTTCAAAGGTAAGTTCTCAGTTGTTGTCGCTTCAATTTTCTTCTTCTTTTTCATGATGGAAATCATGCAAAAATGGGGCTCAATGATATAGTTGCACGGGTATAACCTAAAGGTCACAAGTTCAATTCGTGAAAACAACCTCTCCATATATTATGTGGAGGTAAGGTCTATGACTCTACGTACATCTTGTATGTCCCCAACCCCGCAAACTAGTGGAGCCTTGTGCACAGTAGTTGTTTACCTTTATGATGTAAATCATGCCTGGTTGGGAAGAATATAATAGTTGTTCTGTAACATATATGTTGCCACCCTGCTTATTGTATAAGTGAAAATACTTCACACAGGACTTATGTAAAGGAAGAAAAATCTTATGAAAGCGTATATTTCTTTCTTTTTAAACCCTGATTTATGAGATACTTCGGGGTTGTTTTTTCATAAATAAAAATGGTCATTTTATTTAGTTCTCTCTCTTCCAAGTTCCAACTAACCTTTTCTTTTAATACTATTCACCAATTAGCATGGGTACGAGATACTGAATTGGTGCAATACATATAACAAAGGAAGGTAAAGTTCACATAGCTACAACTACAATTTGATTGAAATTCTTGAACCTTGAAGTCCCTCAAAGGCAACAGAAAAGAGTATTTGATCCAGTGTACACGAAAGCAATTAGTGGCCTTTCGTAAATACGTTTTCTGAGCCTTTGGCCTTTGCTTTTGAAATGCTTTAAGTAGTTATGCCAATCTTATACCTTTGTTGCCTTTTCTTTGTCCGAATTTGTTCTGTTGGCTTAACTTTTGAGAACTGATACCGAATTTTCTCATCTGTAAGTGAATGCCGTAAATGGAAACCCATGGATAATATTAATGGAAAAGTAGCTTCGCAGAAACCTAGAGTTCATGGGTTCTATTTTTGTAAATAGCCTCTCCACATTGAGGTGGTTATGCCACATGTACCTTCTCTGCCCCCAAGCCCTCCTCCACTGTAGGAACCTTGTGTAACGGAGTTCTTTACTTTTACCGTTAGTGTTTCTGTCTTTGGTGTCTTTTGATTAGTAAAATGATGACAGCATACATAAGAGATTGAATTCCGTATACATAAGTTATTGAATTCCGTATACATAAGTTATTGAATTCCGTCTTTCTTGATGAAGTTCAACATTCTTGTAACTTTTAGGCCTTTTGTATGCTTATAGTCCCTGGCATCATCAACAAATTCCTGTTGATTTTTCACAAGATTTTGTTATTCTGCTCTTAAATGGACTGCTAATGTGCGATTTTGTTCGATCTTTCATTTTTTTTTTCATTAGCTACGTGCATTAAATTCTTCTCATTCATGAACGACATTGGTACGGAATATCTAGGTTTTATCTGTGACATTGGATGAATGGTCCGACGAGGAAGTTGATTCCATGATGGAAGTTGGAGGAAATTCGTCTGCTAATTCAATATATGAGGCTTTTATACCTGAAGGATTCAGAAAGCCTGGACCAGATTCAGGTCATGATGAGCGTACAAAATTCATCAGGTTAGACAAGATGGAGAATTCCGTAGAGAATGCCTGTGTTTATTTTTATGTCCGTGACTCTTTTTCTATGCTAGTGATACTATATAATTTCTGGGTAATCTGTGATTATAATGATACTATTTTTAATTTCCGGGTATTCTGTGATTATATGTTTGTTGGTGATTTAGCTGATTGATTCTGAAAGACGTACCAAAACTAACTGAGTTGGTGCCTGACAGTTGACTGTCATACCATTTTTTTCATGTTTTTACTCACTTGCTCTTGCAATCGAATTTGTGTTTCCATTTGAAGAATACATACTACTACTCTAATAATATAGTTTGGATCATCTATGTATCGGTAGGACCTTGAAGCTGATTATCAGTTATCATCAAATGGGGTGTTGGAACTGAATTAATTTTAAATTCCTTTCATCCAGGGCCAAGTATGAGCTTCAAGAATTTCTGAAACCCAGCTTGAGGATAACATCAGGAAAGAGTGTTTCGCTCCAATCAAGTGTTTCCAGAAAGATAATTGATAGTTTCCGTTCACAGTCAACGCAATCGAAGTCAAACTCGGTAAAAAATTTTGTGCTCCTTAGTAAAAAAATTCCTGCTGTTGGCAATGGTAATGTGTTGATTGATTAGACAAATTTGCATGCTCATGGAGCAGATGCTCATAGTGGACTTGATTTTTTTTTTCCCGACAATGCATAGCTTTTCCTGGGATCATGCTATTGTGCATGTTCAGGGCTGGTTCGTGTTTAGTAGTTTGCTTGAATTGTGCCATACTCAGCATGAGATGTTTTTCTCTGGCTATTTTTGTTCTAATGTCAGTAAATTCAGTCCATTTGATATTGAAAGTGGTAATAGGAAGGCATGGTGGAATTCATTGGGTTGTTGAAGGTCAAAGTGATTAGAGGCATAAATCTAGCGATCAGAGATATGATGACGAGTGATCCTTATGTTGTTCTGAATCTTGGGCAGCAGGTTCGTTGCTCTCTTTTCAATTGTACGGGCTTACTGTTATCAAATGGCTTGTAGTTGGATTGGACCTTTTTTCCTTTTCGCTTCTACTTTTTTGGCAGTTCATATTTCTTCGGTTTATTCTGGTCACATATCTACTGCTAAGATTTTTATTGAGCTAATGAAGTACAGTGCTCCACTCATATGACACTATTTCTATTGATATGAATACTGTTGTTGTCATTAGACTGTCCAGACGACTATCATCAAGAGCAACTTGAATCCAATCTGGAATGAGGAACTCATGCTCTCTGTTCCTCAGGATTTTGGGCCCGTAAAGTTGGTGAGTTTGTCTTTCCCATCACTTTTCCGACATTATGTGTAAATTCTCTTTATGTCCAGTTACATATGCAATTCTTCCATAGACAAATCTCCTCCCCAGATTACTTATCTGAGTGATCAAAGTAGTAATATCTAGGTAAGTAGATGGCTTGGGACACTCAGAACAAATTGTAACGGTCAATTCATCTCTTGCCATTCCATTTTGCAGAAAGTGTTTGATTACGATACATTTTCAGCGGATGACATAATGGGAGAAGCAGAGATCGATATCCAGCCCCTGATAACGTCAGCCATGGCATTCGGGGATCCAGAAATGTTCGGAGACATGCAAATCGGGAAATGGCTGAAATCACACGACAATGCCCTAAAAGAAGACAGCATCATCAACATCGCCCATGGAAAGGTGAAACAAGAAGTGTCAATCAAACTCCAGAATGTAGAATCCGGAGATATAGATCTTGAACTTGAGTGGCTTGCTCTTGACCAATAGGTATACATTGCTGTTTTTGTTTGTCATTTATCCTTCTATGACAATTGTACTATCTATTAAGTTAATATCTCACACCATTTTCTCTCTTCTTCTTTTTTCCTTCATTTTTCTCATTTGCATTTATTCATTTTTTAAAATTTCTTTTTCTCTCATGTAATTACTAATTAGCACCCCATTAGAGAGAGATTTAAATCTCTCTCGAGGATAAAAAAAAAAACTCTTATTGTCAAGAATGTCAGAATTACTAGAAAATGAGCAAACCCAATAGATATTTGGATTGGCAGCCACAGGAATCCTCTCTCCCTTCCATTTCCATGGAAGGTATTATTATTATTTATTATATTTAGGTGTTTAGCATGAAACATCGACCACTGGTTCAGAAACTATAGCCTGGTGCGGTTACTTTGCACTGGTGTTTAGCCACCGCGAAATGAAATACTCTGAACTTGACAAGCCAGGGGTGCATGTTGGTGTGGTAGAGCCACAAATAAGTGCAGATGGTGAAGTTGTTTCAATGGATTATATGAATCCTCTTATCTCTTTATAAATTCTGTTGAGACATAAACAAGTTTCTTATTTTGTTTTGTTTTCAATCTCTGTTTTCTGCTGGAACTGTATACGCATGGCTACTAGTTTGTTGGGCACAGATGGGTCTCACTCTCACACGTAATAACTATTTTTTTTAATAATAATATGATATGGATATGGTAGGTAGCTTCTGTGAGATTAGTAGGGACGCCATATCAGTAGCAACCATTCTTTTCATTGTCTATACTCTAAAAAAAAACAAAGAAAGAAAGATATACAGTCAATATATATATATAATAATTCTCCTATGTGAACCAAAAGTGTGAACCAATTTTGTGAATTTCAAATCTAATGGTTGTAATAAAACAAAACAAAAGTGGGAACCATAAATTTTCCGTCGGACCCGTCACATATATGATTGAAAAGTAGGTTCATACTTTTGGTTCACATAGAGAATTATTATATATATATATATATAGTATTTCACATCAGTTAATACTAAAAAGTAATAATTTTCCATTTTTTGTGCATTATTTCAAAACCCAGAAAAACTTGCAAAATTGTGGTGGATGATCCTATCATAAATATATATCAACAGACAGAATACATAAAAAGTATTAATTATTTGAAACACTACCTTTATAAATGCTACTTATTAATTTCCCTTCTTTTTGGGTCATGATGATATAATTGGAACAAAAATGGATAAAAAACAAACAAACTATGATTTTATTAATTAGTTAAAGAGTCTCTGCCATGCAAAGTTGAGCTGGATTTAATCATGACTAGTTAGACTACCACTACGAAAATTAAATATTTTGAAAGGGACTCGTGACTCTCGTTGTATATCATTATTCCATTTCGAAAGGTTCTCATTTAAAGTAATATTCTTTGTGGTCATGTGTTGAGTTTTAATTAAACTTATTCTATTTTCAGATGAGAAATTTATGTGCACACAAATCTAACGACCCAAGTTTCGACATATATAAAATATCTGGTTGTCATTCACGACTTCACGGTTAAAAAAAAACTACTATTGGTCATGTGTTGAGTTTTAATTAAACTTATTCTATTTTCAGATGAGAAATTTATGTGCACACAAATCTACCGACCCAAGTTTAAACATACATAAAATATCTAAAGTGCAAACTTGTATATGATTGTCGTTCACGACTTCACGGTTAAAAAAAAACTGCTATTGCAAAGCGCACATACATACATGCACTTTCAGATTCCCAACCCCAAAAAAAAAACACACATTATTCAGATTTTGATGATAATTAGACAAATATAATTAATGATTCATAAATACAATATATCCACTACTAAATATTAAATTTTTTAAGCTTGAAATATAACAAGGAAAAGTGAAACCGAGAAAGCAAAACGAACGCACTACTGAGAATAAGAAGAAAAAAAATAAAAACCTTAATATTAATTATATATAAATCTTTTTTTTTTAATTTACAGTCACATTTTTTTTAAATTAGGGTTTTGGTCTGTTTAATTGAAACCTAAACAGATAGATTAACGCGGAAGCAAGCAACAACGTCACACCTGTGACCCCACACACCAAGCTCGCCACCAGCATCGCATGCCTCAAGTGATCATTTCCACCTCCATCGCCGCCGATTAACCAAGGCGTCGAATTGTCTGAACTCATACCCCTCGGCAATGCCACATTGGGCGATTCCGTCGACGGTGTTGACGCTCCGAAGAATTGTTTGGTCTCCGGCGCCAGCTCCTGGAATCCTTGGTTCTGTAGTCCGTGATCGGCCGGTCGTAGTTCTCGAGCTGTAGAGAACTCTCCAAGGATCATGATCGAAATCAACGGCAAGCAGAAGGCGATCATGACCACCAATGTTGGGGATTCCATATCAGTCTGAGAGTCAGTTCAGAGAATTGAAGGAAATGAAGTTATATAACTAAACTGAACAAAAGACATAATTATTACTTCATGTTGTGAGATTCAGAGAAAACAGCGTCGTTTTGGCAGTTACTTGTCACCGAAGGTGCGTGACTTTTTGTCGGTGGTTGACCACCACCGTTTCCTTATTTGTCTCCATTATCTATATTCTCTTAAAAAAAAAATAAAAAAAATAAGGAGAGTGACAAAACTATGGGTAATTTTTTTACACCCGAGTCATTAGTTTGACCCGTAAACATGGTTTATGTAACCCTATTGATCAGAGTTCGAACTTCGAATCCCCTTCCTTTTAAAAAAAAAAGAAAAACTATGGGTAATTTTATTTTGTTAAAAAAATGCAAGTAAAATTATTTGTGGGATTAATTTGATTTGATTTGCTTTTATTTTATTTTTTTTTGGTTTCCTTCTCACTTTTTTCTTTGGGTTTCCTTTATTTTGATGAATTGAACATGATGAAACTATTAGAGTCTAGATTACGACTTTTATGGTGGGCCTAGTGAGTTGTTTTTGGGTTGATACTTGATAGTGTGTGAGCTGGGAGAACAAATGGACAATATAATTTTTTTTCCATAAATAGGATAAGGAGGTCCTACTCTCAATCCAAGCTCATTTAAATTAATAAATATGATTTGACAATTTTCATTGGATTCTACTAATTTCATCTTTCTCTTTTTAGAAATTTAATGTTGAAAACAAAGGCAAATATGGTATTTTAATATGCATACAAAAATATTAAAATAAAAAAAATCACTAATAGTATGAAACTGAATGAGCAACCCCTACAGAAAATAGTACCTAAACTGGGTACAGTTGAATGGTTGATGGCTCATGCTCTTTGTAGGTCCTGATTGGATTGATTCGGCCCATATAACAAAATACGGGATGCGGCCCAGGCCCAACCAAACTGAAATTATTGGGTTTCTTTCAAGTTTCAACCAATATTATTGTTTGTGTGGGCTTGCCTGCACCACTTGTTGAAATAAAAACGGACAATTGACAGTAAGAGCACTTTAGACAACTTAATTGTAAAAAGGTCATGTACATTTTTAAAATTGTAAAAAAGTGCAATTTAAGGGTAATTTGGTAATCTGATTTAAGATATTTTTTAGTTTATACCTATAATACCCTCATCTTTCTTCTTCTTCTTCTTCTTCTTCTCCCTCCAACTATCCAACTCTAATGTGTCCTCTCTTTCTCTCATTCTTCTCTACTAAAAGTTATCTCCTTCTTTCTCTCCTTCTTCTTCTTCTTCTTCTTCTTCTTCTTCTTCTGGTTCTCGATCTGGTTCTTCGTTGTCTTCTTCTTCGTTTTGGCCGAGTTTCTGCTCTCTTCATCTCCTTCTTCGTCGTTGCTCAATCTGGACTGCGTCGAGTTGCTCTGCTTCGTTTTTGACAGATCTGGACTATGCTTCGTTGTTCAATCTGGGTTATGCTTTGTTTTTTTGCAGATCTGGACTCTGGTTCGTTTTTTGCAGAGATGTATCGCTATAGTATCACTATAGTATCACTATAGTATCACCAACACCAAAAAACCACTAAAATGATGAAACTAGTATGCATACTTCCTCTTCCTAATTATTTCTCCTTTCTTGATTTTCTTTTCTTGGTTACCTCTTTTGCTATTTCTGGAAAACATTTACAGGTGCAGAGATGTATCACTATAGTATCACCAACACAAAAAATCCACTAAAATGATACCATTGAACCATGAAGACATGTAATGCAATCAAATTTACATTCCAACATTTGTATTATCATTTTATGAGGAAAATATATAAATTGAATACTAAATTGGATCCTCTGTTTAAAGTATTACTATTGTATCAGTTCAACGGAATACCAAAGAAAAATGTCATATCTGTACTAAAATTCACCAGTAAACAAATCAAAAATCCCTCAACCACTTACATTCCCACAAATTGATTGTTGATATCAATTTAATGAAATACACATTTAGTATCACTATAGTATCAATCATTTGCTGCAATTACAAAAGTTTCACTATAGTATCAGTTTACCAAAATTTCAAAAAAAAAGTAGCTTCTGCACCAGAAACAACATTAGTCAAACCAAAATTCAAAAATGTTGAAGGAAAATACATGAAAATTAACCACATGAAAACTTCAAATGAACAAAAATACCAGTATTGTATCAAAAGCCCTAACAGATTTCAACTAACCCTAACTAGCAAATGCACCAGAAATTAACCAAAATTTTCAAAAATCAAGACATATAAACATGATTTGAAAACGAACAAAGGTTTTCGGTGCACAAATTTCAGATAATATCACCAAAGTATCCATTAATCGAAAAAGCTTTGGGTATATAATATGCTAACCATTTTCCAGAAAATCAGTATAGTATCACTCAAGATTGAGAAAGAAGCGTCATTATAGATGTGAAATCTCTGAAAATGGAGGTTTTAAGGTCTGAAAATCAATTTTTTTTACAGTTCGTGGAGAGAGAAAATCGTTGCGTAATGGAGAGAGAAAATCACAGTGTGAGGGGGAGGTTTCGTGGGAGAGATAATAAAATATGAGGTTATTTTGGTAAAAACAAGTCTCCATTAGACTTTTTTAAAATGATGTTTTAATGGTTGTATTTTTTTACAAATAAGTATAATCTATTGTACCGGCCCCCAATTTTCCCAAATAAAAATGTGTTGGAAGAATTTTAACTAGAGGTCCACATACTATGATTGGATATTGGAACCACAATCCATCTGAGACACTCACCACAATTGGAAGAATGTTAACTAGAGGTCCACAATCTGTCAAACGGGTGGTTTGGTCGGTTTTTTTTCTTTTCGATTTTTTGACATAAATTTAACCGACCGTTCGGTTGGTTATTTATGGTTTGATCTTTTTTTTGAATTTTCGATTGATCTTCACTAACATATATTTTTTAATAACCGATCAATCAATCCATTTAACTAACATATATTTTATAATAACCGATAAATCAGTCCGTTTAACGGTCAATGTATATGGGCCACATATATTTGTTGGCGACTGTCATTAGCCGACTGATCGATCTGCATTTGCATGAGCTGTTCATGCAAGAACTGTATTTCATTAGAATAACTACTGTGTGGCCTTCTAGATTATGTGCATGAGGTTGTTGGGTAGGTATAACCGACTCCAATTAATGGGAAGATAGTGAAACAATTATTAGAAGATTCTCCAAAAAGATTACCTGTCCTTGCAGCTGGAAGCATTTTAATGCACTGGGGCCTGTGTAGAACTAAAGCATGTGTGAACAGAATGCATTTTGATGATTGATAAACATGACCCACAACTCATCAAGAATTGTTGCAGTCAATTTATGAAGCAACAGAAGCCATTTTTCTAAAGGCAGGAGGAGATATATATGGTATACCCAGAGAAGGTTAGTTTGAAGTGTCAGTAAATGCATGGCCACCCAATAAATTGTATAACCATGGAGAGTCTTGTCGTCTTGATGCTCTCTCAGTAGAAAGCAGAAGGGTAGAACATAAAAATATAAAATGCATTATGCATGGTCACTAGCAGTACTGACCTTTCCTACATATACATGAAGGCCAAGGGCATGCACACCCATATTTATTCTCAATCATTGTTATTTAATACATATAGGTTAGGGTGATTCATATGATCATATTCCAAAAGCTTCATCACCTACAAGGATCCAGTGAAACAAAGTCCTTGGTTGATCATATCAACTTATTTACTTATTATTTAGGGTTTCAACTTTCAAGTTAAGAGTGGATTTATAACAAGAATTAACAAAAAAAAGAAAACAACATTTTTCATAACAAGCTTTCAATTTTTTTTATTGCTCAAGTAAAGACAATTAACTTTGGAATTCTTTTCCCTCTTGTATGAGCATCAGAACATGCAAAGACATATTATTATTCTTATAATCAGTAGCACATACATGAACAGCACATATTATGAGGTAAGTCTGGTTTTTATCCAGAGAAATCAAGAGAAAAAAAGAAGGAAAGTGGAAGTGGATGCTCCATCCAAATCAATTGTTTTGAATCCAATTTTAGAGATGGACTTCTAGAGAGAGAGGAGGGTGGACCCCTGCTTTAGCTTTGGCTCCTTTGTTACCCAACCATGACAAAATAGTCCCAAAAACAAGCTCCACATTCTCCTTAGGCTCACCAATCAACATATGCCACATGCCAGGGAAGATCTTCAAGGTTTTGTCCTTACTTGCAACTGACTCATACACAAACCTAGCTGAGTTAGAGTCACATACTATATCATCCTCCCCATGCACCATTAGCAATGGAACTTCAATTTCATGGCAATGCCTCCTTACATACTCACAGACCCTCAGAAACTCCAATGCTGTCGCGGCCGGAGGTTTCCCAAATCTACGGTGATCAGGGTTTTTGGCTACCAACCTTCTCTTCCACTCCTCTTTGTATGATCTGCTCGCCAAAGGCTTGGATACCGCAACTCTCCACGTAGGTGCAAATAGTGCAGCCACTGGAAGTAACTTCTCCAATGGCCAAATAGGCTTGAATTTGGACGAAATCCCACACATTGAGCCACTCAAAATCAAACCATCCCATTCCCCTTTCTGTGCCAGACACACTAGTATTGATATTGCACCTCCTAGTGACTCCCCATACAAAAATGCTGGTAGTTTAGGGTAGTTGGACTTCATTGTGTCAAAAAATTGTACACAGTCTGTCACAATAGGCTCAATTCTTGGTATGTGACCAGGCAACCCATCTGAGTAACCATGACCTTGTAAGTCAAGTGCACAAACCAAGAATCCAGCCTTGGCTATAGCTATTGCTGATAGCTCTGAGAGCCAACTACTCTGAGAATTGTAGCCATGGACCATGGCTACTAGGCCTTTGAGGTGGGAAGTGGTTGAGTCCAGGCGCCATGATTGAGTAAAAATGTTCATGCCTTTGTGGTTAAGCATGAAACTTTGTTGATGGAGGATTTGGTGCTTTTTGTAGAATTCTTCCCTAGTAAGGTCTCCATATGGACTGTTTTCATTGGCTTGGTGTATTGGGTGAGACATGGTGGTGTGTATTGAAAGGGAATATAGAAATGTATGGGAAGGAAGTTTTTATGTAGGAAAGTTGAAGTCTTACAAGGATGGAGAGCAAATAATGAATTGTGTTGCATGCCTTTTTATATGCAACAAATGAAAACATCCCCCCAATAATTCTCTCGTTAACCATCTCAATTAAATTCTCAACTGTCCCCCTCCACCTAACCCTTTATGTGGTTTCAAGCTGAGCACTCCTAACAGTAACATAATGTCTGTGTGTATATATGTATGCATGTATATATATATATACATACGAGCTTAGTTGAAGGTCAATTGTATACAAAACATTTACATTTATACATGTAACGTTTGTGTTGTGTGTGGCCTAACATACGTTAAAATTGTTTACATTCTCTAATTGTACCTAGAAATTAGGCCAATTGGCTGTTACCCAACCCTAAGGGAGTTTGCTTGGTGGTAATTAAGTCGGCATCTGATAAGAAATCATAAGTTCAACTCTCACGTCAAGTAAATTTCTTTGGAGTCACCACATGAGTCAAAGGTTCTATAATTGTTTGGTAGGTGTGGGTGGGATGAAGGAGTGAGGGACTCACCGATTCGGATATTCACTGCAGATACAGATAATATTGAGTGTAGACTGTAGAGTAAATGACAAGGATAAACATAGATATGCATGCACATGCATATGCACAGCACACACGTAGACAAGACAGACACACACGATACATGCTAATGTTATATTATATTTATATATTTATATCTTTGTATTATTTATTATTTTTATTTTTAAAATAAATGAGACGATAGGTATTTGTCAATTTATTATGGGAACTACACCCGAGTCATTAGTTGAAGTGATATTAGGACAACTACAATGGTGCCTTATTTGTTGGGTTAACAAAAATGTTGGTCCGATCCCACCTCTATTATATAAAAAGTCAAGCCAACTACATCTTCCCATTCCCACCCAACATGGAGGCCAACAATATTTTATGCCTCCATGTTGTCCCCAACAAAACTACTCCAAAACACACAATCTCAATATAGTCACATAAGCAAAACACGTATCTCAATACAACCGTATCGGCAAAACACATTTTCTAATACAGCCACATCAATAAAAAACATCTTTGTTGGTCCAACAACAATTTACCATTGCAAGTAAGGATGATGTGTATCACGTTGGTGACTAAGGTTCGAATCCTCCTCTCCCATTCAAAAAAAAATGTAAACAATTATTCTTTTATTTTAAACTGGTTATAGTCACCTAGTTTGTATTATTATGATTTCTTGTCCGATTACTAATTAGGGTGCAAACTTGTTAGATTTAATTATTTTAACCATACATGATTATCATATTCAATTTGTTTATAGCCCATCAATTAATAAACGCGTGGCATTCAAATTTATTATGCCATTAATGAATGAAAAATGGCATTCACATTTGTAAATTAAATTCATCTCTGTTATTTTTTTTTTTTTACTTTTTTTGGTGTCCAAAAGAAAATTTATTGAACCATTATTGTGCTACCCATCTTCTTCATATTCTAGTAATATTGGCTTCAAAATTTTCATTTTATCATTTAATTTAATATGGAGAAAGTTATGGAAAATTAATTTCCCTGTAAAACTTTGATAAAGAGTGCTACATCAAATGGATATAAGCAACATTCAATTTGATTTTTTTGTTTAGAAAAAAAATATATGATTGAACTCGTATTCATGATTTTTTTTAAAAAAAAATTGTTGCTCTAAAACGTATTTACAACGGGATCCACCGTAAAAAAAATTACAACAAAGCCTGACCATCCATAGCTTTTGTGTTATTCCAATCTTCTTGGGTACATAAATAAGTTTTTATTTATATCAGTGATTACTCAATATGTACTTATATTCAACAATTATTGGATTGGACCAGTCTTCAAATAAATAACATACAAAAATAAATAATTAAATAAAGGAGGCACAATAGAGGGATTTTATTTTCTGTGTATTTTAATTATTGTGGCAACTACCATGCCAATTTAAATACATTCACTGACTCACATCCAGTTCATCTACAGAACCAATTTCATTAAAATGTTGCACCCAACAACTATCAATTATGGGGGACAATACTTGTTTTTGGTCAGATTCTCCCAATATTGATCCAACTGGGGTACCCTTCAATTTAAAGCTACTGAGATCCTCATGAGTTGTGTTGCACTTAATACATGGATACTCCATCAAAATGTGGTTACAATTTTTGTCAACCCAATTTGTGGTTGTCATTCACAAAGCTACCCAAGGCCTCTTGGAGCCATCCTATATTCCTATGACACTATTTGACTTGAATTACATTCCAAGTACTTTTGCTTACCAAATTAACCAAAACGATATATTGAATTAAGAATCTAATCAAATTTTAGTTTACCATTGTAAGAATAAATTGAAATCATACCCTTCCCTCAAATGCACAAGAATTTTCTGATTTTTTTTTCAATGGAAATGCACACAGAACTAGCTTTTAAACAAGTATGTTTTTTGCAATTTTTGTTTTATTTTATTATTATTAAATGAATAAAATCAATTTGGAGCACATTTCGCGCGCAAAATTAGGTCCTCCATAAGTAGAGAAGGAGAAGGTAATAGAAATGCATCCAAATCACCTCCTTTTACCTCTTTTTCCTCCATGGACATTGTCAACAACAACAAAGAAAAAACAAAAGAAAATAACCAGAAGAGATTCAGATTTGTCTTCCTCAATCTTCACAGCAATCTTATCAACAACATTTTATTTGTTTGGATTTCTAAAGAATGGATGCAGCAAGAAGAGCAGTGTGTCAAGATGACCCATTTAACCCTCTCATTACAACAGGAACTCAAGCTTCTTGCATGCTTGTCATCTCCCATTTCTTCCATCTTGTCTTGAAGCCATTGGGACAACCTGGTCCGATCGCCCAAATCCTCGTAAGATTAATCCCAAGTCTTCAATATTTTTGGGACATTGATCATTGATCAGCTTTAAACCATGGAAACAGCCTCTCTGCAATGCAGGGGTAAGGCTGCGTAGGTTTGTTTTTTTGTCTTTTTCGAGAAGTAATGCAGTTACATAACTAATATTTGGCTGATTGCCGTTGTTCTGCATCAGGCTGGATTGGTGTTGGGTCCTTCCATGTTGTCTCGAATTGACAAAGTCGGAAACTTCTTCATTCAAGCTTCTTCTGAAGCTTATTATCAGCTCTTTTCATTCATCTTTCGCGTGCTCTTCGTGTTCTTGATTGGTCTCGAGACAGACATCCCTTATCTAAGGCGCAACCTGCGACAGGCTAGCATCATTGCATATGGGGGTGTAATCACATGTGTCATTTTTGGAGCAGCAATAGCAGCATTTGTAATCATTCAATTGAATGTAATTACAGAGAAGTTTTACTTGGTTATCATAACGATGGTAATCTTAGCAAACTCTGCATCTCCTGCGGTGATTCGCTTGGCTGCTGAACTAAAATTTGGGACTTCAGATGTAGGAAGGCTGGCTATATGTTCTTCTTTGATCAATGAAATGTCTTGTGTAATCTTTTTCTCTGTATACCTGGCTTGTACATCCAAGAAGTTATTTGGAGCAGCAATGCTTGGCTTGTTTTGTGTTGTGGGACTGATTGTGCTGAATATGTACTTGGCAAATTGGTCGAACCGACGAAACCAGAACCAGAAATATGTTTCCAACGCAGAAGTTTTGCTTATTCTGTCACTTCTTGTTGGTGTGTCAATGCTTATTGAAGCTTATGGATTTCACAGCACATTGTGTTGTTTCCTCGCTGGCATGATGTTCCCCAGAGAAGGCAAAACAGCTCGAACACTCCGACATAAGCTCAGTTATGCTGTTTACAACTTCATACTTCCAGTCTACTTCGGCTACATGGGTTTCTTGTTTGACGTGAGTGATCTCAGAAAACTGGAAATTTTCATCATTGTTGTAGTCATGATTTTGTTGAGCTTTGGAGGAAGAATCATCGGCACTCTTGTTGCTTGCCATTACTTGAAGATGCCGAGGAATGAAGGCGTCATACTTGCCTTTATACTCAACTTGAAAGGCCATGCTGATCTGCTAATGGTTGAGATAATATCACAGCAGGTGATTGTCTCTGTTTCTTTTTCTTTCTTTCTGAATATGGTGACATTGATTGAAGTTAGTAACACAAGCCAAGACACAGATAATATGCTAATGGTCTTCTTACCTGGAACTTGTCACAGGCACACTGGGATCCAACAATTTACCGGTTGTTGATAGTCATTATAGTGTTAAACACTGTGATTGCAGGCCCTGTTGTAGCTTACATACTAAGAAAAGATGAGAAGTTCTTTGCTCACTCTCATACCGCCCTTGAACAGCATGATCCAGACACTGAACTTAGAATGCTGTCTTGTGTTTATGGCTCTCGCCAAATGACTGGAGTAATTGGGCTAGTCTCAGCCTTAAGTGGCTTACAAATTGCACCTATATTCCCTTACTTGATACACCTAGTGGAGCTCCCCAAGCGACGCAAAACCAACTTGATGTACCACGAGCTTGAAGATGGTGACCAATATAGCGATGAGGAAGACTATGGTGGTAATGATGTAGTTGAGATCAATGATGCTGTGGATGCTTTCACAAAAGAGACCAAGATCTTGATCCACCAGGTTAAAGTTGTGTCCTCTTTCAGTACCATCTTTGAGGAAGTGTGCAATAATGCTGAGGACTCGAGGGTGTCAATCATTTTCCTTCCTTTCCACAAGCACCAACGCATTGATGGCCAAATGGAGAGTGGCAAGGAGGGGATAAGGACTACTAACCAGAAGATTCTTCGCCATGCCCCGTGCTCCGTCGGAATACTTGTAGACCGAGGACAAACTGGGTTTCAACTAGTTGTCTCTGAAAGAGTGCAACCTGTGGCAACATTGTTCTTCGGTGGCCCCGATGACCGTGAGGCATTGGCATGCAGCAAGAGGATAGCCAGCCATCCACGCATTAATATGACACTTATACGCTTCCTACCGGCTTCTTGCATCGATCAGAAAGTGCAGATTGATGATGCACCACATGGTGATGATGAGGTCTTGATGGCAATATCCAATCATGAGACAGAGATGGAGATGGACAATGCTTCTGTTGAGGAATTCTACAATAGGTACCACAAACATTTCTCATTATCACTTCATTGCCTGATCATTCCCTTTCGCTTCCTACAAAAAGTGTAAATATTTACATCATTAGTCATTCATAGAGAAAATATAGTTCTAACAATGAGGTAGTATGTTACTTATGCTCAGGTATGTCACAAGAGGGCAAGTTGGATATGTCGAAAAGCAGGTGGAAAATGGATTGCAAACAGTGGAGGCTTTACGGGAGTTGGCAGAGATGTATTCATTGTTCATAGTAGGGAAGGGTGGGAGAGGCCCCTGCCATATGACGACGGGAATGAGTGATTGGGAAGAGTGTCCGGAGCTCGGAACAGTTGGGGATCTCCTGGCATCTTCGGATTTTAACATCAATGGTTCAGTTCTGGTCATTCAGCGGCATAGGCATTCAAGCAAAGACCTTTTGGATGATTAGGATAGATTTTTCTATCATGAATTATTAGGATGAGACACTATTGTTTTAACAAAGAAGACATAGCAAAGCTAGTGATTTAAAAGTGTTGTATATTGTATAATAGGAAAAACAATTCAGGTATACGATATAGGGTATCAAATGGTCTGAAATTCCATTATTATTATACTTTCTAAAATTGCAAACAAGAATCTCACACACAAAAATGGATTCTCAAAGTTCTGTGAAAAAAGTCTGTAGCACTATATACCTTATTGAAGATCACAAATGTCAATGTCTGCAGTAAGAATCAAAACAGCAGCACAACATATTGAGGCAAAAAAATTATCAGCTTTTCCACCGGTTAAAGCTCTATCTGCCATTGAATACCTGAATATAAACGATTGAATTGGGTATTATGAGAAAAGTTGCAAGCACAGGTGAATAGCTGTCGGTGGTTATTTTGAGAGAGGACTCACCTGAAGCGATTAGGGAAGATGGCATCAGAGAAGACAAGGTCAAAACCACATCCGTGTATTGTACCTCCATTTAGGTATCTTTCCATTCTCCATAAACAATAAAAACTCAAAATACCCACGAAGAGTAGCAGGGTATAGAACCAACCAAAGATTGGATTTTTATTGATGCGTTCGTTGCAGAAACACATACAGCTTACAGACGAGAGAGAGGCACAACAATTGGGTCACGGGCAAGCTAGCGAGAAGGAAATTAAAGGATTTAGCTAATTTTCATGGGTTCTGTAAGCAGATCCTGGGCCCGGCCCATCAGAAATCCCAAAAAAAAAAAAAAAGGAAATGTATGAGATGCCATTGAAGGCTCCAACAGTCGGAATAAAAAGAGGGTCGGGACACAGCACTTGACGTCTCTTCTCGATCCCAAACTCAGCACCACAAACCCACACCAAGGTCCGTGCAAAAACCCCAACTTTATCACTCTCAACCGAGAACAATGCCTCCCAAGGCAGCGAAAGGTAAAGAAGCGCCAGCAGAGAGACCTATCCTTGGTCGATTCTCATCCCACCTCAAGATTGGAATTGTAATCCTTCTTACTTTACTCTTTGTTTTTGATTTCCTTTATGTGTTAATGTTCATCGTTGTGATCCGTTGGATTTGAAATTGGAGTTGGGTGTCATCTCAAGAAGCTTTTTTGTTTTCTAAGATTGTCCTGTTAGGTCGTTGTTGGTTTGATTAATAGCTTAGTTAATTCGATTGCATGCACCAGCAATTTAGTTGATCAGTTCTTTTAGTGTCGTATTTTGAGTAGGAGATACAAACAAGATTCATGCACTTCCTCTATAGTAGGAATTAATATTGAGCTTTTGAGCTTTTGATGTATTTAACTTGTCTGGGTTCCTTGACTCTCTTGAGTTGGTAGATCAATTTTTTTTTTTCCTGTGAGCTCATCGGAATATCATCTTTTCAGGTGGGATTGCCGAATGTTGGCAAGTCTACTCTTTTCAACACACTCACAAAGTTGTCAATACCTGCAGAAAATTTCCCTTTCTGTACCATTGAGCCTAATGAGGCCCGTGTTCATGTCCCTGATGAGAGATTTGAGTGGCTTTGTCAGTTGTTCAAGCCAAAAAGCGAGGTTTGTGACAAGTTTTCTGTTCAATTTGTTAAATGGGTTTTGAGAATATATGTCTAATATTTGTACCTTTAACTTCCGAGATGCCGTGAAGCAATTTTAGCACTATTACAAAATTTTCTCTTGCAATATAAATTGTTGGAAAGATAAAAAAAACACCTGCCCCTGTAGCCCAATGGCATTTGCTTTGCCACTAATGAACTTCATTTTTGGAAACGTTTTCTCCTTTCTGTTGCTGTTCCTATTCTCATAGCACGTGAATACCAATATGACTTTAAGGTCTAAAGTAGCTTGTTGAAAACTTGAAATACATTGATGATGGTCGATTGTGTATGAATTAGACCATATGAAGTAAACCGAAGCAAGATATTTGGGGCTAATTACAAGCACTCGTGATGGTATGATAACACTTTTTATTGCACCAATATATATATAGCGATTAAAGTTAAACTCCCATGCAAGGCTTCCGCTGTGGGCGGTGATGGGTCAGGAGACTTGTAAGTTTTCAAATGAATGAAATGAGACTTTCTATAAAGGAGGAGTATTTACAATTTAATGGTGACTTGTAAATTTTTATTTTCTGATCAAATAAATCAAAAAATGAAAAGAAAGAATTAATTTATGTGAAAAATAGATTGAAGGCTAGCAAGTCTCATTCTTTTTTTGTGCACATGGTACCTCTTGTTTAATTCAACGTACTTTTTTTTGACATTAATCATGCTGTTTGCAGCTTTTGTTTGTCCAAATTATTCTGCTGTAACTTTTATTGTATTTTGATATTTAGGTTTCAGCTTTCTTAGAAATCCATGATATAGCTGGACTTGTTAGAGGTGCGCATCAAGGACAAGGGCTGGGCAACAGTTTCTTATCACATATTCGTGCTGTTGATGGGATTTTTCATGTACTTCGTAAGACACCAAATCATCTATTTCAATCTTTCAATTTAGTTATACCTTTTCCATGATCCTCAAATTTATGGCTGCTTGTTGAGTATTCTTTTACCTTTTAAACTTATAACGAAATGTATGATTCTTTCTGTGCATGATGAATTTTTTTTGAGTTGGGTGATTGATTGATTTCACGGTCTTACGTTTTTTTTTCTGTTAATCTTGCATGTGCATCTAAGAGCTGTCTTAGCAACTATGCATCAGTCATGTTTGGTATGGCCTTTTATCCAGGAATAGAGTGGCCCATCCCTGTAAAGTGCTATTCCAACGTCTGGTTGGCCTTTGTAGTCACAAATGGAACATTGCATGTGGAAATCCTGCATTCCTTTCCTCAAGGAATGGCTGGATTTCTTGGAAAAATTTCCCATAAAACGTATAGCATACATGTAATACATATAATTGTATATAAATATAGTGTATTGCATATTATAGAACAATTAATATATTTTTTGAGCAGCAATATACTTTTATTTTTATTTGATATGATATAAGGATAATTATTAAGATATAGTAATATACATACATTGTATGTTATACTAGAAAATGTTGCTACATATAACATCTCATTACATAATATATTAATTTAATGTTTGCTCAAAGGAAGGGCATAATTGGTCATTCAAATCTTATTTCCATCTTTATGTTTGCACCCATGAGTATCATCATGGTTCTGGCCTTCCAAACTTTACTGTTTTTCTCATGTCCATGGGTACCAAACATAGCCGCAGTTAAAAGTTTAAGGGTTCATTACTTGATTGGACTTTGGAATGCTCCTTGATTGGGTTCATCTAATTCTAAGCTTCATGGTCTCTTATGCAATTCAATAATTTTTCTTACTTATGTTTGGTAATAATCTCTATCTGATGGTTAGCTAAAGGAATGAGAATAAAATTGTCTCTCGGTCTCATGTCTTATTTCTTTAATAGATTACATGTTTCATTACCTCCATCTAATGGTCTTTTTATTGTCCATTTTTACTCTAGGAGCATTTGAAGATCCTGATATCGTCCATGTTGATGACACTGTGGATCCTGTGAGGGATTTGGACGTTATTAGTGCAGAGTTACGACTAAAGGTTGCGTTTCTGGATTTATGATGATCATTATCTTTCTTGGAACTTTTTTTTATTGATCCATCTTCAACGTAGGATGCTGTTAAAAATGCTTCTTTATCATGAATCAGGTGTTACTTAAGGACTATCAGTTGATTGGTAATTTGGTACAGTCGGGATTTGTTGTTGTTGTAATCTTTTATTTGATTTGACTGTAGGATGTGGAATTTATCGAGAGGAGGATAGAGGATGTTGAAAAGAGCATGAAGAGGAGCAATGACAAGCAGTTAAAGATAGAGCTTGAGCTTTGTCAAAGGGTCTGTGCAGACATTTTAATTCTTCTTTCTGCTTCTGCATACTATTATCTGGTTGTGTTGATGTGATTTCTTTGTCTGCTGCTTATTTCAAACATTTGGAGTAGTCGAGTTTTAGCTTTAGTGCATTGAGGCTTCTTTAATGAAAGGCTGTTCTATAGGTCACATTTAAGCATGATAACCATTATCGAGCAAACTACGTACTTTATGCTATCTACTCCAATAACTATTCATTGGTTTAACTGTTGCACTTGTTTCACCAGACTGAATGCCAATATATCTTGAAGCTTTAACTCATGCATAAGGCAGCGATAGAGACACATATTAATCTTATTATCCTCAGATATTGTACAATGAGCAGGCAATATAAAAGTATGATGTGGTTGAACTGGATTTGTTTCTAACATAGAGTGATGGTGTCTCTTCGTATGTGCAGGTCAAGGCATCGCTTGAGGAAGGTAAAGATATTCGTCTAGGGGACTGGAAAGCTGCTGATATTGAGATACTAAATACTTTTCAACTGCTTACTGCCAAACCTGTTGTTTACTTGGTAATTATTATTACTTTCCTATCTTATAGATCAGTAGAAATTAGAAACCTGCCGGTGTTTTTATCAATTTAGCAGTGCTGTTGCTTGTCGTATCTAGTGTTTTGATAGTCTTTTCAAGTGGTCTGTGTATAATCAATCTCTCTTTCTCTCACCCTATTGGGTTGACCTTAGCTTGTATATAATTTGGTGTTTTGCTAAGATAGTGTTTCAATAATGAAGTGTTACAGCGAAAAGAAGTTTGCATGTTTGGTCAGCCAATTGACTTACTAATTCCTTTGTACGAAGGCCTTGCAGAAAATATATTAGAAGGTAGAATTTTGATGAAATCTTATTAGTGGAGTTGCACCTTTGTCTTTTTGTTTCTGCCTATGCTCTTTTGCTATCCTTGTTGTTGATCTTTGATTGGTTTTAAAATGTTGCTAAGGATTTTGATCGTCATTATTCTAATTATATTCTATCCACAGGTTAACATGAATGAGAGAGATTACCAAAGAAAGAAGAACAAGTTTTTGCCAAAGATTCATGCTTGGTATGCCGGGTGACTTCTTTTTATGTACTATTTGTGTACTGAGATTTTTGGAAAAGAAAAAAATGTGATTAATTTCATATTATTTTGTCCAGAGATCTTAATATAACATCTGTTTAATTTGTAGGGTACAGGAACACGGTGGTGAACTAATTATTCCTGTCAGCTGCTCATTAGAGAGGAGTCTTGCTGATATGCCACCAGATGAAGCGGCAAAGTATTGTGAGGGGAACAAGGTACAAAGGTGAGTTTTAACTTAGTCCTTTTCTATCAATGAGAAGGCATTTGAATTACATGCTAATGTTCATCATTTTCAATTCTCTAGCCGGCATATTTTAGAATAGTATTAGTAGCTATTGGAGCTAGAGTGAATCTTTGAGTTGGCATCTTTCGAGATAGTATTATTTGTTCTCACTTCCCAAATCTTCCACTTTTTTAAATTCTACTACATAGATTGTCAGTTTAGTGCTCTCATGCAATTGAAACTTTTCTGCTCATTTTCTTGTTGGTTTTGGGAGACTTGGAGGATGAGTTTTCTGGAGTTGCAATATGGGAAAATATAGTACAATAAGTATGTAATTTAGTTCTTCATGCTCCATTTTTTTTACAGTGGCCTTCCAAAGATCATAAAGACTGGGTTCTCTGCAATTAATCTCATTTACTTTTTTACTGCTGGCCCTGATGAGGTAAATACATATGCTTTATTTTTCCTTATGGATGCAGCACTATCTACCCTCTTCTGCTCATTCATGCAGTCAAATTTGAATAGTCTGAATCAATACCGTCTCCTCCCCCTTCACCCTCTATTTGTGGTTGTGGATATACATGTTTGTGCATGCGTTTTATCCATATATATAAGCCCTTGATGCCTTTGCAGGTGAAGTGCTGGCAAATAAGACGGCAGACAAAGGCTCCTCAAGCTGCAGGGGCTATCCACACTGATTTTGAGAAAGGATTTATTTGCGCTGAGGTGGCTCCCATTTCATGATTTTTTACAATTGGCAATTATTTGTCATTTTTTTTAATGAAATTTGCGTTGTTTATTTATCATTGTAATTTTTTATAATAGAAATTTGAGTAGCTAGTCTCAAAAAGCTTCACGAATTTATTTCTTTCAACTAGTCACTTAGCTAGGTGATGACTCTAATGAGAATGTGCCACATTATGTGGGGTGTGTCCCCACCCTTAATGAAGTTTTCTTTCCAATATGTTCATTTACATGGTATTGGTATTACTTTGTGACCTTTTCTTTTTTATTTTTTTCTCGCAATAGAAGAACTATTGCATTTAATAATTCTACTTGGAAATATGTTTTAAAAAGTAAAAAATTTGGCATCATCATCTTAGTTGGCTGTCCGTTGTTGGTGTGAAAGTATATGTCATGTCATGTCAATTTAAAAACTTGATTTGTCAAGTTGCAAGTTGTAGCTTCTAAATATAATTGTAGCCCTTGATTTGGAAGTATTTATTTCTGTATACGTGATTTATTGGGTTATTTTTGTATCTGCAATGAAAGGGTTAAGAGTTTGTTACCCCTGTATACGTTTGACTTTCAAAGTGATTCATAAGAAAATGTATGTCCAGTGCACTGATAACTGATTAGAGATTTTCTGTATTTGTCTCGTATTATTATTATCAATGAACAAATCATTCCATACCTGCACAATTCTATCATGCATCATATTGTTCAAACTATAGTTTTCAGCAAATACTCGGCAACATTTTTCTGCTGCTAAAATCGGATAGTTTTTCTATTGTTTAAGGTACTTTCAAATAAGCACCATGAGGGGAGTATTGCTTGTCTTATTCATTGCATGGATATTTCCCTGCTCTTCTCATATTTTTTACGAACACTAACTTGAATATTTCATGGGTTCTGAGAGTGACTTGACTTTGATTTCTTGTTCACATTTAGGTCATGAAATTTGAAGACCTGAAGGAACTTGGTAGTGAGTCAGCTGTCAAGGTATGCTTAAATAGCAAATTTACATAACAATTTTGTCCTCCATTCCATAGGTAAAACAAGTAAACAAACTCCAATGCACAATGCTCCCGTGGTGGGTGGGATAGGGGATGTGCAGGATGTACGCACCCCCACATAATATGTAAGGAGGTTGTTTCTAGGAATTGAACATGTGTCCTCTAGGTTCCTCCCTGCCATAGCACGATAAATTATTTGCAGCTCTGCGTTAAAGAACTAACTTCAACTACAATAAAATAATGTTTAGAAAACGATTTTAGAATGAAGGAAAAGACAGAATATAGAAAACTGCAATGTTGGATACGTGGGAATAATGTTATTCCACTTTTGCATCTTGACTTTAATCTGTAAAACAAAATATGAACTTATCAATAACACGTAGCTCGTGCATGAGCATGAAGCACTTTTGCAAAGTCTCCCCAAGCTAAAAAATATATAATCTATTGATTCTATTCAAAACAGTCTTTTGGTTGTCGTCTCTATTGATTAGTCTTATTTAAGAAAAATGTATGTTAAATCAAGTTCTTGTAATTTTGTTGGTACAGGCTGCTGGAAAGTACAAACAAGAGGGAAAAACATATGTTGTCCAAGATGGTGACATAATATTTTTCAAATTTAACGTTTCTGGTGGTGGAAAGAAGTGAGATTCAGTGCCGGTATGATTGCTATGAATTTTAACTTGGTGAAATGTTACACTGATTCTCTCTTTGAATAGAGAATATTTGTATCCCCCTTTTCCGCAGTTTGTATAAACTCTGGCTTGATACAGTTAAAAAGTATTGCTAAAACTTGTCAGTTCCGTCGTCGGGATATAGGGCTCTGTCATATGCAGTTTTGATGATTGAGATTCTACATTATTTCTTTTCTGTATGGATTATGAATCAATGATCCCGATCAATATACTTTTTGGTATCTTTTCTGCAGTTTGAGATTGTATTATTTTCTTGGTATGCTTTTTACATTATATAACAAGTACATAGAAAGAATTGAATGGTGTTGCTTCAGAACCCTTGATTCCTATATTCAAGTTCAGGCTCCTTGCACTAAGAATCATCAGTCCTAGATTAAGGCCCAATAGACATTATAAGGCCCAGCAAGGCCATAAAGAGGCAGGCTGGGGCAATTAGGCCCACTGTGGACATTATTAAAGGTACAAACAACTCAAATCATTGTGAAAAGAAAGTAAACAAGAGGTGGTATGGTATGGTATCCATGGTCCCCTAACTAAATTTGCAGATCCTACACGGTAATAATGCTTTGGCTGATTTTCATTTTTCTCATCATTTATACACACAAATAACCATAATGAGCACTGAAAGATCAATCTTGAGACACTAATTTAGTAATTTATGGAACAGAGAGTATACAGAGTATGGGCCCAGCATGACTCTGATTATGCAAACAAACTCTGTATCCAAACTTGGGTAAATTCCACATGTGAGATCACACACACGATGGAGGAGTGTCCATGATGGATGATGGGGCTGCCCCTCATTATACATACTTATTACCCACCAACTTCACCTCTCACTAGTCACATCACAAAGAACCCTAGTCAAAGGGGCATCTTTGGAGCCCAATCCGACGTGGCACTAACTCCAATGAAGTATTTGGCTGGATTTGATAAAACGTTTGACATCCATCATGTAAAATGTATCTTGGCGGGTAAATCCCTAATTTATAGAGCCCAATCTATATTATACCCCTAAAAAAGTACTGCCATTTTCCCGCTACCTGACACAAGACACATCAAAAGAAAGACAAAAGCTTTGTGGGTTTACCTGAGAAAAAGAAAAGCTTTGTGGGATTTTTAATTCGGTCCATTTTTGTGCCTTCACATGCAGTCTCAAAGAGAGAGAGAAAAGGACAAAGGCAGTTGCTTTTTGGGGTTTTGTTGTATTTTCCGTTAAAGAAAGTTAGGGTTTTAGATCGTAGAAAGGACTGTTGAAGCACTAGTGTACTGTTATTACCTTACTGGAGCTGCCGGGCACAGAATATTTTCTGGGTCCGCTTGTATTTATTGCCAGTGGTTGTTGATTTATCGACCCATTACTTGTTTCTTTATGGCTTTGTTGTGGCGATTATACACGGTGCTTGGACTTGGTAATGTATGTGTAGTAATCCATGTTTAGCCTGCCGTAAAGCTCTTGTTTGTATGAAAAGAAGTGGTTTTGATACCATAAAGTTCAAGGTTTTTTTAGCAGCACTCGTTACTGGCGTGCCTTACATTGTGCTTGAAAGTTGAGATGTACAAGAAAATGCTGCATTATGTGTGGCTAGATCTCTGATTGGACCACGGTTCTGCGGTTCGTCTAGTTTGGTTATTTGAAAGTGGATGTTTTCTCTGTTGAAGCAGTGTCCTTTTTGGGTTGCTGATGCTCACTGAAATCCCAGTCAGTCGATTCAAGTACTGGGTTTTGGCCTAAGGTTTTCCATTGCCTGGTAAGGAGCACCGCATTGAGAGGTTTTTGGTTCTAAGTTTTTGTTTTGCTTTGTGAAGGAGATTATTGCTAATTGTTTAAAAGAAAGGCTTGTTGGGTTATCTTGTTTTGCTTTAACTGGATTGCAGCTTAGCTGACATTATTTAGTATCAAAATTGATATTTTCAGGACCCTTGGTTGTTATTTCTATTCTGTATTGATGTCGTAAACAGCCAGTGTTTCTTGTCTGAGTTGTGCGATATGAGTTCAAAATTCCCCTTTTGTTGTTGACATTTTTCCTATAGCTTAGTTGGGGGGAGCCATATTTAGTTTCACTATGAAGCTCGTTAGGCTTTTGGTATTATCTCTACTTTGCCTTTTGGCTTTGGGGCAGCTTCCTTCACAGGACATTTTGGTTTTGCTTGAATTTAAGAAGGGTATCAAGCATGATCCGACAGGTTTTGTCCTCGAATCATGGAATGAGGAGTCCATTGACTTTGATGGGTGCCCTTCTTCATGGAATGGGATTGTTTGTAATGGTGGAAATGTTGCCGGTGTTGTGCTTGATAACCATGGCCTATCAGCTGATGTGGATTTGAGTGTCTTTTCAAACCTCACAATGCTTGTAAAGCTTTCTATGGCAAACAACTCTATCATGGGCAAGATTCCCGATAATATAGGTGATTTCAAAAGCCTTCAGTTTCTGGATCTCTCCAATAATCTGTTCTCCGCTTCGTTACCGCTGGGTATTGGTAAATTAGAGAGACTACAGAACCTGTCATTAGCGGGGAACAACTTCTCAGGCTCAGTTCCAGATTCAATTTCAGGGCTTCTATCAGTTCAGTCTTTGGACTTGAGCCGAAACTCCTTGTCAGGATCACTTCCAGCATCATTGACAAAGCTCAACAACCTTGTCTATCTAAATTTATCGTCTAATGGGTTTACCAAGAGAATTCCAAAGGGTTTCGAGCTAATTTCCAGTCTTCAGGTGTTCGACTTGCATGCCAACATGCTTGATTTTCATCTAGATGGAGAGTTTTTCCTCCTATCAAATGCTAGTCATGTTGATCTTAGCGGAAATATGCTAGGAAGCTCTACCTCTCAAAAACTGTTACCAGGAATTTCTGAGAGTATCAAACATTTGAATCTTAGTCACAATCAGCTTACCGGTTCACTGATAAGTGCGGGGGAGCTGCCGTTGTTTGAAAATTTGAAGGTCCTGGATCTGAGCTACAATCTGCTTTCGGGAGAACTGCCTGGATTCAATTTTGTTTATGAGCTTCAGGTCCTTAAACTCAGCAACAACAAATTTTCAGGGTTTATTCCTAACGACCTACTTAAGGGGGATTCTCTGCTTTTGACAGAGCTGGATTTGAGTGCCAATAACCTCTCAGGTGCCTCTTATAAACTCTTATGGCTTCATAGCTTCTAAATTCCCTGGCTATATTTGAATTTTTATGCTTGCATATGGATTTTAGGATCTTCGTACTAACCTGTTAAATATGAATCTTCCGTTTATTTTAATCTTTCAGGGGCGATAAGTATGATAATGTCAACAACACTGCACATGCTTAATCTCTCCTCAAATGCACTTACTGGTGAACTTCCTTTACTGACTGGAAGCTGTGCTATACTCGATTTATCGGATAACCAATTCACAGGAAATCTAAGCAGAACTATAAAGTGGGAGAATATAGTGCATCTTGATATCAGCAAAAATCAACTGACTGGATCTATTCCTGAGGTTTCTGCACAATTTCTGCGTTTAGATTACCTCAACCTCTCTCATAATTCTGTTAGTGGTTCTATCCCTGAAGTTGTCGGTCGGTATCCAAAGCTTAGAGTCCTTGACTTAAGTTCCAATAAGTTGGATGGATCCATTTTAACTGGTTTGCCAGCATCACCTACTTTGCAAGAACTTCATCTTCAAAACAATTTACTCTCTGGTGCCGTGGATTTTTCTTCTCCAATCAAGACCAGTCTTCTGGTTCTTGATCTTTCTCACAACCGGCTTAACGGATATTTTCCTGATCAGTTTGGGTCATTGACTGGCCTTCAAGTGCTCAATCTTTCTGGAAACAATTTTTCTGGTTCTATTCCAACTTCCATGTCTGACATGAACTTGCTAAGCTCATTAGATTTGTCACAAAATCACTTCACAGGTCCTTTGCCAAATAACTTTCCTAGTAGTCTTAATAGCTTTAACATTTCATACAATGATCTCTCTGGAGTTGTTCCTGAAAACTTGAGGAAGTTCCCTAGTTCTTCTTTCCATCCTGGAAATACTGGGCTACGTCTTCCTAATGGTCCTCCTGGGTCAAGCAATTCACCTGCTGGATATTCGAAGAGGAAACCATTTAACACTTTGGTCAAAGTGATAGTGATAGTTTCCTGTGTGGTTGCTCTGATTATTCTTATTTTACTTGCTATTTTCATACATTATATTCGTTTATCAAGGAGATCTCCACCAGAGCATGTCACCAGTAAAGGCATTGACGGGCGCTCTGCAGAACGTTCCTCTGGTATGGGTGGAACACAGAGTGGTGCTGCTTTGGTTGTTTCAGCTGAGGATCTCGTCACTTCTCGGAAAGGATCATCATCTGAGATCATTAGTCCTGATAAAAAACTGGCAGCTGCAACTGGCTTCTCCCCATCAAAAAACAGCAATTTGTCTTGGTCACCAGGGTCTGGGGATTCAGTCACAGCTGAAACCCTTGCAAGACTGGATGTGAGGTCACCAGACCGATTGGTTGGAGAGCTGCATTTGCTTGATGATACAATTTCATTGACACCAGAGGAGCTTTCGAGGGCCCCAGCTGAAGTGTTGGGCAGAAGCAGTCACGGAACTTCATATAAGGCTACACTGGATAATGGGCTATTTTTGACTGTAAAATGGCTGAGAGAAGGAGTGGCGAGGCAGAGAAAGGAGTTTGCTAAGGAGGCTAAAAAATTTGCAAACATTAGGCATCCTAATGTGGTTGGTTTGAGAGGGTACTACTGGGGCCCTTCACAACATGAAAAGCTTATCCTTTCAGATTATATCTCACCAGGAAGTCTTGCAAGCTTTCTTTATGGTAATGTTTCACAATTTACCTTCCTATTTATTAATTGTGCATTTACTGTTTACTCCAAAGGCAAGTAAGGGAATCCTTGTATAAAGAACGGGAAGAAAACAGCAAAACCACAAAAATGCATACAACATAACTTTGTATGGGACCTTAGTGAGTCCTGCAATTTTTAGATAATCTGTTGGTGAATTCATAATTTCATATCCTGACCAATTCATCATGGCTGATCATCTGTTATGTTTAATCTTATACATGTTTGTTTTCTTGTATAGTTAACTGAGCAGTCGCTTATCAAAAAAATAAAAAAAAAAGGAGCAGTCTGAGAAATTGATGGAATCTACACTAGAATCGAGTAAATTCATGTGAACTGTTTAATTCAGAACAAAAGGCTCCAACTTAGTCATCTTACTTCATAGTTAATAAGATATTCGTCTAACTCCTGGTCCAAGTTAATTTGATGTTTCATTGAGGAACCTGTGGCATCTGATTTGATAGTGTTGTCATTCTCCACTCCGAGTTTTTTGTTTCTGGTTCTTGATGGGAACATTTGTTGGCTCATTTTATCATGAATGTGCCATTTCTCATAGTTGTGTATGTTACATGTAAAAACTAGAAGAATGCTTCTATTAGGAGCATGCAGTGTTTTTCTCAATCGGACGAACTTGAAGTTTGGTATGCCATTGTTAAACCGTTCTTGCATATGCCTAATTCCTAAATACTAATAGCCTTTTAAATTACATATGAAATGACTTTTTAAATATTGATTACATTTCTGTTAAACAAATTTCCAGATCGACCGGGAAGAAAAGGTCCTCCATTAACCTGGGTCCAGAGGCTCAAGATAGCAGTTGATATTGCACGCGGACTTAACTATCTCCATTTTGACCGTGCTGTTCCACATGGTAACCTTAAGGCGACGAACATTCTACTGGAAGGACCTGACCTGAATGCACGTATTGCTGATTACTGCCTCCACCGCTTAATGACCCAGGCTGGCACCATTGAACAGATTCTTGATGCTGGGGTTTTGGGTTATCGCGCACCAGAGTTGGCTGCATCGAAGAAACCATTGCCATCTTTCAAGTCAGATGTCTACGCCTTTGGAGTAATATTGTTGGAACTTCTAACTGGTAAGTGTGCTGGTGATGTCATTTCTGGTGAAGAGGGAAGGGTTGATCTGACAGATTGGGTGCGATTGAGAGTGGCGGAAGGTCGTGGTTCAGAATGTTGTGATGCCACATTGATGCCAGACACGCAGAATCCAGCGGTTGAGAAGGGAATGAAGGAGGTCCTTGGAATAGCATTACGATGCATTAGATCGGTCTCTGAGAGGCCAGGTATCAAGACTACCTATGAAGATCTTTCATCTATATAGCTTGCTCATCTCATTTCTTTCTGCTTAGTTTTCAGGGTATTCGATATCTCATCGGCCTCCTCTTTTGAGTGATGATGTTAGCCTTTTGTCGTGTGATCAGCTGACTACGTTAACCATTGTCGTAAAAATGGGGCTTATTTCCTTATGGACACAAAAATTTCCAAATCAATGGCTATATGATCATTTTTGTACCAGATGAACAAGGATGTGAAAACAGGTTTCTGCCATTGGTATTGTGTCAATATCATTACAGAAGTTAACAACATTGTGAATCACCACCAGCTGCTAAGATTGTACATTGGTGTCATTTAAATTAAATGTCAAGATACCGCAAAACACAACCATATCTCAGGGATGAAAGTCAGCACGGAAGCTGTCTAATGGACATCATCTTGTACTGGGAATCTGCCTGGATTCAATATCCTGGAGGCGAAGAGTTACAGCTCGCTTATGGGCTTCCAGCCCCTCAACTTCAGCCATGATGGCCACATGAGGGCCAAGTTTCCTGAGTCCTTCCTCTGTCAAAGATTGCACTGTCATATACTTTAAGAAAGAGTCCAAAGATACACCACCATACATGCGTGCGTAGCCATATGTTGGGAGGACGTGGTTAGTCCCACTTGCATAGTCTCCAACACTCTCCGGCGTCCACTGCCCCAAGAACACAGAACCTGAAGAGAGAATAACTAACATTAGGATCTGCCATCTTTAAAATTATCAGATGCAAGGAATTGATGACAAGTGGGCTACATCAACCACTAAAAAAGAGCATTATAACAGGATTTTCTATGACAATCCATGAAGTAAAAGATCCAGAACCCAGCATATGGCAGGAATTTTGGGGGTGCCATAATAGCATCAAAGTTGATTTAATGATAATGAAAGTAAACTAATGCTTTCCATACCCAAAAAGACCACGATAAGCCTGTTTTCGAGCATACCTGCATTCTCAATGAAACCCTCCCATTTTTCTGCATCTTCCACATTAATGATTAGATGCTCAGGGGCATACATGTTTGAAAAAGTGACTGCCTGAAAGGCCAAATGACAATGTGAGGTTCAGAAAGAAATAAATATAGGACTTCTTGCACAATAAAGTAAAAAAATGAAGATTATCTATCCCTCACTCAGTCGTCTAAGGATGCGGACTGTACATAATTGGGTCAGTCAAAGCAATGCACAAATAAACATTCAGGTACAGACAGTCAAAACAACAAAAATAACTAAAAGTGCACACATTTCACATTCAATGCCACTTTACAGAGTAAGTCAACTTATGGAACTTCCAATCTTTGGGAATATGGCAATACAAATGCAGATTGTTATGCTCACATCTCCTCAAGAGTTCAATATCCATATCATTTTTGAAAAGTTGGGATCCTAACAATGTATACAAAGGCTTAAAGGTATAATAAACATTCAGGAAAGCACAAGAAGGCAACCTCAACCATATCTCGAGCAAAAACAGTGAAGCTGTGGCTTAGAGCTTTCAAAGCAAACTCTCCCCTGGGAAGGCTTTGGCACTGCTTACTAATTTCCTCCTCAATGGCTTTCAAATCCACACCATCGCCAGCAATTACAAGAACAACCTGGCTATCAGGGCCATGCTCAGCCTGAAAATTAAAAAGAAATGACTCAAACATCAAGTGCAATGAAGAATGAAGAGACACATAATGTTGAAAGCAAAGAATTTCTCATGGGTCAGTGGGTGGGGGACTTGTTCAAAATATCCAACCCAAGCTCCATGAACAACAAGGTCACTCAGAGACTAGTAATTATTGTGTACAAATAGCCTAGAATTGATTAAGAAGAGTGATATTAGTATCACAGAACCTTTATCACAATGCTGACATTAGAGAGAAAGAGAACCAGAAAGGGAAAGGCAAACTAGAGGAACAAAAATTAACGACATCAACATTCCATAAATCATTAAAGAACAACTTAAATTGAGGGAAGACCTGCGAAAGCAAATCTGCAGCTATATGAACAGGACTGGCATATTTGTCAGCAATGACCAAAACTTCTGAAGGACCAGCTGGCATGTCAATTGAAACCATTGCTTCACTGTTCTGTTGAGGAAATAAAAACAAAGAAAGAATCAGGTCAAATAAAGATGAGAAGCACACCATTTATGGCATTCTTTTATTTCCTCTTAACCTTTTCATATAGTTATTTGAACAGGGTCAAAAAACCAGCTAAACAAGTTCTAATAGGGAAAAGAAGGCATACTTGGAGTATCATCTTTGCAGCTGTAACAAACTGATTTCCAGGTCCAAAAATCTTCTCGACCTTCAAATTATAACATAAACATTTGTAAAACAGCTGGTGAAGGAACAACAATTCTCATGTTGGTGAAGAGAATAAAAAAATAAACAATTGGAGCAATTATGATAGAGATTAGTTTTCTTATCACTAATTTTCTTCAGAGCATAATGAATTTTTACAGTGTCCAATACCTTCTATGCATTCTGATTATAGATTTAAATCATCATGAACTAAATCAACTAATCATATTTAAAACTGCACGAAACATCACATTCAAATGGAAGTCCTGCCAGAAGCCTCTTTGATCTTAGTTGTTTCTTACCTCTGACACAAAGTGCTCTATGCCTTATGATTGCTTTACATCCATAAGTTCCACAACTAACTAACAAACAGGAACAGATCTCTAGGTTGAACCTATCCTTCCCTTCTCTCACTACCATTCCCACTTGTTGGAAGTAATCTGTAGGATTGATCTTATAAAAATTGATAGGAAAGAAGTCTATTAAAGCCTAAGCACAAGTTCTTAATGAAACTATGCTCTTCTCTTTTATGTCTCCCGAAAGTACAAATCAGTTTATCGTTTTCCTGAAAAATCTAAATAGCTAGCTCATGTGTTTCATTATTGTATGCAGGGTGTATCATTATTGTATGCAGGATGGCATCTCCTAATTGCTTTCTATTGAATGATTGCTTATACAGGAAAATGAATGACTAGTTCAATGTGTGCAAGCCATCACATTCAAATATTACAGAGAGGACTATTTGGACCCTTCAATTGACAGTAAACAAAAAAATGATTATCAGCTTGACAACATTGTGTCAGATCATAGGAGCACAAACCATAGAAAACCAAACAAAAGAATCATGAAATACTTGTTTTGCAACTCAAGAAACCAATCAATAACAAACTTGAGAATGTAATATTGATACCTTTGGGCAAGATTCAGTCCCCCATGCCATGGCAGATATTGCCTGCATGTCAGAAATCGTTAGATTACTTTGTAAACACTAATTGCAATGTATATACAGCTACCCACATAACTAGGAGTAATTAGCATCGTCAACGAAATAGTGCTATGTTTAATGCTGTCAAACCTGAGCTCCTCCGGCTTTAAGGATGTGAGTTACACCAGCTTTCTTAGCACAATAGAGTACCTCCTATATAAAAAAGAAAAAAAGAACAATTCTATATATTAATGTCTTCATCAAACGCAAAGAACAATGCACCCACTAGCAGTGTGTGGTCTGAGAAAGGGCAGATGTATGTAGCACTTTTTCATGTATTGCATAGAGGCTATAACCATGGCTTGAACTATTACAGACACCTAAGTTGCAACTAAGCAACTTTATCACTGCACCATGGCTATACATATGAGTTTTAAAAGAGGTATGAAAAGCACCTTGCAGATGCTGCCATCACGACTTGGGGGGGTAGCAAGAACAACAGTTTTGCATCCAGCAATTTGTGCAGGCTGGTACACGAATAAAGAGACCAATATAGTCACTCTAACAACTATACAGAGGATACAAGCCATTAACCAGAAAAGTAACCAATATAAACATATCAACTTACAACCGAAAGCATCAGAGCTGTTGACGGTAAAACAGCAGTTCCCCCAGGTACATAAAGACCAACAGAACCAATGCTCCTTGGTACCCGTTTGCATCGTACGCCCTGAAAATTTTGCAATAAAAAAGGCGCATACAGAGAGTGGACATAGAAAAACAAATTACAAGTTGTAATGCTGAATTACCTTCATATTCTCAACACTTTTTTCTACTGACTTTTGAGCAAGGTGAAATGCATAGATGTTATCATATGCGACGTCAAATGCTTCTCTAATTGTTGTATCAAGCTGCCATAGGTCAAAAGTAAGAATCTCACAAGTTTTTATACCCCAAAACAAAATTCTGTCCAAACTAGAGTACCTCTGGATCAGGGAGGTCAGCAACATTATCAACAATCTTGTCCAAATTCACCTTGTCAAACTTTGCAGTGTAGCTTCAAAAAAAACAATAAGCAATAATAGTACCAAGCTTACATTCGAAGAAGACTAATAGTTAAAGAAACAATCTCTAAATCCATAAGAATTTGAGACATTTCAGAAACAATATACATTACAAAACGGATGTAAATATATATATTAAAGAAATCAAAGAAGCACCAACTCTTTGACTGCTGCATCGCCTTTGTTGCGAACATCATCAATAATAGGGTTAACCTGATACAGTGTTGATAACTTCAATAAATTAAACAACTTAAATATGAATGTTTTCATAAATTTGTATATGAAGTGTAGAAAAGAAGAGTAATTCCCTAAGGAAAATCATTGCTGGCTTAAAGAAACAACAGATGCTCACCATTCCAAAAATAGAGGAGAAATCTATGCGAGGACGAGCTTTGAGGCTTTCTACCTCAGTAGGAGTAAGTTCAGATAAGCTATACGACTTCATCGAGCACTTTATTCTGCTACAATTAAGTCCTGTGACAACAATTCGCTATTAAGTGGGAAGAAATTGCTTCTTTCTCTTACAAAGAAGAAACAATAAAACCAAAGAAGAGACACTGAAACAGATTTCATTTATCAGAAAAATGAAAAGAGATTCCAAAGCTAACTCTCTCCTCCCTTCAATTCAACATCATTTAGTAAAGTAAAAAAGTTTATGTTTGTGTCTTTACTAATTAGTTTATTATCTGTATGCAGATTGATAATAGTTCAAAATACCAGCTAACTCAAGACATGATCCAAAATTTCAGCTTTCTATGCTATCCTGAGACTCCACTACAGTAACTTCTTGTCACACTTATTTTTCCTACTCTGAAACTCTATCAAATTGACCAAGGGCTATTATTGTGACGCATGTATGAGCAGCACATCCTTATCACTTTCATCAAAAAATAAATCGAGAATAAAAAGGGTTATTGAATCAGTAAACCAACAAGTCATTAGGGACTCAAAAACTTCAAATTGCATCTGCTCACTGCACCTGCAACGAATTGATTGAATTTGGTAGAACGAACTGTTTGCAAACTTCGAGATATATGTGGCTTCAAGAAACAATTGATTCGGTTAAAAGAAAGAAGCTGAGCGTCCATCAGCACCTTCAATCAGAAAATGAGCACATTTCGCAACTAAAGACTTACAAATGTCAGAGAAATGACACAATAAAATTAAAGGAAGGAAGAAAGAAATACAGAGGGAGATGATTTTAGGGTTACCTGCACGGTGAGTGATAGACAGAGTGAGGCGGGTTGGTCTGTCAGAGTGTCAGTAAGACGGAGACTAGTTCCCTGCTGCCGACTCCCGAGTCGACTCCTCTCAATGTCTATTTTGTTAAATCGGGTTCGGGTTCGGGTTCGGGTTCGGGTTTGGCCTAAATGTATTATTTAATTAATTCAATATTATGAAATAATGCATTGATGCGCACCGTTTTGAGGGGTTGACGTGAAGCACCAACTTTGACCAGCACTAACACGCAAGCGCCAACTTTATTTTTGGGTTCTAAAGATGTTCAGTCGTCGGTCGTCGACTTGAAAGCTCAAACTCGCCGGTAGGTAGTAGAACCAACTCGCCTGAAAACTCAATCTCAGTTTCTCGGGAAAGTCTTTCGACCCTTTTCGAAAATTCCCGAGAAAAGACTCTCTTGCAGGAAAAATTACAGCTTTACAATGTTTGCGATATGGGGGCAGAAAGCGATGCCTCTTTTTAATGGTTTTTGAGAGAGAAAGACTTGTTCTTTCTTTGTTTAAAAGGATGTATTTGGTTAGGAAGAGGTGTTTACTGTTTACGAGAGAATCTTAAAGAAAGAAGAGGAGGTGATGATGAATTTGAATGAAAAAAGAAGGAAACTTTTGTGAAAAAGAAATAACCGTTTCCGTTTTATAATTACTAGACATTGGGGCTTTAGGGCACAAAACTGCGACTTCTTTTTCTTTTTTGTGTGGAAACATTTATCTTAAATCTGCATTAATTATTTTCTCAACAAATTTGATGCTGAAAGATTGATTTTGGGTAATTTCTAATTTTATTTTTATTTTTCTTGAGGATTTTTAAGAGTGTAGACCAATTTTTGGATTGAGTAAAAAGGGATTCTCATAAATCTCCAAAGAGATTGAGGCACCACACATTCTTCATCAAGAAACCCAAATTGAACCAAGCATGCACTAAAAAGTCACAAGAACATCAGAAGCCAATCCCAGTAAATGTAACCAATGATCATTAGATTTCTTTGAGAGACCGTAGTATTGTACAGCTTTGCAGTTGTAGATGAGGATAGAAAATGGGTCCTAAATAATAGTTAGCATATTAGAACTGACATTGTTGGCCCTTTCTATGCCAATAGTTTTGTTTTCATGCTATCAGTTGTAAAAAAAAAGGCAGAAAATTTAATCTATTCCCTATTCCATTCCCATATAATTTTGTAGCATTCTGCTGCATCTTTGTGCAGAGAATCATCTTCCTGAGATTGGAGCCTCCTAAATAGAGCAATCTGAGAAGCAAACCCGGGTTCGACATCGCCTGAACCACCAACTCCGCTGAACTCCACAGTATACCCATTCATTTTGGCTAATTCAGAAGCCCATTGATTGAACTGCTCTCTAGTCCATTCAAACTTGTGATCATGATTTCGAAATTTAGGAGCTTGTGACGAGGGTTTCTCTTCTGGATCCTCCTCTTGCCCGCCGTTGTTAGACCCCTGGAGTATCGCATTGTACTCGTAATTTGGGGTTGAAACAATAAGAATCTTGGGACGAAAAGAGCTTAACACGACAACCCCGAACAGATAGGCCAGATCTTCTTCCATATGTTCAATCACCTGATATGTAAAAATAAGTCCTGGCTATTAGACTAACAAATATTGTGATTTGAAAAGGTCAGTACGGCTGCTCTACAATTACAAATTCTGTGTTTTATAGGAAGCCGTAAGTTAGAATGTCTGCCATTTCAGATAGTTCGCATAGCATGAAGCAGTAGTAACAGGATTAGATGGCTTCTAACAGGCAGTACGAGGACAAGAAACAAATTAACAGAACTGCAGACATGCAAATCTAAGCTTGCAATCTGATGCTATCAGTGACTCAGTCCAAAAGAATTCATCAGAAATACCTCCCTCGCGAGACATCCAAGGAAGAAAAAGAAAACATATATGACAAGCAAAGGCAGATAAATAAATATGGGTACCTTGTATCAGAGCCTACAATAGAACCTAGGATTTCGTAACCCAAGTGGCAAAAATAACTTGCAGCACTTCCACTTGATATTCTTGGTTTCTCTCTATGTCATATAGGATCATATCCACATTGCAAAATTTATGAAAAAAATCTTCATTCCAGATGAAATATAATCCACAGTGACTTAGATTTTCGTTTCCTTTTATTGACTATGATTTCAAGAGATATTGCACTGCATTGATTCGGTTTATCAATAAATATTCACCATTTTCTTTCCACATTTTACGCATTGAGAAATTGTATCTTACAAGACAATGATGGAAACGTGTAGACTTTGACACCAAAAAAATCACTTCAACATAAAATTTGTTGCTCCTCTGATATTTCGGGGAGCAACTTCAATACTCAAGCATCGATTCGAGATAAAGAGGAGGTATATCAGAGTGAAAATCGGTATGACAATCGAAGCATCAGCCAACAATTGAATCCTTGAGGATAGATAGGGCTGAGAAGGGGAATACAGTACCTCTAAGCAAGTTCCAATATCAAATCCAAGCAATCGAGAATCAAAATCTGTGATTGAACCGTCATAGAGGACTGCAGACTTAATGCCAATACAAGGTACTTCAGCAACTGACTTTGTGCCTAGTTTTGTATGAAGGATCTGCAGTAAACAAAATCCATGATTAGCAGCTAAATATTTAAAGGAAATAAAATCTCAGTCAAAAGAATAGGCAATAGTATCTGGATAGCAGCATTTACAGTATAATCTTTCATGTAATGATTGTAGCTGAAAAACCAAAATTTATATTTAGCAATATAAGACTCAGTGGTTGTAGATGGTTCACACCTTTGCAGCTCGGCTGAGAGCTTTCTGTGATATGTCAATACCGACAATCTTCTCCAGTGAAGTTGTATAACCCAACAAGGAATCCAATAAACTTCCAGAACCGCATCCAAAGTCAACCTGCAAAAAGACAGATGAGCTAAAAGATTAATGATCAATTCATGACTTCAATACCAATAATCAGTAAATAAGAAACATGGAACATACCAAAGTAGTGGCACAAGATTCTTTAATGCGTTGCACTGCATATTCCACCCGCTGGTTTGAAAGAGGAGGACTGAAAAGAGCCCGTTCCATTCTTTCCTCCTGGGGTTCCGTAATGCGTACAATTGTAATACGGTACTCCAAGCAGCAGATTTCTACCCAAATAGAGAAAAAGCAATACAAGGTAGAGCTAGTTAGATATCAGAGCCAAAACTAAAAGCACAAAGAAATATAAGAACAACAGTAGCATCCATTAGTTTGAAGTTTCAACACGATGGAAGTTCCATCCATAAAGGAACTTTTTTCCTCAAGAATATGAGCTGAACTATTTCACCATTATAACCAACATGTGTCAGTCACAAGTAGAAAGTCACTATATTTATCACATTTTCAACCTAGAAAAACAGAAAAGCAGTCCTATAATGGCCGATCATGATAAAATTTACTGATTACTTGTGGGGAACCCTGAATAAAATATAAGTAAAACTGATGCCAGAAGAGGGAGCAACTCACTTGAATCCAACAAAGAAAGAGTTGTTGTAGAATCAGCAGCTGCACCTAAGATAAGTTCTTGAGAGGGTAACTTTGTTTTGAAACAAGCAGATTGGCCGGTAGACATCTGTGTCACAACTGTTTCAAGTTGAGGAATCACTGTACCATTCCCCATCTCAAACTCAAACTCATCATTACTTTCTAGAAGCACATTCACATTTTCACCTTCTGCGGTCAAGAACACAGAATAACTTATACACAACAAGGATCCACTCGAAGGACATACACCAGAATCTCGACCTTCAATATTCAAAGTGCAAACTCCAGATCCTGCCACATTATCTTTTGATACATGGCAAACTCCTTGAATCTCACCCTTCTCAACGTGGGGAACTGGTCGGCACAACACAAACACTTTAAGAAAGTTTTTGGTACAAAAGCGAATGTCAAGGGCATCAGCACATTGGTTTAGCTTCTCCAAAGGAATACCGGTATCCCTAAAATATGCATTTAGCCATGTAAGAACTTTCAAAGAAACATTATGGGCAGAATCACCCTGCTTCTTATAAATTTGCTTAGGCGAACACTGTATCAACAAGTCCTGAGACTTCGAAAATATTTTCACTTCACACCTAAATGAGCTTTCGGATCTTAATGATTGAGACAGTTCTATCTCATCTTCGGCAGGCTCAATAACCTTCAGTTTCTTGAGTGATCTTGATGACTCAGATACAGATTTTGAAGGTACATTCAGAAAAGAGAAGACAGGCTCGGATAGCTGGTGCTGACGGCAAAACATGCAAAGGATTTCCTTTGGGAAGGAGCCCTTCCAATTTGTTTTCGTACTAAAAACAGAAGGCAGCTCAGCTATAAGTATTGCCTCCCTAGACAACTTGTAAATTCCACTTGGTGTCTTACCTATAAGTGTCCTGTTTATGCACAACTCAATCTAATTAAAATAAGCAAAGTCACAAAGTTTTCAATAAATAATTATCTGATGTACTGGTTTATGCTTCACATAAGATCAAAAGAAAGAGAATCAAAATTTTTAAACAACAAAACAGCAGAACTAAGAGTTTGATCAAGGATGCAGGTGTTACACTCTCACCATGCTTAACAAATACAAAAACAGGAGATACTGAATTACTGAAACATCAAATTACACTAACCTCTAAAGCTTTCATGAACAACTCTTGGCTTCCCAGAGAGAAACCCCGTTATAATCAATGGTAATGATGAAAAAGAAATACGAAAAAATGAAAATGATAACCCGATAGTGATATAAATAGCTTGGCTTGTAAGTGAACATGGTTTCTTTTGAGCCGCTTGCAAGGCTTAGCTCAAGCTCAATTTGTTTAGTAAACAAGCTGAGCCCGATTTTAAAACTCTTCTACTAAAAGAATGGAGCCAGAGCTTACTGAAACTTGGCTTGTATTCTGCTTGGCTCACAGTTGGAGGGGTTTTTGGATCATGGTAATCGGGGTTACGACATCTACCTTGGCAGTGCTTGTGGAAGTAGAAGCAGGTTAAGAGAGAGTCATCATTCACCCCGAAATACTCTTTACAGGGTTGTCAACCTCCCAAAATTCGGGGTAGACAGGTAGACGGAGCCATGGAGATGAGAGAAAATGCAAGCCACCATATTTATTTTGAGTTTTGAACTAAAGTAGTTCTCATAAGATCTTTATTCAAGGTTAATAAGTGATTTTAGTCGAGAGCTCGAGCTGAACTAATTTTAAATGAACAGGGTTTGCAAATGATTTGTAGAGCTCAAGCTTGAAATTTTAAGGAGCAAGCGGGTCTGAGCTTAGCAAAGTTTGGCTTGACTCCGCAAAACTACACCCCCAGAAATAATAGTTATAGATCGAAAATAAAAAATGTAACTTTATATCACAAAAAAAATACCACAATCACAAAACAAAATGAAGCAGATTATGCACAGTGCACAAAACACAAGGGAATCCATCCACAAAGGAGAGTTGTTTTAGATTTGTATGGTTCGAGTTTATTGGGCTTTTACCAAAGGGATAAAAATGGGGGTTGGTACATAATTGGATGGTATATAATTCACAAGTTTGTCATTAAGCAGACCAACAACGATAAAGCTCTTCCTCAAATGAATTTTGGAAAACTTGAATGGAACAGAACTTGAAATAGAAGTAGTGAGATAAATCGGTGAAAATGATAAACAAGTCAAATTTTGTGCGCATAGTGAGAACGAACCTGTAATACAATTGCAAAGACATATCTTCCATTAAAAGATCTTTGGACCTCCATGTGTATCCAACAGATGCCATTATTGCATCTCCATATATATCCTGACCACAGATGTAGCTCGCCCTTGCATTTAAAGATCCTTCAGAATGAAATTTCACGTTTAGATGATCCGATGACAGATCCGACAGAAATGGCTCAGGAGCAGCAAAGTAAACTCTTGTCTCAGAAGAAGTTTTCCCAATATTCCTGACAGGGAGAAAAAGTCAGTCTGGCACAAAGAGCACAGACAAATTTAAAACAATTCAGATACAGAAAGAAAGTGAAATCCATGGAAATTTCACTAGAGCAAAGCTCCTCCTACCTTGAAACCAGAACCTTGTTGGCTTCCGTTAAACCAAGTTTTTGTGCAATAACATCAAGGTAGTATCCACTGGATGACAAATTGAGAGTTACTGGCTGAACGGTTTTCTCCAATAAATAGGGAACATATAAAGCTTCAACCAATGTGATTTCAGGAGAAACTGATTTCTCGATAGCTGATGATTCGATGATCTCAGTTGGGTATGGATTTTTTCTCTTAATTGAAAGTTGTCCATTTGAAGAGACAACGGACTCAGATAATTTTGCAGCAGCCCTCATAATAAGTGAGATGATCATGAAGAGATTTGAGTCCGCCTTAGGATCAATCAATCTACAAATATTACTTAATTTTGCATCACACACAGCCATGACAGAAACAGGAATGGAACCATAAAGATCATCATCTCTCTGCAAAGCTGCTCTGAAGTGGCCACCAAGTGGATGGAGGGATGGAAGGAACTTAACCATTGACAACAATGTAGCCAGAAATGGTCAGTTCAACTATTGTATGAGTAATAACAATCAAAGAACATGATGCCATAAAAAAATTGACATTTGAATATGCTGATAGCAGATGTCTTGTGCAAAGCCACAATTTGACAAAAAAAAAGTAATTCGAAATTATAGACCGGTTTTAGTAACAACAAAAGTAAACTTTAACAGTAAATTGTTCTAAATTATCCATTGAAAAACTGAGAGGTGTCTGGAAACAAGAGTAAATGAAAATTACAGCAACTAAATCTTTGAGAGCAAGAATGGGGATGTACAGATGGAAAGAGCAGGTCCTAAGTATGCTACTTGCGGAGGTTACAACAATTGAACAGTTAATCAACTACGCAATTATGAATGAAAGTGCACTTAAACTTCTCAATACACAAACACAAAAGGTTTCTTTTTCTTCCTTTGAAGGGGCCTACTCGTTCTGTTTTGTCCTTTCCAAAGCCTTTTTCCTCTACTTGACTGGGTCCATTTTTATTTACTGGTTGTCCATTACGAGTAATTGTTTCCTTTTCTTATGAAACCTGCTTGTTCTTTTTGTCCTTTTCAAAGTTTTTACCTTCACTTCTCTTTTCCCCTTTTACTGGTTCCATACCAAGAGTAACAATCCAATTCCTACATTAATTAATAATTAAATAAAGCATAGAAGAAAGAGCGTGATCTCATACAATCATTATGTGAGCATTTTCTTTTCTTACTCCAAAGAATGATATGCAATAATGAAAACTAAAAACCAACCTCATCAGAAAATAAATGAGACACACGAGAAATTAAGCCATCCCACACGTCCACGACAGAGGAACTATCTGTTGTTGGTTTGATGCCTAGCTGCACCAGAAAAACAGATAAATGAATTTTTCTATCCAAAGAGAAAGCAGTTTAGAAGACTAAGGGCATGCCAATTTCAACAGAGTACTCAACCTTTGGAACTTGCAGAGTGATGCTTATAACTTTCGAATTTCTAATATTCTTTGATAACAGAACATACGATGCCTTCAACAGGCTAATTCAATCAAATCTTCGGTAAGATACAAACTACGAAAAACTCATTTGAAGAAGCATGCATAGAAAGCAAATAATTTAATTTTCAACCAGTAAGAGTCATTCACGCAAACTTATTTTATTTCGGAGGACAGATTAGAAGCAGCATCTAGGTTAACAGAAGAATAGAATTGACATTGATTTTATATATTAAGGAGGCCTCGTAATTTTCAAATAACTAATGACTAGATATTTAAGATACAGCATCATAATTTGAAGCCTATGTGGAATTAATCATGTTTCTCCACATTGTGAGCTTCTCTTGCTCAATACTAACATTAATATCTTTGATCTTTGAAATTTGCAGTGAATAAGAATAAAACAACAGCAGTGAGTGCAGTGGTTAATAAATTGTTATTTTGCACTTTTTCAAACGCCGACAAACACAACTTGAGTTGGAGCATAGGAGTCAATCATGACCGTCTCGCAGAGTACAAAGATATGATCTTCACCAGACACCAATTAAAATTTCTTGATTCATAAATGAAAGAAATTAAGATGTATGTGTACACCACTCACATGTGGTTTCACTGACCATTCCTATTGTTCTAAACATCACTATAAGCAGCACAATCAAAGGATGCAACTCTTATTGGAAATTCAACAAGAATACAATCCTGATGATGATGATTTGAGTAAAGATAAGTGGCAGACCTTTTCTAATGCCATCTCAGCAGCAGATTGCTCAGCATCCTTCTTCTTCTTGAAACTTTTGGAAACAACCGAAAATTCAGGAAGCTGCAAGTGGCAACAGTAAAGGCGGGGGCCCTTCTGTGGAATTACCAGTCTTGGGCAATCAATTTGAGGGGGCTCCTCTACTTCCTCAACCTTGTAGCATGCATCGCTTCCAAATTTCTGGTAAATAATAGCCTTAGGTGTAATGGTTACCTTTCTCACAGCTACAGCTGAAGGACCTCCGGTTTCCATCTGTACCCTCCAGGCGTTTGAATCAATATATTGAGCACAAAAAAATCAACAAAATCCAAATGTATAACCTACAAAGAAAAAAAAAAGAAAAATCAAATTCAATCAAAGCATAAGTCATTCAGAACAACCCTAATTGTCCACCAAAACGGCAAAACCTACCAAAGTTCGTAACATTATACACTCTCCATGTAGAACAATGGAGAAAATAAATATCTGAGTTAATGTACGCCTTAGAATCAGCAACAAAAGTACTTGTCTGCATCATCTGTAGGACTAATACATTACATGTACACTTTAACCAATTCATTATAGTCTCAATATATGCTCAATTTGCACCTAGAAATCATTGATCATATATTTTAGGTACTATTACGCTTTTCTTCTGATCCTCAACAATTTCTTCCGCTAACTTGGGGGAATCCCATAAAGGTAATGGCATGGCATAAAACATAGCAATCAGTAAATAATTTGAAAGCGAATTTAAGTGTATAAATTAAACAATAATACAATAACAACGAAAAATAACATGAAAGAAATGATCTTTGCGAAGTGAATTAAACGATAACAATGAGAACTAACACACGAAGTACTCCAAATAAAATGGAAAAACAAACCCAAGTGAAGCCACCGAAGAAAAACTCAACAAAAATGAAAAATCATAAGCGGTTCAAATATTCAAAGGCGAAAACTTTATGTAATGTACAGCAATTGAAGAGACATACCTCTCTGCGTACAATGTTTTACAGGGTCACTCTAAGCGAGAGCCAAAGAGACTATCTTCTTGTCTGATTGGCGTGCATATGAGTGTGGGTTTGGGGGGGAGCACACACAGAGAGAGAGAGAGAGAGGAGGAGGAAATTCCGTACAGAATGTTGTGTTTATTTCCTTTATAAGTTTTCCTTCTAAGAGCTTCTTCGTTATGAGTTTGAGAAAAAACAAATTTTTTCCCCTTTTTTACACTTTTTAATAGGACGACTTCTTGAGAAAGTAAATTGAATTATAAGATTGGAAACTAACTTCTTGAGGAAGTTAATTGATTTATAAGATTACACTCGAGCCACTAATTGGAGTAATAAGAATTGTGTGTATAATCCTGATAACGAGGATTTGAATCACTCGAGTTACTAATTTGAGTAGTAAGAATGTCAAATGTCATGGACACAGGACACCCCCTGTAGTTAAGGTTATTTCTACGTACACCCCTCATTTTGAATTTGTAAGAATTAAACCCTTTGTGCTTTGATTTTATGTTTGTCGCAAGTCCCTCCGTCCTTTGATTAACATTGGAGTACAAAACAACATAATTTTCACTTAATAAAATTGAAAAAAAAAAAACTCAAATAAAATATTATTTACTCAAAAACTCTCAAAATTACATCTTTTTTCATTGGATGTCACTTTAGGGTATCGTCAGGGAATCCGCCGGTGATATCAATATAGAGTCCCAACGAAAATCAGGTTGCTTCAAGATTTTATTGATTCCCTACCACAAGGGTATATGTGACATTTGCCCTAGTAAGAATTGTGTGTATAACCTTTTATGATGAGAATTTGAATGAGGGTTAGGAAATAGATGAAATGGCGAACCGTTGAGTTTACAAACAATACCAGACAATAGTCTGGTGCTTTGAGTACCGGACCTACCCCAAATCTGAATTTGAATTCCTCTCAACCCGTTTAATTTTTTTTGAATTATAAGATTGGAAACTAATTATTTCCTTTTAAATATATATATTCCCTTAAAATCCACTAACACTTTGACTTTAACCAAATACACCCATGGATTTAGAATTTGGATAGAAACACCATTAGTTTCCATAAATTACTCTTAGGATTTTGGTGTAAACGGCTCTCTTAACGGTTTTTCTTATAAACCCAATACCTATTTTCGTATAGGTACGTGGGATTAATGGAAATCAAAACTCTTATTAATCTTTGTAAATGACCCAATAACCCAATACCTTTTTCTTCTGATCGGGTTTTTGCTGGGTAGCCGGATCCGGAGTCGGATTTTGGGCGGCCCAATGGCTCCGAGCGAACCACCACATTGCCCGTGTTGTGTAATCGTAATTTGGGAATGAACGACGACGGTCTGTCCAGTGAAATCGTCGAGAGATTGGCCTTTCTCCTCGTCGGAAGGATTGCTCTTTCTCGTCGGAAGAAAGCACTGGTAACTGTTTGTTTATGCAAAATTTAAACAATTCCTCTTCTTCGTGTTATGCCTAGTAGCACATATTGCCATTGTAAATGCTCAGCAATCTATAATCTACGGTTTCACGAGGATCTAAAGACGGTTACAATCTAAATTACAAGTTAAATCGTACTGAAGGAGGACAATGCCAAGGATTTCATGTTTCAATGGGGTTTCTTTATTTTGAACTTGTTTAAACTCAGAACGCCAATGCTATGTGTGTAGCATGTGGTTGTCTCGTCAGTGAATCAATATGTGAGGATACATATAGTTAATCTTGCTTTTATTCTTCAGTTCTTCAGTGTGATCTTGTTCCTTTTTAAAATATGATCTCTGTATGAACATCTGAAGACCTTTCAACTTGTATTCTTCCTTTGTTCATTGTATTACATTGAAAATGGCATGAAAAGAGAAAAGAAAGAACTGATTTTTATCTCCCTGTGTGGTTCATGATCTATAATAATTTCGTGTCAGCATCTGTCATATAACTTGTTGTTTGGTTGTATACTAATTTATTATTTTAGTAGAATGTTTCTTATTTGCCCTTTTGCTTTCAGTAAAACGTTGGACATTTTTTTTCTTTAACACGTATCAATCGCTTCCTCTTTTTGGGTGGCATTGATGGATATACGATTGAAAAAGGGAAAGATTCTCTAAACTGATATTGGCTCATTGGAAAAAGGAAGAATAATTATATCACTGAAAATATGCTTTTTGTAGGACCTTGAATGAAGTAATAATCTATATGTTCTTAGAGAAATTAAGAGCGAGGAGACAAGATTATCATATTAAATGCTTCTTACATAAGACAGCAAAATGCATTACTTGCGTATGCAATCAATAAACAAAAGAAATACAATAGCAGAAAGTTATACCACTTCGTTTCCATTTTATAGATGGAGTCACTTTTCATAAGCTGCATTACTGTTCATGATATGTCCTCTTTGATCTCAATATAATTTTACACTTCCTATTATTTCTTTGTTCTTTCCATCTTCTGTATGCCTGTTACGGTTTCAGTGAACTTGATTACTGATAAAATAGTGTTGCCAACTCCATAGTTAAATTGCACACTCTTGTTTTTCACATGTAATTTCTTTGTGTGTTTGTGTTGGTATTTCTGCTTCAACTAGGGCATTTTGGCTGTAGATTAATTGAGCAGTTGCCAGACACGAAGGAAGAAGGAGTCTGAGTCTCTGAGAATGTGGCAAAAGTTATCTTTGGACCACTTTTTAGGTTTTTTTTCCCTTCTAAACACAGTAATTCTTATCAATTCAGCATAAGTTTGGGATGAGCCTTTTTTCAGTCTCACTAAACTATTATTCTTTTCTTTCTTAACCAAAGTGTTAAAAACTCGTGTGTAGATAATCAACATGCTCCTGTGTTTGTGAAAGAACATTGAAACACGATGTCACTGTTAATAGATTGAATCTTCCCGCATTTTGCTGAGTTCCTCCTTGAGTATTATGTGCATCCATTGATTTCAGGGCTGGTGGAACTGCCCAGTCCTATTTTTCCTTAGATTTTAGCTTTTGATTTACATTTATTGTGTAGAGATTATTCCCCATTTCCATTTCACTTTGCTTCAGTCTTTGCAGGTGTAGTGGAAGTTAGCACATTGGTATGGTTTATCAGGTTGTAAGAGACATCGTAAAAATAATTTACAAAAATTAGTATTCATGGAAGAAGATAATCTGCGAATTGTTTACAAATCATTATGTACTCTCTGGCTTCTTTTCCTAATAGCCTTCTAAAGTTGCAAGTAATTTAAATACTAATTTTGAATATGACTCTTAGTGGGGGAAATAACTGTAAGCTAGTCCTGCAGCCATTTCTTTAGACTTACAATATATGGGAAGGCATACCAATAAGATAGCTGTTGAACCTTTTTTACCCCTCATTTGCAGTGAGCAGGAGATGGTGCATGATGGCTATCAATTTCTATCCTCAGGGCTAAGGTATCTCCATGCATGCAATAGGAGCCATTTCCTTTTGTAAAATGAATCTTGCTTGTGTCAAGAAAAAGGTAATGCCTTGTGAAATATTCTTTGGCCAGGAGCAAGTATTGCCAAAGGGTCATAAGCATATTTCCTCTGGACAAAAGCCTGCCACTGTGGGCCAAAGTGAGTTTTCCATTCTTCTTGTGTAGTGTAGTGGGGTAGATATTGCTTCATGCCAAGATTGGCTGTATCACAAAAGTCTAGAATCCTTTTGTTTTGAGTTAAGACGTGTTCCAGGCCATCATTTCCTGTGGAATAAGGCACTGCAGAGGAAAGGAAAGCCACTAAGTAGAAAATATCTTCCTCTGGAATGACAACAGAGGTTCTGTTGTCCCACCTGCAACAAGATCAATAATAAGTGAGTCAGCACTAGCCAAAACTATAAAGAGTTCACAGAAACAAAGGACTCATTTTATGAAACTGTACTTTGATTTGCTGACTGGGTAGATAAGGATGGGGCCATTGCTTGTGTCTGTGAGGATTTTTCCAAATACTTCTTCAGCAAAATTGTGTATTTTGCTTTTGGGGATGAGGAGGTTGAGCCAAGGATGTGGGACTTCCCATAAGCCTTTTGCCCGTAGTTTGACCTCCGACACATGAACCCTGTCCAAGAAATCCACGTATGCAACTTCTGATTGGAAAAGTGTTGATGAGATATATTCTAACTGAGACAATGCATCCTCAACTTCCTGCACGGTGAACACAAACAAATTATTCCTAGTGTACTAATTAGTTTGGTTGTTTATGTATTTATTGACGACTTATTAAATTTACAAGAGGTGGGGCCATCCTGGCTCACCTCATCTGCTGCATCTTTCTTGTCTGGGTTGAAGTATTTTGCCAATTCTAAGCAGAAGAGAGTTCTTCCATCTGACTTGAACTTAGCTTGTACTGGGTCTTGTTGACTGAAGGTTGATCTCCAGTTATTCAGCAGACCTGTCCTGTTTATTACTACAAATCCTTCTATGTAGTCGAATGTTTTTTCAGCAGATATTAAATGTTCCTGGTCTCTTGCAAATGTGGCAAAATCCAAGTAGAGAACTCTAATCCATTTGACCTGTCCAAAATATAGAATTGTGTTACATGATTATTACTTTCTAGCTTCTAATAAACCTTTGTGCTTCTGAAGGCTTAATGGTCATTACCATCTCAGGTGCTGGTTCCAGTGATATTCTTGCCCGTGTAATGATGCCAAACTGACCAAGTCCGCCAAGAACACTGTGAAAGAGGTCGGCATTCTGCTTTTCTGAACAATTTATCACTTCTCCTTTGCCTGCATTTGAGTTTATTCCATCTATCAGTAAGAATTGGAGTTCAAAAAATAAAATAATATTAGCTATCTTTTTGAATGCAAAAGGAACTTTCTTAAGGGGAGCACCAAGGGAGTGAAACACAAAGAAGTTACACAGCAGATAGTCTACTGTGCTCATAAGGTGCATGTTGATTACACCTGTCAATCTAATTTGATCATTTGACGCTGGTCTCATTTTCTCATATATCAACTACCATCCTGTCATGGATGTCTAAATAAGTAAAGAAAGTTGAAGTCTCGATTACGCTGTCAACGTACCTGTAACTACTTCCAGTTGCTGGACGTTACTTATCTGGGGACCATGGCGAAATGCTTGTCCGCTGATCCCAGCATTGGACAAAGTTCCACCGACTGTTAAATGTAAATAATCAGTCCAAGATTTTGGTGCTAGTCCATATTTCAGGCTCTCATGCAGGATATTTATCCACATCTCACCACCAGAGACGTCCACATATGGAAGATTTCCCGCATGGACCTGCATTTTAGGGCCTTGGAGCGACTCCATGTGGATGACGATGCCTCTGTGTGCTTGTGACTGGCCCTGAAGGGAGTGGCCATTGCCTCTAGCTGCAACTTTGATCTCTGAATGAGGACCCATTTGCCATATATGCTTTATAGTGTTGGCAATATCAGAAACGGACTTCGGATGGAGTACTGCTGAAGGAAGAAATTGGAACCTATTGCCAAAATCTCTTGCTGCATGGTCAACATCGTCAAAATTGAAATGGCCGTCGAGGGAAAGCAATCTTAATGAAGAAGGGATACTGGTGCTGGAAAAACAAAGGTTGATTCTGACAGTTATGCAGGTAAGTAACAATATAATGAAGCTTCTTACAAATGGTGTGTTGTTCTCTCTGAGGGAATTGATGGGTAGATGTCTCATTTTTAGATTAAAAGAGGAGGATTGCTTGTTTCACCTTGAGAGCAGAAGCAGAAGGATGGTTTATATAAGCAACGGGGAAATGAATGGTTCAGAAGAGAATTTAAAGGTGGGGTAGATTTGGGTGGCTTAGTCAACCTATTTTCTGTTTTGATGAAGACCGCCTACTTGGTTGAAGAGTTTTAGGTTTTTTTCTTTTAGTCTATCACACGTTTTGCCAAGTTGACGATAAAAGTCACAGGAAAGAAAGATTTCACAGATCTTTGAACTTTTTGTAACAGTCCCTCCTTTTTCCACCAAAGACAAAAATGGTCTCATAAAATTTGTCTCACCAGCCATCTTAAGAATCCTCCTCCCAGTTTTAGAAAAAAAGGGTTGCAGTCATTTCTCTGCCCCCAGTGAAAGTGTATGCCCATACCCATATCAAAAGTGTTTGCTCTTATGAATTCTTGATTGTAATCTCGATTCAATTGTTGTCGCAATGTAAGGATAGCATATCTACTTTCAGATTTGAGGAGGGGGACTGGAGGGCCAGTTTAGATTTCATTTGAGAGATTAACTTTGTCCTTGTGGGGAAGATATGGGTCCATATGACACGTGAAATTGAAGTGTATATATATGCTTTTGTACAGGCAAGGACTATGGATGTCTATATATCGGGGCCCTCCTTTGGGGCCATTTTCGAAGGGCTAAGGAAGAAAGGCAGTGAGGATGGGGTTGACAGCATGGAGGAAGCACTGAAAGACTGCTCTGTTGCTTTCAGTTTTATTGTTTCTGATGCCTTAGTTTTATTGTTTCAGTTTTATTGTTTCTGTTGCTTTCAGTTTTATTGTTTTACTAGACAAAGCCTGAATGATGCTCTTGTTTATTTGTTTCTGTTTCTTTCTTCTTGTTTCTTTGCCCTAATTGCTCAAAAAAAATTACAGTTTTGAGCAATTATTGTTTAGACACTTTCGGCTGCAAAGCTGTTTATTAATATCACAGCTTCTGTAGATTTGCACAATGTCTTTCTTATTTACTTTATTTTTGTTCCCCTTCTGTCCCAGTGTCTGAAGGCAAAACAATATTTTAGTCCAATGGTACCACCAGCAAGCAGCAGCTGGGGTAGGGCTGTAAATGGGCTGGGCTTTACCAAACCCTCGGCTTAGCTCGTTTAGCAAACGGGCCCTAGGCCTACTCGTTTCGTTTAGGAAACGAGCCTGGTTATCCTAGGGTTTTTAGGGCATGCTTGCGAACCACCATATTAAACGAGCTCAAAGCTAGATCCTAACTTTGATTGTTTATAAACAAACAGAGCTCGAGATGAGCCTTTATACGGCTGCCCTCGAGCTACTCGCGAGTTCATTTACGCGCAGGAGAACACATGTTTGCTCCCTAAACTTGGATTGAAAATGACAGTAGTTAGGCTCTAGCTATGAAAAAATTATCTTGGTGGAGTTTCTCCTTTTCTATTTCTGTTTTTCTCTTAATATATATGCTTGGCAAGAATGTTTGCAGGCGTTGGAGAGGGGAATAGAGCTTTGCCAAATCCTCCTCCCCCAACGCCCGTGAAAGCCATCGCCAAGCAGATATGCGGTCATAATCCCAGTGACATTGGTCTTTGTGGTAAATATTCACTTTATCTGCATTGGAATTCTTGTACGCCAACTGTTTAGGGTTTTAAATTTTAAAGTTTAGGGTTCAGGCTTTTGTTGAGAAAAGTATCACATCTCTAAAATAAAGAATTAACGGACATGTCATAAGCCCAAATGTTTCCTTAACTTAGTAAGACGTGTTTTAAAGACGTGAGTCCTAAAAGATCCTGAAAAGTCATGAAAGGCCCTAGAAATCATGTGATGGATTGGGCTTGTACGTGTACTTTGGAAAGCGGATAATATCTTACAATAATAATCAAGTTTAGACTAGGGGTTTGTTGTTGTTTCCTAACATGTGGTATCGGAGTGAGGTTGTTTAGGTTAAATGTTGATTGTACATGTGTGTCTCCTGGTTCTACTTGGTGGGCTTGATCCTAGTCCACAAGTGAGGGAGAGATTGTTGAGGAAAGTCTCACATTGCTAAAAAAGATCTAATGGACAGGTTATAAGCCCAAAGATTTTACTTAGCTTAGTGAGACGCGTTTTAAAGGCGTGAGTCCTAAAAGGCCATGGAAGCCCTATGAATATGTGATGGATTGGACTTGAAAATGGGAAAGCGGACAATATCTTACAATGATAGTCAAGTTTGGGCTACAAAGTCCACTGTGGTTTCCTAACACCTCTTACTTCTCAAATGTTCAACAATTACTCTATAATCTCTTCTCTATTTGGCTTTACATGTGTTGATAATAAGAGGGAGAGTTACCATGTACTTGCACTATTTGATTGGTATAATAATTTTTTTTGGTAACATGGAACCCACTCAGTTGTCCATGGACAACTGATTGATAAATTTCGGATCACATGGAAGATCTCGCAACCCCTATGGACCATTTAGGACCTGGGTTGAGGCTCAATGCGGGAAGTTAACGCAGGATGACATTCGCATACTCTGGGCTGAGCAAGGGTCCATCATGCAAATTACGATAATAGAAACACCCACGAAACTTGAACTGACGACCTTCCACTTGCGCTAAGAATTACTGCATGCGGTCAAATTCATCATCCCAACCAATGACTCGATTGTTTTGGTACAACAAAATGTGAAGGCCTATAACCTAAGAGAGGGATGGAAGTTAAATGTCACTCTGCCACTGCTTGTTCAACTAGCTAGAAGTTAAACGGAAGAAGAAAAAGTGGAACTTGAAATGGAATCTACAGAACAAATATGATATGGAGAAGAAGAAGACAACAAATTAACTATATGATAAGAACACACATTTACAAATGGCATGATAAGAAGGGTAATCACTTTTAACTTCCCACTCATGAATTTTATCCTTTTCTTTTCTTAAATAGTTTAGCCATGTTGACATAGATAGGTCTCCAATAAGTGTCTTAAAAAAAAGTGAATTTTTTTTTGGATTCTTCTTTAATTTGGTAATGGATATTGGATTCATTCCTCTCTAATTATTTGTATTTTGTCATAATGTGAACTTCTCTCAACACCCACTTGTCAATATTTGTGGTGAAAAACCTAATCTCTTTGGCCTTTTTCTTTTTTTTTTCTTTCTTTCTTTTCTAGAAGGAGACCGACCATGTACAAAGAAATGGGTTAATATCACTTTTGCACACCGAAAGATAGTCAGTGTTTCAATTTGCACATTATTGTTTAAAATGTTTCAATTTGATCACCCAATGATAAAATTGTTTCAACTTGGTCTCTCGGATAGATTTTCTCACTTTAGAGCAGTCAAACTGCACATGTGGCAATCAATATTTGGACAGTCAACGTGCCACATGTGCAGTTTGAGTACCCCAAAGTGGAAAAATCTGTCCGAGAAACAATTTTATCATTGAGTGACCAAATTGAAACATTTGAAACAACAGTGTGCAAATTGAAGCACTTATTATCTTAGTGTGTAAAAGTGGTATTGACCCACAAAGAAACCAAACACTTAATTTAACCAAAGTAATGATTTTGTAAGATTGACACTACTAAAAACACATCATGTAAAACCCTAATTGTGGGGTCTCTACTGCCTCATTTGTGGGTTGCAAAAAATCCTGTTTATTACCTAAAAACATGGTATTAAATCATGTTACAATTGTCATCCATGGAGATTAAAGGACGGCGGAGGGTGGCTCCCATGGTGATCCCCCATTATCATGCTTACTCAAAAACAATGAACCACTATTAAATATTTTCCACATCAGCTTTACATTAAGCTTTTGTTTGGCCAGCCGAAGATCGGTGGTGCGACATGATAGTACCAAAACACCTTCCACTTTAGAGTGGACAAGTGGAAATATTTACTGGACACTAAAAATGTATCTCGGTATATTTTCAAAAAGTATATGTCGGTAAGACCCGAGATATAATACACTTCATTGACCATACTGCAACAGAATCCAAGTATCTCGAATTCCATATCTCGGAATCCTATGTGGCTACATCGGATAAACCGTGAGGATCAGTTAGAATTCAAAACGAAATAGAACTCTCTATGAAGAATCGTTCCCCAATTCGAAGACCAAGAATGAGATTGTCTACTAGCCAAGCTATAACTTCCTCAAACATCACACTCTCCAGAGTAGGAGTTATTCAACTACTATAAAAAGGCACCTCCAAACATATTTGAAAAATACACAACTTATTGCCTAAGGCAATCTCTTGCTTATCTCGCAGTGTAGCCATTCTCAACAGTCAACGACATCCGAAGAAGCCTGGTTTGATAGTCCTAATACGTCAGCAAACATAAAGAGATGGAATGACACGACAGACAATTTTTTTTGGTAACCGAATACTACACCATACAAATTTGTCCTTTGAACATCCAATATGGCTAACATGATAAATTGGACCGAAGTCCTACGCATGCCCACAAATGTATTGCTCCAGTGAAAAGAATCGAACTCAGGATTTTTTGAATCTATATGGTTTGAACCCATAAAAGTTTACTATAGACTATCAAGCAAGTGGTTGTCACAGACAATCTTAGATCAATTAGCACCTCATGTAGTGTGTGAACTTGTTTGATTTTACATGGGAGATGTGGACTCAATTGAGTACTGTTAGTGCATGATTATCAATTAACGAAGGAGCAAGTCTGAAAGATGGACTATTTATTGATTGTGTTGGGTGGATTTAGAGGGGTTGGTAGGGTACAAGTTTGATTTAGGATACTCAAAACCTCTTGGCATTATATATTCATAATTATTCTTATCATGTTCCCTATCTCTACTTTTGATTCCACTCTCATCAATGTCTTCTTGTCTCACCCCCCTTATAATGAGGTTAAAGTTGAAATTAAGCATACAAAATCTTAATCCCATGCTCATGTTTTGTTCCTGTTTAATTAACTTTGTCCAACACACCCACAAAAAACAAAACCAAAACCAATCCAAACTCCATTGTAGTAACTTTAGTCATAGAGATTAATAATTTGTTTATGATTTAATCTTGGTGTGGTATCTTTGCTACTACTTCATGGTATAAGAGAAACCCATGAGTGAAGAAACCCTTGATGATTTTGATCATGATTAATGTTGGGGTAACACTTTGTTAAAGCTAGTGACTTCTTAGTGTATTCTAATCAAGACTTATTTATTTTTGTTTGTGTCTCATTTAATGTCAACACTCTTCATTATGTAGCCAAACTTTCACTTTGTTTTAAATTTTATGACAATGATTTATATATAAAACATTAGATGGTGGGGAAATAATATATAAATGTTTGTTCTTTTACTTTAGATTATGCTTGGCATGAGTACTGTTTGGCCGTTTTGGTTTAGTCCACACTGACCCGTATGACTTTGTCTTCCTAGTCGCAACATATTCACACACTAATTTGAGCATAGGAAAACACTTGTTACTAGTTTGGAAGTTTGATGCATTTTATTATATATTTTACATTTTCTCCCTACAATACATAATAATATCGGTTGATCATAACTCGTCCAACACCACCAAACTTGATACTGCAGAGATTTGTGGTCCCACCCACTCGATCCAGATACTACAAAACTGATATAATCATGGATATATGTATATATATGTATATGTATACACACTTCTCCAAGCAATTTGTTTAGGGTTTCTGACTCTTTGTCTAACTTTATCAACTTTTCTGTACATTCATTAGATAAGCTATCAAGCGGGTAGGTGAAGAAAAGTAGGCCGGGGAAAGCCACAAAGTAAGCACATCACCTTATGAAAAAAAAAGGCAAATATTGGAATCATGAACATACCAAGTTCACGACAGTATCACATTAGGAGTTTCATGGCGTCTGGCAGCACTGAACATCCTCGGTCGCCGCCGATGAAGATAGAAGTTCGGTGGTTGCATCACCAAGGATATTCTGTCGTTTAATAAGGCCAACCTCTTCAATTCGGTTCTCATAACATATGGTCAACTAAGTCAATTGGGTTGATTTGGTACGTTCACATGATGTGTTTTATGGTGAGCTAAGCCAATCAAATTGACTTGGACTTCATGACTCCATTACATGGGAGACCAGCACAGAGAGACAGGCCTAGGTCAGGTCCAATTCCACTATTAAAAAAAGAAAAAATAAAAAAAAACAGCTTTGAACATCATAATCTAAACCCACAAATATAATTTGTCACATTATGAGAAAAACAACAACAATGGAACTAACAAGAAATCTCATGAATGATTCTCACAAACCCTCAAATGTTTGTCGATCAAGACATGTTGAATGCCCTGTTTTTTTTCGGCCATCAAAATCACTCTCACTAGTCAATTTTTAGGGTTATATATATATATATATATATAGTTGTCGGTCAAATCTCTACGTGGTTCATTAAGGTTGGTTAGGTGAAATTCCAACCCTAAATGTGTGTTCAGAAATAGAACTCGTAGATAACAAGTTTGAATAAAATTGCAGAGACGTATAGATTAGTAATTGGTGGTAGACATGCATTTTCACTTTCACAAGTAGTGGAAGAAGTGCACTCTACATATCTTCAATATTTTACTCACTTACATTCTAGATTTTCCATTCCATTCCATTATTCGTGAAAGTTACTTTGACACGAATAACCTCTCAACCGAGGTGGTTAAGATAGATAGATATATATATATATATATATATTAAGCATTTGAAAATACTTTAGGGGAACTTTTTGCATGGTGGTTTGTTTCTTCTTGGTCCGTAACTCAATTTTGGCATTCCACTTGGGCCCCTAGAAATGTTGAAAACTAAACTCCACTTGGGCCCTAAGTATGTTATCATGAGACTGTAATATGCCCCAGTCTTCCCAATGTCCAATTTCAATTTAGGCCCATGAAGTAAAATAATTGGTTTGGGCTTAACTACCCAAGGCCCTAAATTACAGACTGGGGGCATGAAGTTGGGCACTTAGGCCCTCCTACCCAAGGTCCAGACCTACAGTTAAAGCCCAAAGCCTAAAATTAGGGTAAATGCTCTACAAATGAAATTGAGCCAGGCCCAAGAAAAATTTGAGCTAAAAAAACACTTTTTTCTGTGAAGATTTTTTTTGCTGCCTTTTTTTTAATGACAGACAGAGGCTTCCGAGGAGAAGATTGCACACCGCCACAACGTACGCAGAGAAAACCCAGTCGCTTCAGAGACTCACAGCCACCAGAACCTCTTGACTGTCGAACCCCATCTCTCTCTGTTTATTTAAAGAATCCAGCTGCTCTCCTTTCTTTGACAACTAAGTGTCTTTACTTCAAAGTTAGGCCGTTTGGAATTTCGAATCTTCGATTTCGTACTCGGAGAGTCTCTCTTTCTTTCTATTTGTGGAATTTGATAAATGGGTAATTGGAAACACCGTCCTCAGCGCAGATTTTACCATCAAGAAAGGAAGCCTTGGCCGCCCCCTCCGTCATTCGACGACCGTGAACCCTTTCATTCAGGTATGAACAAAGAATACGTTTACAATAATAGATTTGAAGGGATCTGAACATATACATACAAATATATCTGTGTTGGTTCATAAAACTGATCTTGTCTGTTTTATGTGAATTGGGTATCGGTGGAATAGCCGGATTTTTGGATTTTGCTTGGGGAATTTTGGTTTTAATATCTTGTGAGGAATGGGTATTTGAACCCATCCCCTTAGTATAATCCGATGAGGATTAGCCACTTCAACTAGTGGTGCTCCTCAAATGTGGATTCGATGTTTCGGGTTGTTTTTTCTTTGTTTGGTTGCTGAGAAAATGCTGAAGTAGTTAGGAGATTAGGACCTGATATTTTGACCTCTGAAAAAGATTTTAATTTTGAATCTTCAGCTACGCTGTAGACAACAAAAGAAAGAATTAAGTAAAAATGGTTTCTGGGGAAAGGTTGCTAATTTGCTGAATATAGGTGTTTTTGGCTTACTATATTGGGAGATTGAAGTTGATTATTTTGAGCAAGAGTGTGGCATTTGCCCTTTTTACCAATAGAGGATATTATTACGATTAGTTGCGTCATGGTAGTTGGTAAAGCCTTACCCTCTGAAATAGGTGGGCTTAATGAGCTCATTAAATTGGGTAACATGTAGTTTTTGTCAGACTAGATCAACATTGATATGAATCTCGTCATGGCATTTCAATAAGGAGTTGCTTTCTTTACAAACTTGGATGGAACTTCAGGAATAATTCCTGGGTCTGACAACCATAGTGCAAAATATCAATGTAGTCTTCTATGACCATAATGTATTATGGTTAGACTGAGATAAAATTGATCCAGATTCATCTGTCACATAAAGCATTCCACCTTTCCATTTCAATGTTTCCATTAGGTGGCATAGCCTCATGATTGGCGGCAAAATATTAACTTGTAAATATCTCGTGGTCTTATTGAGCACATTTAATTTGGTTAACACTAGATTAATACTCATGATCTTTAGGACCCATGCACACATTTTTAGTGTCATACTGTCATTTTAAGGTAGTTGCCTTCTACTTGATTCCTCACTCAGATATAGGAGCTTCGTAATGGAAGTGTTGTGTCGTGAATTTCAAATTGGAACACATAAGCATGTTACGGACAATTATGAGTTGTTGATTATACAAGCGCTTGCTGCCATGCTGGTGCTTACTTGCCTTCCATTTATACTGTATTAGGAGCACACTTTTCAGAGCATAGAACTGTAAATTGATAGGATGGGTGGAAGACTTGTTCATATTTTTTGAGGAAACATGTTCCTTTATAAGAGAAATTTTTTGTTTCTTAGGCGTAACTCATATTCTAATGCTGCAAAATTCATGGTAATTATATTTTCTCGGTGCAATGCATGCAGAGCAACCACCCACGCTCACTTTCTTCTCAATTATCTCTCCCTGCTTTCTTTTGTTAGACGCGAAGGGGAAACATCATTAACCCCTTTAGCCCTCATGTACTGGTTCTACCCCTGCTCTGTCTTTCAAGACCCTAGAAGGAACTCTTTGCTCTCATTTCCATGAACAATGCCCTTTATTGAACCTGCTATTTTTTTGGTGGTTAGCGAGTTATTTGAGTGTAAACTCTTTGAACTTTTTTACCCCCGTGGTATGTGTTTTCTGCACTTCTGTTTAGTTTTTAAATTTTTTTCATATATGTATACCGTTTTATCTGGACTAACTGATTTTAGTTTTCTTTATTTTTGGTCCTCCTTGTGTGATCTACTCTTTTTTAAGCTACACCATTCGACTTGAATGGGTTTTGAATAACAAATTTTCCCTTCAGGTTCTGCACATGATGGTATACCCTTATGGGAAAAGAAATTCTGCTATGTAATTGGATCAGTACCTTGGCCGAAGGTTGTATATGCCAAGAAGTTCATGTTTTGCCACGGTAATGTACTCAATTGGGATGATTCTGGGAGCGAAGTGGCATTTCAAAATGCGAAAAAACGCTTTTGGGCTGAGATTAATGGGCTTCACTGTGACATTCCTCTGCCTGATCCTGATATTTATGTTGATCAGGTAAATTGGAATCCTGACATTGACCCTGCTCTGATTAAGGAGGTAGACCAAGCGTACTTTGCTCCGGATGAGTGTGGAAATGATGAGAAGTTAAGGCATAAAAACAAAAAGAGAAGGAATTTTGTTTCTGTTTCATCACTTCCATCAGATGGATGTGCCGGGAATTCAGGTCATGTCAGCAATCCTTGGGAACATTTAAACAATCTGCAGTCTAGTGGAGTGAAAGATGAGGAGCATGGCTTGAACCAATGGGTTAACAATGCCAGAGATTCTAGGAATCTGACTAATGCTGATAACCCTTGGGAGTGCAACTACACTCAAGATGTGAAGTCCAATACGTGGGGAGATATTGCTAATAACTCCTGGGCTTGTAATCAGTCAAAGGATTGGGGTAATGGTGCCAATCTTCAGGATTGCAGCTGGAATGGTGTTGGACGAGTGAAGGACAGAACATGGGGCAATTGTGGGGATGCTGTTAGAGGCTGGAGGCAACAGGAGTCGAGAAAGTTCGATAATGGTGACAATGCTCGTGAACACAGCTATAGTCAGAATGATGGAATGCAAAATCTTGGGGGATGGACAAATTATGGGGGCAATGCATGGAGCGGTGAACGATGGGACAGTTGTGGCAAGGAAGGAAACAATTTTGATTTTAGAAAAACTAATGGAAGCAGGGGAGGCTGGAACGACTGTAACCAGAAGAGGGAAGGCAACCATCAATACGTGAATACTTACAAAAGCTCAACTTTTCATGGGAATGATTATCAATCAGGTCGATACTGGAGGGGCAGAAAAGATAAGAAGAGGGTCAATTTTGCTTGAGCAGCTGATGATATAAAATAGGCAATGGATTGTTGATTCGCTAAATTATATTTCAGAGTTTGGTCAAGCCTCTTCGTAGTTTTTCACTTTTTGTGTGGAACCTGGTGATCTACTAATGCAGATTGCAGTTGCAGACAGACTGAGCTGTTTTTGTTCCTGTTGCATCTCCTCTCATGAGAAAAATAATTTTGTGTGTAGAAAGACATAAACCTCATAAAATGTGGGTCAGGCCCCAACTAACCGTACAAGAGGAAAGGGGGGTTTATAATTTATATATTTGTTTTGATTCATTAGGATATACAAGAAATTTGTCTCCCTGTTTTGCTCACAAGCACCAAGTTCTGTATGGTCAATGTAACTTGTGGTTCTTCCATTTCCCCTGTTTTTTGGGATATCTAATTCAGGAGATCATAAAACGATGTTGTTTGATTATATCTTGCATTTGTGATTGATTTGTCGGATGAAAAATGGCTAATTCCTTGGCAATCAAGAGAGTGATTGTGCATTACAGAAATCTACATAGAATTGCTCATGGAATAATATGTACAATCAATGCAATTTTAGCTTTTTTCCAGGTTATTTTGATAACCGAAAAGGAACAACTCGTTTCAACTCGGCCAATACTTTATACTTATTTTGGTCATTGAAAAAATATGGCTCATTTCAATTCGGCCACCACATTCTCACATTTTTGAACTCAGTCACTCACCCCTGAAAATTTTCAGGGATTGAACGCACTCTTTGAATTTAGTTAAACCAAGTAATTTGCCTTCTCTTATAGGGTTGGGACGGCTGGGACTAGGTCGGATTAGTTGATTATCGACCGATAAAACCGACCCAATCCCAACCCTATTCTCTCTTACATTGCATCTTCTATAATTCTACTGGATTAACTTAATTAATTTGCCTTCTCTTCTTATAGGGTTAGACTGGGTCGGGCTGGTTGATTATCGACCGAAAAAACCGAACCAATCCAGCCCTATTCTCTCTTACATTGCATCTTCTATAATTCTAGTGCCAATCCAAATAACATAACAAGTAGCAATTTCTTATAAACTCCTTGAATGCTCGTTAGATTTAAGCATACTGGTACGTGGTAATAATATTCATCTCTGCAAATGAAATTAATCCTAAGCTTCTACTTCCCTTTTTGGTCGATTTCGAGTCCGTGGAAGCTCAGGTTCCTGTGCTGCTGCCGCTGATTCTTCTTCTTCTTCAATCTCCACATCACCTTCTTCTCTCTCCCCTTCCTCTGCTTCCTTAATTGCCTCATTAATTGCAAGCTGTGCTCATCAAACAACCAAAGTCGAGAACTTTAATTTCTACAATTTTCAAATATGAAAGTAACCCAATTGTTAGATTGAAACGGATTGTATTTGTACCTCTTCAAGATAGTCTCTGTCGAGCCTATCAGCGATTCTTAAAGAAGTGAACACGGTGACAGCGAGGAGAGAAAGTGGCAGCGTAATCGCAAACACGTAGCTGCTGGTGCTGGGTGTTCCCGCACGGGTCACTACGGCAATTCCTCTCGGTTGTCTCCGGTTACCGGAGATTCTAATCGCCGGCGAGATCCGCACGTGCGGAGGCTTGAAGGTGGCACGCGTGGTTGTGGGTGGGTTAGAGAGTGCGAGAGGAGTTGAGTTGAAGATTAGGAGACTCGCCATGGGCTTTGGCCTTCGAGAGAGTGGATAGCGTTCGGTGTTATAGTTAGGTCTTCTTAAGGGCCTGTTCGGTTGGAGGACTAAAAAATCTAATTTTTTTGGACTGGTGTAAAGAAAATGACATTTTTTATGTACCAAAAATGGTTTTTTTTTTACATCTACCTATAAAAATATTTAAAAAATGCCCTAAAAATCCTTGCACATTTTTTCTGTAGTCAACAAAAATTTTAGCCACATCAAATGCAATTTTTTAAAAATAGTCACTTGAGTTCCATGGTTATTTTTTCACTACTAGGAAAATTCATCCAACTAATGTAATTCTAACATTAATTATTGTTTCTCTTTTTAGTAACAGAGAACGACACTATGGAAATTTATTATTTGGACATCTCCTACGAGACTAAATTCATGTCAGACTCGCATGTACATGATTTCATTATTGTTCCTCTTTCATTGATTCAATTATTATTTTTAATTAACATAAAAATGTAAAATACTACTAATAGAATTAGGAGTATCCATGGTTCGTTTTTGACATAAATTTAACCGACCGCTCGATTGGTTATTGGCTGTTTTGATAGTTTTTTTTTAATTTTTCAATTGATCCGCGCTAACATACATTTGACAATAACCAATCAAACGATTGATTAGGTTTGATAAAAAAAATTTTAACAACACTAAATAGAATTTAGACAATCTATTTGCTCACTCTTTGTTTTGTTGTAATAATAGAGTGCAATTTATCACTCCTTCAAATGTCAAGCAAATTTCACTCACTCTAGCAAAAAGTTGTGCATATTTATATAAAATATATATTAATTACTTTGAATGGAATATAATTTTATTTATTTTGTAATAAAACAAATTCGTTGATTATTGTTTAAAAAAAATATATTATGACATTGGAAAGTTTTTTTGTTTATTTTATTTTTCATATGATATTGTTGGACATTAGGGTCTGTTTGGTATCACTTTTGTTTCTTGTTTTTTGTTTTAGTTTTCAAAAAATAGAAAACAAAAAAAAAGTATTGTTTGCTTGTATTTTCTGTTTTGGTTTTATGACCAAAAATAGGTTTTCAAAACTTTTGAAAACAAAAAAAAAAGAGTTTTTAAAAGTTTTGGAAACAATTTTTTTTGTTTTTATTTTTTATTGTTTAAAAAATAAAATAAAAAACAAAAAACATAAGTGATACCAAACAGATGGATTCACTTTTTCCCTTTTACTGTTGCGAATTAATGAACAGATGGGGCGACTAAACGACAACCCTAAACCTATAAAACGACATATGTACTCTGCGTCATCTCTCTCGCTTTCTGCGTTTTTTCATGACAAAAACCCTAGTCCTCTAACACCGAACAAAAACATACCTAAAACTAGTCATCTGAGTTGCTCTCATCTATGCTCCGTTCTGGTAGCGATTTGGAAACAAGAGAGGGTTCGGTCGTTAAATGCTCTCTCTCTGCGACCCTTTTGCAGCATTTCTCTATTTCATGTCGTCTTCAATTTTACAGTATCCTTCTTCATGGTGGTCTCAAGCCCTAAATCTCGATTTATTTTTCACTATACCTTCTCCTCCTCCTGCTGTTTCTGCTAATTGTATCTCTCATAGCTATCATAAGAATTTGATATTTAATTATTCGGGTTTGCGAGCGAAGCAACATGAGTAATCCTAAGGTGATTTTCTATTCAAATTTTTTGGCTTAATTATCCTGGTTTGAATGCCTTTTGGTTATTGGTCCGCTAGATGGTTGTTTTTCTCAGAAAAATTTCTGGTTTGGGGTTAGTGAGTTATTATGGTTTTTGGTTGATGTTTTTTTTTTCCCTCTCTTTTTGATTGGCGGTCTTGATGCCTGAAACTTTATTCAGCTGAGCTTGCGTTAATTTCTGAATTATTGGTTTTGATTGATAATTTATTTTCGGGTGAATGCTGTACGAGTTTTGTGGATGAAAGAAGATTGGGCAGTTGCATAATTTTGTTGATTTTTTATTGTCAATTTGTGATTCTGAAGTTAATACTCAACAATTCATATTTTTTTGGTGTGGTTGTTGATTAGACTGTTAAATTGGTACCTCTGTTAGGTTTACATAAATTTGAAATTGAGTGTGTTTCTTGCGAGCTAGGCTGCCGGTGGATGGAAGAATGTGTACGGTTCTCCAAGGTGTTGGTTTTCTATTTTTATTTTTATTTTTCTAAACAACATAGCTGGAAGCCTTTTGCATATCCTTATACTTGAGCTGTTTGCGTGCGTGTGAAGATCACTAGTTCTTGTGGGTTTTTACATAAAATAGATTGGTGACATATGAACTGGGATGGCTATCAAATTTTATAGGTTTGAGCTTGCCAGCTATTGTGGATTCAACATGCTAGGGATTAGTAGAGTGCCATTGAGTTTACTTTGAATCTTGGAGAGCTAAAATTATTTGTTGGGATAAATTAGATGTTGAGTGTATAAAGTGGAGAGCTGTAGTCTGTTTTTTTCCTTTACTTCGTTGTTGCATTTTAATGCATGGCTTTTCTCTTGCACCAGCAGGTTTTGTTATTTGGGTCATTCACTGAAGATGAAACCAGGTCATGGCAGCAAAAGCCGTCATCTGGGAATGATGAAAAGCCACGGGAAAAGAAAGAACTGCAATTTGGTTCCTTAGATTTTGCTAGTGAAATATCTTCAAGTGATTTGAATTATGATTCAAAGAAGCAGCTGGTTCATGCCAATGGGGCTATTGATTTTGAACCCACAAAAGCACTTTTTGAAGATGGTAAAGTGAGTACTGAAGATTTAGAAAATGATCACTTACCTGGATTATTCGAAACTCTGAAACTAAACGGGAATGTTGATAGTTGCATCCACACATCTCTCATTGATGGCATAGGTGACAGGTTTGATTCAAATTCTTTGTCCCCTTCCCAGATTGAAAGCAGTGAACCTAATCATTCTCAAAGCTCGAAATTTCACGTTCTTGATGGTGAAAAGATGGAGGACAGTGATCACAATGGTACAATGGATGGTTCAAGAGTACCTTTGGCCAAAGGTATTCGGAAGGAGACTAATGGGCTTGATGCGGCTGTTAGAAGCTTACTACCTCATGGCTTAATAAACTCTGGCAATCTATGCTTTCTTAATGCTACATTGCAGGCTCTCTTATCCTGTACTCCTTTTGTTGAGCTCTTACAGGAAATTAGAGCTCATAACATCCCTAAGGTTGGTTCTTGTTATCCATTTATTCCAAGGCACATATTTATTTTGTTATCTCTAGCACATGGAATTGCTATTGAGGAAATTTAATATATTTCCAATTTGACTATTGTAAGCAAAGTTTAATGTAACAAACTGGTATATCTAACATGTGCCTTGTTGGACTCTAATTTTTAGGTTGGTTACCCGACGATAACAGCATTTGCAGATTTTATCTCTGACTTTAATGTCCCCAGTGGTTTAAGTTTAAAGAAGAAAGATATGGCCATTCTTGAGACTGGCAGGCCATTTAGCCCCTCTATGTTTGAAGTTGTGCTGAAAAGTTTTACCCCGGATGTGCCAAATAGCATGTCAGGCACGCCAAGGTTTGTTTTTTCCCCAAGATGAGCTTTTTATTTGTTATTATTGGATATTAAATCTCTAGGGTCTCTAGATAGTTTCAGGCTGGAGCAACTGCTCTGCAATTTGTAATTCCCTGATAAGGGAGGATGGTAAGATCTTTGTGGTTGATTTCATATCTTTGTCAAGGTAAATATTTTCAGAATGATGATAAGAAAAGAATGGGGACAGGGGTATATTTAAATGTGTCTGATACGATTCATACGGAATCACATTTTTTATGAGAGCTTCTGGCAGTTATACTCTTGAAGGGACTTGGATTTTTCTCCTATCACTGCTGTGTCCATGAGTATCATTTTATATTTTTCCATAGACAAGATCATCGTGGATGTGTGTGAGATATGGGGTGGTTCTGAGTTCTTGTTGATGATGATATTGAAGACTAATATCCATCAACGTGCCTCTGTATAAGCAAAGATTTTAATGCCTATTTCAAGTTAAACCGTTGAAGGTCTTAGATATTTCTTCTCGTTCTCTGATTGTTGTTACTACAAATTATTGCATATGCATGAGGATGGGAAGAGATAGACCCACTTATTTTTTAATGGCATGTGCGATACTTATATTTCATGAACTAGCAAGATTCGTCTACATATGGTAGGAATAATATTGGATGAAAATTTTAAGGACATAATTTACTTTCAACAGGGTGTTGCTTTATGTGAACTTTTGGGGTCGGGTTGGGCTGAGTTAACACTGTGTTGTTGGTATCTTAGTATCTGATGCTGTTATCCTTTATAGGCAGGAAGATGCCCAGGAGTTTCTGAGTTTTTTAATGGATCAGATGCATGATGAATTGCTTAAGCTTGATGGACAGTCCACCGGCATTTGGGGGTCCAAGTCATCTGTTGTTTCTTTGGCTGAAGATGATGAGTGGGAGACCGTTGGCCCAAAGAACAAGTCTGCAGTAACAAGAACTCAAAGCTTCATTCCAACTGAGCTGAGCGATATTTTTGGAGGACAATTGAGAAGTGTGGTGACGGCAAGAGGTGGGCAAAATGTTATTATTAGCTCAGTTAATAGTGCTTCAGTGTTTTGGTTATATTAGTTATACATATTCAGATTTGGTTGTACAAGACTTGATGGATTTATCTCATGCCCTTGTCCGGGTGGGATAATTAGTTTGCGTTATAATTGTTTTGTGTATGAACTTCCGTATTGTGCATGTATGTTCCTTGTGTTAGGGGTGAGGTTCTGAAGTTCTGCAGTGCAGCAATATGTCTTGGTCTGGTCAGGATTAATAACCCTCCATTCCCATTCTTCTGTGGAAACAGGAAACAAAGCTTCTGCTACTGTCCAACCCTATCTCTTGCTTCACCTTGATATTTATCCAGAAGGAGTTCGTACTATTGAAGATGCCCTTCATTTATTTTCTGCACCAGAAACCCTTGAAGGGTACCGAACATCAGTGACGGAAAAGGTATCCTTATTGTTTTACTTGATTATTTTAATCTTTATTTGCTGTCATTTTGTTGTGGTATACAGTCTCATTTTCCACAAGTGGTGGAGTGGCTTGGATATTATGGCTAATGAGTTGAAGCATGCTTTTTTACTTGAGATAATTCTGCAAAGTACAAGGATGGATTCTTCTCCAAGGCTCTCCTGAAACCTGCATAAATGTTACGTTGTCTTTTTGTGTTTAACACAATGATTGAAAAGAAAGTCATGTTATTCTTAATTCACTTTATTGTTCGTTTGAAAACTAAATTCTAGATGAGTGTCTGAAAGATCTTACAATCAGTGCCAAATTAACCTGATTTCGCTTCCTGCTCTCTTGAATTATACGGGTGCAGTAGGGTGGGTACTGCCTGTGAACTACTCCAATTTCCAAGTCCAGTTGATTATAGTCTTTCTCAAAGTGGGCGTTAGTCGCAATGGTTCTATTCGTGGCTTGCTGTTGCTCTTGGACCATGAATTACTGTTAGTGTTTTTTGGCTTCTGGATATTGATTTTGTTTGTGAGAATAAAACATGTGAAAACATGGAAGCAAAGCAACACTACCAAACTTCTCTTGCTATGCGCATTTTGAAGATAGAATATATGCTTCATACTTGTGGAAGTAGGAGTTTGTGACATGCAAATGCTTGCAGGCTGGTGTTGTTTCTGCCAGAAAATCTGTTAAGATTCAGAAGCTATCAAAAGTTATGATCCTGCACCTGAAGCGTTTTAGTTATGGAAGCCAAGGGAGCACCAAGTTGCATAAGCCTGTTCGCTTTCCTCTTGAGTTGATGTTGGGTCGGGAACTGCTTGTTTCTCCATCTACTGAGGTATCACTCTCAATTTACTCAACTTCTATAAGTTCTTTCATTGATGATGTATTGTAACTTATGCGTCTAAGTTTATGTGTACTCACTTGTGCTGCCTTTTGGGTCGTGAATACTGGAAATATGATAGTCTCATTATTTTTGGATGATCCATTTTGCCTGGCTTGACTTGCATCTTTCTCTCAACATCTTCTTGTGCCATTTTCTATCATAGGTGATGGTTGAATCATCCAAATTTTGCTCTTCCTTGTATCTGGGTTAGAGTTCTGCGGAACCGCCTTAGTGCCTTTCAAAACCTGCTACCCGAAAGTATATGAATGATTCTATGATTTAGATCCTCGAACATTTTTTTACTGTTGCTGTTAGTTTTCCATAAAAGATGAAAACTGTATGGAAGTTAATGCGCATTGTTTGTGCACAACATTGAAATTCTTAAATTATACGTACTGGATTTACCTTTTTCTTAAAAGATTTACAACAAACAGTAGTGTGATACATATATTCTTCTGGATCCAGACCGACAGAGGTAATCCTATTTTAACTATTTATTTGGAGTGCCATGGTCAAATCGAAAGTTTGGATGGCTCTCTCTTTTCATTTCTCTTGGTTTTAGGTTCCAATTTTCTCATCTACATGTAAAGATGTAATTTACATTTCAGGTGACTGCTGTTGACTGATCATTTGTTTTACGCCTTGTTTTTATAGGGCCGCAAATATGAACTTGTTGCCACAATAACCCACCATGGCGGAGAGCCCTCAAAGGGCCATTACACTACTGATGCCCGCTATCCTAATGGGCAGTGGCTACGATTTGATGATGCATCTGTTTCTGCTGTTGGAACCGGTAAGGTGTTGCATGACCAGGCTTATGTCCTCTTCTACAAGCAAGTGTAGAAGGTATCAGAGTTCTGTCTCTAATTAACACATCCGGAAAAATGCGAAGGTGTTTCCGGTTTATGGTTAAGGTTTGACTTGACTATCATCCTTCAGTAATGCCCTGTGACGACTCTTTGAGATGAATGTTTGAAGGAGCTTCTGTTTTGGGTTACTCTCTATACCACTAGCTACAGCTTTTTCCTTTTTCTGTTAGAGATCTAAGTTGCCACATACTGTGGTTTTATGGAAATGGGATGAGATGAGGACAGATGCTGTGTAACTTGAGAATGCTTTATATTAACATATATTTCTTTACGAAGTCATTCATATGGTATAGTTTTTATTACTTCTGATTCTGTGAGCTCGGACTTGACGCCTCCAATTTAGGTACATATTGAATGTTCAAATGATAAGTTTGTATGGTATGGTTTTCGTCTCTCAGTTATAAAAAAAAGTAGTATGAAGCCAAAAATTTTAGACCATATATATTAGACATTATGTTACAAGAGAATCAACTTGAGTGACCAACTTGAGCGCTTCTATATGAACATGTTTATTGGATTTAATTAATTGTGTGTGTATATTTGATTGGGATTAACTAATTAAGCACAAATTAACCACTAAACCATCTTTAAATTAATTTTGTGTTGTTTTTAATGGCAATTCCAATTCCAAGCCAGCTTGAGTGAGCCCCACACTTGGGATTACACCATGCCATTGCATGCTTTGTCTAATTGTCTCATTCACAGTTCTTTTTGTCTTTTTGTTAAATGTCCATTTCTTAATTAATCTAGTAAAATTAAAGTTAGAAGAACCCATAAAACTTGTGACTCAATTTATATATGTATGCTTTGTGGGTCCTTCTTTGGAATTTGTTTTGGACACATAATCCAAACACAATTTGATTAGGGTTTTGGGTTTGAAGTTTAGGAAAAACACAAACCAAAACGCATTGATAATGTCTGTCCACAAACAAACAAATTGTCTCTCCATCCTCACTAGTACATTGTTAAGACCAATACCCCAATTTTAAGACAAGATGTTACCTTTCAAAGCAAAAATGACAATTGTTGTCTTTTTTTTACCCACAACCTATGAACCTAATCAAAAAAATACTTAGACCCTCAATTTATGGCCATTATTTTACCCTCAATTAATGTGAATTATTATATGTTAAGGGGTCTTATATGTGTTTTTATAATTAATGATCGTCCCATATACCAAGTGGGATTAAGGATAAAAAGATGATCATAAATTGAGGATTTGTAATATTGCTCATGTATTTGCATATCATGTAACTATAGGTGTCCACTTTTGGAAATCCTAACAAGTTTCATACACCCAAAAACCAAAACTTTACATAAAACCAATAATAGTAGGAACTAAATTGATAAAATTGCATCTAATTAACTTAGGGTTTTGGAATAATTATTTGTTTTCAACCCCTTCAACAAGCTCTTGCTCCACTTTGATCACCTTTTGCTTTGGTTTGATCATATAATGAAGTGCATGTGGATTCAGTTGAAGCAATATCTAATAAATAAAAAATAATAATAATCCACCAAAGGCTGTTGTGTTAAAGGGCATGGAAGACATTTACCACAATTACAAATTTTGTCAGCACCATATGTAGATGTGCACCATGACTCATAAAAACTTTTGGCATTTTGTACACCAATATAGGTTAAATTGGAGCATCCCTTGAAGAAGCCAACAAAGAGAAATGCTTGCCATTATCAACACCATCACCACCACACAAAAGGGCACTACAAATCTACAATAGGATAATGGAAGGACAAATGTTTAAGGATAATTAGGCTAAGATGATGATAATATTGTTGTTGTAAGTTGTAACTTGTAAGTCATCACATCCAAGACTGAAAAAGTCCATGCCTAAAGTTAAATCTTCTATCTACTTTTGGACTTTTTCATTACCACTTTGTCTCTTTGTCCTAATGTGAGAAAGTCCCAAGTGAGTGATCTTTGGTTTTGCAAAAGAGAACAAATTGAGGTTTTGTTGGCACTTGTAAGACTTTCCCTTGCAATCCCCACTATCACCCACTAAGCAACAAACAATGGATGGTGGTGTTTTGTTTTGTTTTGTCAAGGCATGCTTGGAAAGAGCACATAACAAGCTTTGGCCTTTGGGAGACCTATTATTCCAATCCACTTCACATATTGACAAAAGAGGCTCCCAGGCTTAATAAGAGATGGGATGCCAACAAACCACTTCTACAGTTCTAGAGAGAGAAAGAAACAACATATTTGTCTTTGCGAGAGAAATATTGGGAGAGAGAGATCATGGCACTGTATTTCAAGAAATTCCATATTCCTCAATTCTCCAAAGGACAACATGACATATAGTGCCACAAACAACCTCTTCTTTTGTCGCCAACGTAGCCATGGAGAAGTCCTTCAAGACAACAACTTTAATCCCAACTTCTGCAACAAAACAATAGACCACATTCCCTGTACACCTCCTCCTAACCCACTTTGAAGAGATCAGGAGATTTGAGGTCCTCAAGCCTGCAGCTTTTCTTGGGGTTTTTGGTGGGTTTTCTGTCTACTTTAAAACCCAGTTAGGAATTTTATTTTGCTGCTTTGTATGATTGTTGATTCACGGGAGAAACAGGTGTTTTTACTCTGGTAATCCTCTGTCTCTGTCTCTGCTTCAAGATTTTTGTCATTTTTTACCTTGCCTAGATGGTTTTTCTTTTTTGTGGTTTGATTTTCCGTTTATAATTGTACGCTTTGTCTTGTTTGTTG